>NC_081560.1:133730217-133892495 GCF_022355385.1 Mustela nigripes | reverse complement strand
GTGCTCCATATCACTCGGCATCAGGGAAATACAAATCAAAACCACAATGAGATATCACCTCACACCAGTCAGAATGGCTAAAATCAACAAGTCAGGAAATGACAGATGCTGGCGAAGATGCGGAGAAAGGGGAACCCTCCTACACTGTTGGTGGGAATGCATGCTGGTGCAGCCACTCTGGAAAACAGCATGGAGGTTCCTCAAAATGTTGAAACTAGTTATATTTTCTTAATAGTTTAGTACTTTTCCTTGTTGAGTTTGAGGTCTCTCTTTAATTCTCTTGGTATTTCTCAAATGTTTGGCAATTAACCACAAGCAAAAGGATCGCTTTGGGTGCTAATAAGAGTGAAGATTTCTGTTCCCATTTTAGATCTACTGTGATGTTGGGTTCATGAATATTTTTCAAGAAACAAGTTTCCTAGGCACACTAAATGTTGAGAACTGTCAGTCTAGATTGTATAGTACCAGTAGCTGCAATGAATTTTACATCTTAGTTAAATTAAATATTAGTAATTTCTGTGTAGTCATCGTAAGGTCCTTATAATAATGTTAGATCAAGTTATATTGGAGGAAGGAGAACAAGAAGATATAGAGGCTCCTTTAGATCAAAAAAGTGGTTGGGGCGCCTGGGTGGCTCAGTGGATTAAGCCGCTGCCTTCGGCTCAGGTCATGATCTCAGTGTCCTGGGATTGAGCCCCGCATCGGGCTCTCTGCTCAGCGGGGAGCCTGCTTCCCCCTCTGTCTCTGCCTGCCTCTATGCCTACTTGTGATCTCTCTCTCTCTGTCAAATAAAATAAAAATAATAAAATCTTAAAAAAAAAAAAAAGTGGTTTATCTTTCCAGAATAGGAGCTTCTTGTCCTCTGTGGTGGACATTGCCTGGATTCCCCAATCAAAGATCCCACTCTGAGTTTTAAAGTTACAGCTCCCACAGTTTGTCTTATGCTGAAGTCCATGGGGATCCATTTTTGGAATACAGGGTGGCTATGGATTGGATGGGCAAAAAATACATCTTTATTTTTAAAGATCTGGATCTGAAATTTAGCATTTTGTTTAATTATTATTATTAATAATAATAGGTGACAATCCATAGTAATTGGCAATACCTAAGACTTTGTCACAAGTAGAATCCCAGGTATTTTCAGGGGTGCCTGGATGGCCAGCTGTTTGAGCTTCTGACTTTTGCTTTTGGCTCAGGTCATGATCTCATGGGATGGAGCCTGACGTTCAGCTCTGTGCTCAGTGGGGAGTCTTCTTGAGATTCTCCTTCTCCCTCTGTTCCTTCCCCCTTTTGTGCTCTCTCTCTCTCAAATAAATAAATAAATATTTTTTAAAAAGGAATTACAGATATATTCATACCATGTTATAGATATACAAAATATCATATATGTGTGTCATTACCTCTAAATTATGGGAGTTAACAGGTCCAGTGCTAGATCTCATTGTTTCATGTGTTAATATGATAAATTTAATAATATTTTTATAACTGTCAGTGTAATTAATTTCCTTTTAAACCTATCTTTGATTTTCTGCATTACAATCATTGTTTTGAGAAGAGATTTTAATTTTCACCAGACTGACAGTAGGATCCTGGACACAATAAAGGTTAAGAAGCTCTGTACTTGACTTGTGACTTCAGTCTGGGTCAGTTGCTGAGTCAGTTTTTTCTGAGAACACAATATTGGCTAAATTGTTCTGTCTTTTAATTACTTAGTAGATGATATGTTCAATTCCTAAAACCTCTGATTCTAGAATACTACTGGAATCTTAATTTTTTTTTGAAGTCTTTTTCCTCCTAAATGCTTTTTTTTTACTTTTATCATTAACCTTTTCTTTCCTTTCTTCCTCTCTCCCTTTTTTACCCTTCACCTCTTATACTTTCCTTCATTATCCTGTCTTAATTTGTTCTTTTCATTTTCTATTGAGAGGTTAATACATGGGCACATTTACGTTTAAACAATATAATGATTTCTAGTGTGTTTTGGGGAAATAACATTAATAACAACATCTGCTAACCCAGAAAATTTCTACAGAGGTAAAAGAGAAAGATAAATTTTAGTATGGAATAAACATTAAACCAGAATGTGATACTAATAATCATGGGCAAACCATTAAAGAGACTGCAGATACAGAGAAAAATCTCAACATGTTGTATAGCTAAGCAAATACCAATCCATTATATACATATTCTCAAGATAAACAATAAGTAGTCCTCAAATAAGAGGATTTGGTAGTACCATTTACATACATAGTTCATCTTAAATTAGCCAGATAATTAGAATGACAGTCTGTGTTAGCTAATTGCCTTTATCCATAGGAAAATTAAACTTCGTATTTCTTCATGACAAGAAACTGGATTGTGACATGAGCCAGGTCCCCACAGAAATTAGTCTTTTACTTTTCCACAAAAAATGGGAGGTAGATGTGCTATCTTCTTTGATGATTACATAGGAGATAGCTCCCAGGTCCTTAAAAGAGGCATTCTTGGGATGAAAAGCCAGCAGATTAGATTTTTAAAAAGATTTTATTTATTTATTTGTGAGAGAGAGAGGGAGAGACAGAGTGAGAGTGCGCATCCATGAATGGGGAGAGGGGCAGAGAGAGAGAGAGGAGGGAGAACCAGATTATGGGCAGAGGAGCCTGATGCTGGAGGTGGGGTCTGATCCATGATCCTGGGATCATGTCCTCAGCTGAAGGCAGACACTCAACCACTGGACCACCCAGATGCCCCGCTTATTTAGATTTTAAAAAGATCTGTATACATTTCAAAGGGATAGAGAAGAAAAAATACAGTAAATTTTCTAAAGTAAATGATGAAAGAAAAGGATGGGAGAAGTTTCTCATTGCCCCAAGGAAATTATTTTTCATTTTTGGATTTATATTTATCTTTACTTTACCCCCAGAAACAAGCATTTAAAAAAAAAAAAAGCATTCTTTGTGTATTATTCCAGAAGTGTGTCTGTATATGCAAGTGTGGGTATAACTAAAGGATAAATTCCTGGCATATTAATTCTTCTTTAAATGTTTGTTGAATCAGAAACATCTCAGGCTCTGTTGTCAAGGCTCTTCATAATCTAATTTAACAAGAAGAAATCAGGGAAAGCTTTCTGGAAAGAGAACTGAACTGCAGCTTAAGAATGGATAGAGGGGTACCTGGGTGGCTAAGTTTGTTAAGCATCTGACTTTGGCTCAGGTCATGATTTCATGATTTCCTGGAATTGGGCTCCACAGTGGGCTCCCTGCTCAGTGGAGAGTTTCCTTGTCCCTCTTCCCATCCCCCTGCTCATGCTCTTTCTCAAAAAAAAAAAAAAAAAAAAAAAAAAGTAAATTCTTAAAAAAAAAAAAGAATGGGGAGATTTGTGATAGGATATTTAATGACTTTTCACTTATTTAAAGGGTTTTACGAACTTCAAAGCCTAAACAAATATAAAGATTTGCAATTTGAGTGTGTATATGGGGACTCCTTTATAAGACATTTTACATTTTACCAGCAAGAGAGTCCTTATCTTTTTTACGTAGACTGGCAGAAAGCCTCCATACAGGAACACAACATTAAGGATGAATAGCAGAATGGAATTGAAGTTAGTCTTACTTGGCACTGTTATGTGAGTTTGATTAGTCAGTAAATCAGTGTATTTTGTTTAGCTCAAGAGCTTATAAATTCACCTTTCTTATTAGCAGCAATTAAGACATTTTCTACTACTTACCTGGGGGGAAATAAGTACTTTTAGGTCTAAGAGATTTGTCTTAAAATGTCTTTTTAGTAAAAGCTTGTTTCTTTCTTAGGGAAATCAAATTCCTAAGCTCATATCCTTCTCTTTTAAACCGAGGGCTAATAGTAGTGCTCCTTTTCTAAGAATTTCTTAGAATTTCTGGAAATTCTAATTTCCAGCCCACTTTCCTAAACACTATACTGTAGTGTCTATAGCAAGAAAATAGTAGACAGTATGGCTTGGAAACCAAATCTGAAGGAACCAAAATGAATACCAAGCTAAGAAATTTTGACTTTATTAAGTAAGGTATGTTTGATTAAGAAAGGGAGAGAATCAAATAGATGTAGGAAGATTAATCAGCCATGAGGTTCAGATTATTTTGCAGGGCTACATGGATGGAGTCAAGAACAATCAAGATATTAACATTTCTAGTAAAAGGCAATAAGGACAAAAACTAGATTGGCTGAAATGTGAAAGGGAAGGGATATATAGAAAGAAGGAAGAATTGACAGCCATAGTAACTCTGAAGATTGAGAAAGAAGTGTCCCAGGGTGGCTTAGATATCAAATGGATCTATGCTTGGAGGAATGGTGACTTCATACCCTCAATAGAAGGGTGAACTGAGTTGGGAGAAGGAAGATATCATATGAAGCAAGAAAGACAGCCAAAAAGAAATTTTTATAAGCTTCTGAGTATTCAACTATATTTTTTGGAATTAGTATTGGGAGAAATTACTTGAACACAAGTATATATGGGATGTGAACTGAAATAAGCAACTTATTATTTTCATACCTGTTCCTTCAAGAATATTAGTTAAACTTATTCTAAGTCCAGAAGGTTCTCTGTGGTTCCCTTTTCTGATGAGATTGGGCACATTCAGGGTGGTATGGCCATAGACTGTGGTCCCCTTTTCTTATAACTGTAGATACAATTAGCAATCAGATTATCAGAAAGTCTTTGGAATGTTATATTTGCCATGTAATGTGATCAGTTATGTTTTCTTTGTTTCTGTCACATATAGCAATCTTTCTCTCTGGCATGGGCAAACTGTTGGACAAAATACTTTGGTCAAAATGGATTCCTGCTTATTTGAGAAATGTCCTGACAATAAGCTGCAGTCAAGAAATATGGAGAATAGTTATTAATTTATCTTTTACTTTTAAAAAATTAGTAAAACATAATTTTATTGGTGTTTGGTCTTGTGAATCTCAGTTTTAATTTAAAGGAATCTGTTTTTGCTCTCATCAAAGGATGGGGAGTGGAAAATTTTAGACTTTGGTATTCGGACATGGTTTGATGAAATTTGGTTAATGGTGTGGGTCCCAGTAGAGTGCCATGCTTTGCTCTTTAGGATGTTGATTACTGCTTTATTATAGAGAAGATTATACAGTGGCCATGCTTTTGCTAGAGTTTGGCACCTATAGCATTTGTTAATAGCAGGTATGTTTACTACTAAGTTCAAGATTTAGGGTTGCCTAAGTCTAGCCATGGATATTATTTACAAGCTTTATTTGCACATTTTAGTGTTTATAGTAGATTTGGAAAGATAAGAAAAGTGGAAGGCAATTATATTTTGAAACCTCATTAAACTTTATGCTGTGAGTAGAATTTCAAAGCTTGTTTTCTGAGAACAGTTGAAAAGGAACAAAAAAGTCTTTGTAAGTTCTAAACACATACTTTTTGTTGAAGGTACTATTGATTGTGAAGAAAATATTGCCAACGTATTAGTTTTTATAGTAAGTATGCTTAGTGTTTTTAAAAAATGGCAAAAATATTTCATGTTTTCTTTGACAATCTGGGGCTGTCCTTATAATCATACAGACTGTGCAACTGCATAGGACCCTGCAGTTAGAAGGATCTTATGTTCTGTTTCATGATCTGAAGTTGTAATCTTGAAATTCTGAATACATTTCGAGCAAAGAGTCTTGAATTTTAATTTTGCATTGAGCCCCCCAAATTATTTGGCTGGTCCTGCCTAAATAAATTTGGTTACTTTCAGATTTATCTGTAGTCTTCTTACTTCCTTTCACCGGATGCCAGATCACTTTTAAGGTGAAATCCAAGGTAGAATTGCAATTAAATTGAAGCCCGCTAATTTAGATTGATTGCTGACATCTAAGCACTTTGGATGAAGTGCAAGTCACAAAATCTCAGTTTTGTTAGCCACAAATGACCACTTGAAGTTACATGAATAAAATAATTTAGCAGGCAAAATCCAAAAGAACAAAGACCAAAAGCCTCATAGCAAAGGAAAGAAAAAAAGGAAAGCGATGAGTAGACATGAAGTGCCTGCCAATACCGACTCCTCTCCATGCCTACTATAAGCCATTCAATTGGCACATGTCATATCCTACGATGAAAAAGCAGCCTGTACAGATGTATACAGTGCAGATGCATGGATGTGTCAGGCAGCCACTAAAGGTTATATTTGTTAAGCCACCTGCCAGTAGAGATGAGTTTTGAAGAAAGGTAGTTGTTTATGGGAGGTGGATTAATCTTACATGTTTCCTGGGGAAACCATATTGTCTCAAATAAGGCCTAGTGACTGCTTCAATACCTAGATTGAGTCTGACCATGTTTTTGTTTTCACATTACTATCTAAGTTGTGTGACCATTGGGTTAGTGTATGAGGTCAGCTTATGGAGAGAGAGGGAGGCCAGATGCAGAGTGGGAACTCTGGTGATGGATGAGGCAGTGTAATAAAATAGATTCTGCCATTGGGTGCATGACCCAGAGAAAGAGAGAACATCAGTTGAGCTCAACTTGCCTCTTGATGAAAAACAGATGAGACACATTTTACTGAAGGTAGTGAGAATAGTCTGTTTATTTGACATTTTCTAATATTGAAGAATTTCCAAATCTGAATATTCTTAATTTAAATGTAGGGCTTAAAATATTTGTAATAAAGTATAATGTATATGGTGTTCATGTTACAGTTGTCATTGAAAAGGTGATTAATTAGGTTTGGAGTGATTAATGAGGAAAGAGCAATAGACTGAGCTTCATTATCTGTCCTGATACATTACCTGTGGACATCTTTGGAATAATGAAACAGCAGGATTATCTTGAACTGGGAAAAATATGAGAGTTTTGACCTGCTGCAGAACCCCACTGACTGGTCCTCATCAAGAAGCAAGCAGGCTACAATTTACCAAAGAGCCTCCTCACAACCACCGGTGATGGAAGGAGAATCACATTCAGTGCTGATGCAAATGCTTTATCAATCAAGAATTCCTCTGAAGGAATTTTGTGCTTTCTTGGATAACATCAAATTGCTTTGCCTCACTATAAAAATGGAGTGTTGGATTCTCTTTTTATCAATTTCCATTTCCTTGACTCATAATTCCTGAGGATATTTTAAAATTTCCACATGCTTTTTCCTTGTCAGATCTTCAACTATGAAACTAGTGGGCATGACCATAATGAAATTAAATTTGGAATCCTTTAAATTTAATACTTCCTCATCCAGACTACATAAAACTAATCCTGTTCATTTTTACCTAAATTAGTTTTTATTGACACCTGATACTTCCTCCCATTAGCTATCCTGATATATATCCCTTCTAGTCTCTCTCTAGATAGGACACTCCTTTCAAGCACTGATTTTGGTCTTTATATTCAATTTTTCTTTTGTTGGCAAAGCAAAGGCAGAAACAGTCCTTACCAAAATTTTGCTTGGCATTCATAACAGTAAATTAATGGTTTAAGGCATCCTAATTAGAAAAGTGTGAAATGGAGTCCAGTGATGGAATTTCCTCTCATGGCATTATGTATTGATAAATTTAAAGTATATAGTTTATGTTATTTAAAAACATATCACACTCCATAAGATCAGTATCTAATTGAAAAATAATCTGGTTATGTAGATGCATTCTTTTAACATTAAGTTTGGTTTCAATGTCGTTCTGTATGCCATTCATCAAAGCTAAGAGACTATTGTAACATTCAGAAAGGGACATGTTAGACAATTGCAATTTTTAAAAACAAAAAAATTCAGTGACCTTTTAAAGTCTTCTGTAGCACCCTTTTACACTGTTGGTAGGAATGCAAACTGGTATAGCCACTCTGGAAAATAGTATGGAGGTTCCTCAGAAAGTTAAAAATAGAATTGCCTTACAGCCCAGCAGTTGTAATACTAGGTACTTACCAAAAGAATAAAAAAATGTACATTCAAAAGGGTACATGCACCCTGATGTTTATAGCAGCATTATCAGCAATAGCCAAATTATGGCAGGAGCCTAAATATCCATTGACTGATGAGTGGATAAAGAAGAGGTGGTGTGCATACACATATATACTCACACATTGGAATATTACTTAGCCATCAAAAAGAATGAAATCTTGCCATTTGCAATGATGTGGTTGGAGCTAGATTATTAGATGTATTATGCTCAGCAAAATAAGTCAGTCAGAGAAAGACAAATACCATATGATTTCACTCATATGTGGACTTCAAGGAACCAAACAGGTGAACATAGAGGAAGGGGAAAAAAAGAGGGAAGAAAACCATAAGAGACCATTAACTAAAAACAAACTGAGGGTTGCCGGAGGGGAGGTCTCTTGTTGTGATGAGCACTGGTGTTGTATGTAAGTGATGAGTTACTAAGTTCTACTTCTGAAAGCAATATTACCCTTTATGTTAACTGACTAGAATTTAAAAACTTGAAGCAAAACAAAAATCTTCTCTAGTGAAAGCTGGATTTTTTTTTTTTTTGGCTGAATTGCCAAGTACTTTGTAATCATTCTCTTATCACCTAAATGTTCTGCTGAATCATTAAATACAGGAGCACTTTGGTTTCATTATAGCCAATGTGCATGACGCAGGAGCTTTAGCAAACTACTACTTCTTCACTTTCCTTCTTCTCAACTCCTTTGTTTTCCTTTCTCCTCCATTCCCCCTCTCCTTTTTTTCTCAGCCCCCTCCTCAACTTCTCTTGCCTCTTTTCCCCTCACTCTCTCTCCCTCTTTGCTTTCTTTGCATCTCCCTTTGCTCCCTTTCTTCTCTCCTCCTTCCCCTTGTATTTCACATATTTTTTTTGTTTGTTTTAATAGAATTAAAAATCTAAATTATATTGATTAAGCACCAAGAGAAAAAGTAAAGCCCTTTGGTAAAATCTCCAAGAGATCAATGAAGAGCAGATGAGTGATCCTGGTTTAACATTTTTCTGACCAATTCTGAGTATGTCATTATGTAACTAGTAAAGCAAAAGACCTAAACAGTAGTAAATGCAGTAAATGCATATCAGTTGATTTTTTTTTTTACAGGTATTCTTAATTTAGAGAATACATTAAACCAGAGAGTGACCTTTCCACATATATATCCTGTTATGAACAGCACTAGAACTATTCTTTTTGAATTAAAAAAGAGAAAGATATAAAATGTAGCAACAGGAGTTAAACTGTAGAATAGGTGAATGTTATCTCTGGTGGTCCTCTCCATCTTTCTTTTCAGAATTCTTTTTTCCCCAGGGTATCTGTTCTCTCTTTTCCCACCAATACCCAGTGTCACCCAAGTCTTATTTCCTGACCTTCCACACTGATTCATGTTATCTGGTGCTGTCTTTTTCTCTTACTTTAATTAATTTATCTCCAACTAGTCATAAGGGAAAATGACTTGATAAAATAAAGCCTTAATGATTTACAATAGGTTATAATGCTGTCCTCTGGTACTTTCTCCAAAGATACTTGCCAATTGAGGGAACTAGTACCTTTAAGCACAGTCAATCACTTTTGATATACATATAGCACCCAATGATGGTTCTTTATTGTAGGGGAGTTTTTCTAAGCAACAAGTGGTGGTACAGAGGTTCTGATCTCTTCTACTTGCATTACTGTCTTTTATCTAGTGAAACCCAACCAAGACGATATCATTTAAAAAAAAAATCTTATGTGGAAAATAAAATGAAAACCAGTTTCTGGAGCTGTGTTGTCCAATGTAGTAGCCACTTGTCAAATGCAGTTACTTGACTTTGCAATTTAATAATCATTTGTAATTGAATAAAAGTTAAAATTTAGTTCCTCAGTTGCATTAGCCACATTTTAAGTGTTTAATGACCATATGTAACTTGTAACTATTGTATTGGCCATTGTAGATAGAGAAACTTTTCATCATCACAGAAGGTTCTTTTGGAATCCACTCTAGAGTATACTTTGGAGTTAATAAAGTTGCATCCCAATTTCCTATCAAGACTATAGCTTTTATGGAGAATCCAGAAAGATAACTTTGTGGCACTTATAGATTAATACATTCTAACTATAGATTTTTAAACACAGTAACTTGACCAACTTTTTTTTCTGTAGCCTGATTAACTAGAAAATGACTTAGAAATGTTTGAGTTAATTTACATTTAACTGTTTATTCAACTCCAGAAAAATACCAGATTCTTAACTCTTTTCATACCAAGAGCATATCTAGTTGTTTATAATAATATTCAGAATATTACCCCCCAAGTCTCTAAATAACTATATTCTAGAGAACATGAAGAAGGAATTAGGGACCATAACAAGAGCATCTGAAAGATTCTATTATTGAGAAATTGTCATCACCTAACAGTCATGTTCCCACTCACAATTTTTCAAGGGATTCTGGGGCAGACGTGACTTTGAGAGTTTTACTGTTATTAGATATGGCTGCCTAGTCTTTTTTCTATGTTCTACTATGCACAATCCACCCATGAATCTGGGGCTTTTACTTAACATGCTTTTTCTCCCCAAAGACATAATTACAGACAGAAGTAGAAGGTAGAATCAAATAGAAATAGAGCACAAATGGGGTTACTTATTTTTTCCAGTTGTCCCCTGTGTACCTTTTCTCTTCTTTGTCAGTGAGTTGCTTTCTGGGAGAACTCCACAGGCATAACAACTGGCATAAACCTTGGAAATGGCAGGAAGTATCCAGATGTTTCCTTGAATTTTGCAGGTTTGTATTCAGTTAGGTTACAACTGGCAAAACACATGAACGTAGAAGGTAGAACACATATGAAACTACTGAGAAAATTAAGAATTAATGCTACTTAAAAATATTGGAGCATATGGTATATTTTTTAGTGGCAATATTGTTACATATAAAAGCTATCTGTATTTTCCCTAAGTTCATTGTGAATAGAATAAATGAATAATCATTGCTGATATACTTGTAGAATTTTTTTACACATGATCTAAAAACAGGCCATAAGTAATGACAAACATGTAAACACGTTTCCAAGTAGATAATCAATAACAAAGACATAACTTGGTCCTTCATTAAAATATATTGCCTCATTCAGCAACATTCTGGTAAGAGTAGACTAAGATTCATACAGTATTATATTCAATATTACAACAAAATCAACCTCTTCTTGGAATTTTACAGTTCTTTTGAAAAGAGGTCATGAAAATAGAAGAATTCTTGAAGTTTGTTTTATTTTTGATATAACCAGATAAAAACTGAAGCAAACAATTCATGTTATGGTGCTGTGGATAGACTGAATCACTGAACTCTGATATAGATATGTCTAGGAGAAGAGGTTACTACCTCAGGTGAAATGGGTTAGATGACATTTTTATTGGTAATCAGGTAAAACTACGATCATAGTATTCACTGGATTATTTAAATGGTCTGCACTCATCATTTAGAGGAAAAATTTTAAGGGAGTCTGTATATGCCTAATTTAATTTATAAATATATTGAATGTCTTTCTAAAATATTTTCTGTTATATTAATACATAACAATGTTAATTATATACATTTTTATTTAATATAGCTGAGTATGTAGTTAACTTTGTGTGTGTAATTTACACTAATTTACCAAAATAGTATAAGTAATATTTGTTGATCATTTTGCTAACTTACAGTTTATTTCTCACAATTTGCCTTCTTTTATATTTTTTAAATCTAAAGCTTCCATTTTTCAGTTTACTTAATTGGAAATACACTAAAATAATGGATAGTCCAGACAAAGGAGAGCCTGTGAGTTTTCTCACTAGCATTTTCTGTTGGCAATTATAAGGAGAAATTTTGTTCCATTTTTATCATACACTCTGAAGATTGATAATTTAGTTGCTTGAGGAACATTATTTCTGCTATGCAGTTATTATTTCTTCTGCTCCCAACTTGAAACACTTGCATGTGGTTTTTGTGAAGAATGTTGGTACTAGATTATAATCATAGCTACCTCTCTTTTGATAGGCAATTTCACTTTGGAGAATAGGTGTGAGGTTTTTAGTGTTTCAAATGTAAATTGGATCAATCTCATCATAGAATATAGAGTGTGTGAATGATGAATAGGGTTTATAACATCATGTTTATTAAAATACAGAAAACTTCTTCCAACCTTATTGATTTTATGCTTTAACTTGTTTAAGATTTTTTACAATGTCATATATTTCTGGTAAGACATGACCAAAGCCTACCTCAGAATCTGAAGTACACTAGATGATTAATAAATATTTGTGGGAAGAATAACTATCTGATACATGTGTATATACTGTAGAGTATTCTGTTTTAGGAAGTGTAGCTTCCTTTTGTTCAAGAATAGACTGTAGGATGTATAAAGGTAAAAGTAGTATTAGCAAGGAAACTGTGATGTGAGTGAGATCTGTCCCACCAATTATTAAAATATGTCATAAAGCTATATTAAATCCAATCTGGTATGGTGGGTGTCGATTTTATTTCCCCATTCTAAAAGGGATAGAATAAAAGCTTAGACAGTTTAAACCACTTTCTTAATGTGAGTGGAGGGCCAAGGTTAACACTCATTTGTTTGTTTGTTTGTTTTACTCCAAACTCCACTAAAAAAGAGAGCCCCTGTAGAGAACAAACTGACAGTTACCAGGGGCAGGATGTGGGTGGAGGATGGGTTAAGTAGGTGATGGGGATTAAGGAGTGTTCTAGTGATGAGCGCTGGGTGTTGTGTGTAAGTGATGAATCATTGAATTGTACACCTGAAATTAATATTAATACACCTGGAATTTAAATAAAAATGAAAAAAGCGGGGCGCCTGGGTGGCTCAGTGGGTTAAAGCCTCTGCCTTCTGCTCAGGTCATGAGTTTCCTGGGATGGAGCCCCTTATCACATCAGGCTCTCTACTCAGCAGGGAGCCTGCTTAACCCCGCCACCACTGCCTCTCTGCCTGCTTCTCTGCCTACTTGTGATCTCTGTCTGTCAAATAAATAAATAAAATCTTAAAAAAAAAAAAAGGAAAGAAGGATTATTTCTTTTATTATGATTCCAAAGTAATTATTTGATTGATACTTAGAATCTATCAGTAATAAATGTTTGATTAATGTCATTTTTCAACAAAAATTAAGAATTTGAATTTTTGATTAGCACAGAGTTTTATAAGTAATACACAATTAGGCTATTATCAAAAAATTAAAACATTGGCCATCACCCCATTCTGGAATACTGTCTTGCTATTGGTGTATAGAAATGCAACTGGTTTCTGTGCATTGATTTTATATCCTGCTACTTTACTGAATTCCTGTATGAGTTCTAGCACTTTTGGAGTGGAGTATTTGGGGTTTTCCATATAAACTATCAAATCATCTGAAAAAGTGAGAGTTTGGCTTCTTCTTTGCCTTTTATTTCTTTTCGTTGTCTGCTGAGGCTAGGAACGTCTAGTACTATGCTGAAGAGCAGTGGTGATAGTGGACATCCCTGCCATGTTCCTAACCTTAGGGGAAAGCTCTCAGTTTTTCTTCATTGAGAATGATATTTGCTGTGGGTTTTTCATAGATGGCTTTGATGATATTGAGGTATGTATCCTCTATCCCTACCCTTTGAAGAGTGTTGATCAAGAAAGGATGCTGTACTTTGTCAAATGCTTTTCAGCATCTATTGAGAGTATCGTATGGTTCTTGTCCTTTCTTTTATTAATGTATTACATTGATTGATTGATTTGTGGATGTTGAACCAACCTTGCAGCCCAGGAATAAATGCCACTTGGTAGTGGTGAATAATCCTTTTAATGTACTGTTGGATCCTATTCACTAGTATTTTGGTGAGAATTTTCGCATCTGTTTTCAGAGATAGCAAGTACTGTGGCATTGGTGTTTTATTTAGACCTTTTCCTAAACTTTAATATATTTACCTGTTCTCAAAGGAGATCTAATGTATTGTTGTGTGTTTTTTTTAATATATATGATGTCATTCTACATATCATGCTGCAACTTTTGGTTTTTATTCTACAATATATTCTGGCAATCTTTCCAACTTATTTTATATGGATTCACCTTACATTGTTCTCTTCTAAATACATATAGAGCCATGATCTCAGTCTTCTCAAAAATTAGCATTTATTTTTGTGTTTCTCAAGACCACAGAGTTTCTTTTCACCATAACTCATATCGACTAAAATAACTGTACATTATTTGTTCTTTCCTGAAAGATAGGCTTTAGGCTTCAAAGAAAAAATAATGATCAGCAATGTTGATTTAGACTACAGCTACTCCATTGAAAGAGTTATGCATTTTAAGTCATTCCCTGTATTATTATTTGGGCTGGTTATCACACTCTCAGTCTATGGGTCATATACCTCTTTTAATAAATTTTTAAAATACATATGAGTGTGCCAAAGATTTTGCAATTTAATTCTGATCATTCTTTTGCAGGTTTTGATTTTTCTACACTCCTATTCCTTAGATAAACACAATATATATTCTCTTTCTGACTGCATGGACCTCCTCTTTGCCTTTCAGGCTGTTTTCTGAGTCCTATTCAATTTCAGACTGAGTGCTTTAACTCATTATTTTCTGGGTAAAATCCATCTCTTCTCTTTGGCTTATTTTTAGATTTCTGTCCTCTGCCTCTTGCTCTAAGTTCCATGTAATTATAACCCTGATGCTTACTCAAGACCTGGTCAGATAAGATCTGGATATGGTTACCACTAAACTTTCAATTTCATGATCTGTGGAAATCCAAAGCCCTCCCTGAGAATCCTGTAAATTTCCTGGAGCTTGCTTGGCTGCACTGCATTTAGCTGTCTTGATCTGCACCCAGTTGCTCAGTATTATGCCTGATCTACCTATTCTTTGTTTTTTATTAATTATTATTATTAACATATAATGCATTATTTGCCTCAGGGGTACAGGTCTGTGAATTTTCAGGCTTACACACTTCACAGCACTCACCATATCACATACCCTCCCCAATGTCCATAACACAACCACCCTCTCCATATCCCCCACAAGCAACCCTCAGTTTGTTTTGTGAGATTAAGAATGTCTTATGATTTGTCTCCCTCCCAGTCCCATCTTGTTTCTTTTTTTTTCCTTTTCTACCTCCCAAACTACCTCCCTCCCACTCTACCTCTCAAATTCCTCATATCAGGGAGATCACATGATAATTGGCTTTCCCTGGCTGACTTATTTTGCTCAGCATAATGCCCTCTAGTTCCACCCACGTCATTGCAAATGGCAAGATTTCATTTCTTTTTATGGCTGCATAGTGTTCCAATATAGATAGATAGATAGATAGATAGATAGATACACCACATCTTCTTTATTTATTCATCTAAACATTGGACATTTAGAGCACTTTTTCTTGTGTCTGCTGGCCATTTAGATGTCTTCTTTGCAGAAGTGTCTGTTCATGTCTTCTGCCCATTTTTTGATTGGATTATTTGTTCTTTGGGTGTTGATATGGATCTCTTCTCCCATTCTGTCAGTTGTCTTTTGGTTTTGTTGACTGTTTCTTTTCCTGTGCTAAAACTTTTGATCTTGATGAAGTCCTAATAGTTCATTTTTGCCGTTGTTTCCCTTGCCTTTGTGATTATTCTAGGAAAAAGTTGTTGTGGCTGAGGTCAAAGAGGTTGCTGCCTGTGTTCTCAGGATTTTAATGGATTTCTGTCTCACATTGAGGTCTTTCATCCATTTGGAGTCTATTTTTATGTGTGTGGTGTAAGGAAATTGTCCAGTTTCATTTTTGTGCATGTGGCTGTCCAATTTTCCTAACGCCATTTCTTGAAGAGATTGTATTTTTTCCATTGGACATTCTTTCCTGCTTTGTCAAGGATTAGTTGACCATAGAGGTGAGGGTCTATTTCTGGGCTCCCTCTTCTGTTCCATTGATCCATGTGTCTATTTTTGTGCCAGTACCATACTGTCTTGATGATGACAGCTTTGTAATAGAGCTTGAAGTCCGGAATTGTAATGCCACCAACTTTGCTTTCTTTTTCAACGTTCCTCTGGCTATTCAGGGTCTTTTCTGGTTCCGTGTAAATTTTAGGATTATTTGTTCCATATTTGAAAAAAAGTGATGGTATTTTGATACAGATTTGGTTAAATGTGTAGATTGCTCTAGGTAGGATAGACATTTTCACAATATTTGTTCTTCTGATCTAAGAGCATGAAGCATTTTTCCATTTCTTTGTGTCTTCCTCAATTTTTTTCATGAGTACTTTATAGTTTTCTGAGTATCAATTCTTTGCCTAATTGGTTAGGTTTATTCCTAGATATCTTATGGTTTGGGGGGCAATTGTAAATGAGATTGACTCCTTCATTTCTCTTTCTTCTGTCTTGCTCTTGGTATATAAAAAAGCAACTGATTTCTGTGTATTGATTTTATATCCTAACACTTTACTGAATTCCTGTGTGAGTTCTAGCAGTTTTGGAGTGGGGTCTTTTAGGGTTTCCACATAAAGTATCATATTATTTGCAAAGAGTGAGAGTTTGACTTCTTCTTTGCCTATTTGGATGCCTTTTTTTTTTGCCTTTTATTTTTTTGTTGTTGTCTGATTGCTGAGGCTAGGACATCAGTACTATGTTGAAGAGCAGTGGTGATAGTGGACATCCCTGCTGTGTTCCCAAACTTAGGGGAAAAGCTCTCAGTTTTTCCCCCATTGCGAATGATATTTGCTGTGGGTTTTTCCATAGATGGCTTTGATGATATTGAAGAATGTACTCTCTCTCCCTACCCTTTGAAGAGTGTTGATCAAGAAAGGATGCTGTACTTTGTTAAATGCTTTTTTAGCATCTATTGAGATTATCATATGGTTCTTGTTCTTTCTTTTATTAATGTATTGTATCCCATTGATTGATTTGTGGATTTTGAACAAACCTGCAGCCCAGGAATAAATGCCACTTGGTTGTGGTGAATAATCCTTTTAATGTACTGTTGGATTTTATTGGTATATTTTGCTAAGAATTTTTGCATCCTTGTTCATCAAGGATATTGGTCTGTAATTCTCTTTTTTGATGGGGTCTTTGTCTGGTTTTGGGATCAAGGTAATGCTGGCCTCAAAGAATGAGTTTGTAAGTTTTCCTTCCATTTCTAGTTTTTGGAACAGTTTCAGGAGAACAGATAGTTCTTCTATAAATGTTTGGTAGAATTCCCCTGGGAAGCCGTCTGGCCCTGGGCTTTGGTTTGTTGGGAGATTTTCATGACTTCTTTAATCTCCTTACTGATTATGGTTCTGTTAAGGTTTTCTATTTCTTCCTGGTTTAGTTTTGGTAGTTTATATGTCTCTAGGAATGCATTTATATCTTCCAGATTGTCAAATTTGCTAGCATATAGGTGCTCATAATATGTTCTTACAACTGTTTGTATTTCTCTGGTGTTGGTTTGATCTCTCCTCTATCATTCATGATTTTATTTATTTGGCTCCTTTCTGTTTTCTTTTTTGATAATTCTAGCCAGGGGTTTATAAATCTTATGAATTCTTTCAAAGAAACAGCTCCTAGTTGCATTGATTTATTCTACTGTTCTTTTGGTTTCTGTTTCATTGATTTCTGCTCTGATCTTTATCATTTCTCTTCTCCTGCTGGGTTTGGGCTTTCTTTGCTGTTCTTTCTCCAGTTCCTTCAGGTGTAGGGTTAGGTTGTATACTTGAGACCTTTCTTGTTTCTTGAGAAAGGCTTGTATCACTATACAGTTTCCTCTCAGCGCTGCCTTAGCTGTGTCCCACAGATTTTGAACAGTTGTGTTTTCATTTTAATTTGTTTCCATGAATTTCTTCAATTCTTCTTCAATTTCCTGGTTGACCCATTCATTCTTTAGTAGCATGCACTTTAGCCTCCATGTATTTGAGTTCGTTTCAACTTTCCTCTTGTGATTGATTTCTAGCTTCAGAGCATTGTGATCTGAAAATATGCAGGGAATGATCCCAGTCTTTTGCTACCGGTTGAGACCTGCTTTGTGACCCAGGATGTGATCTATTCTGGAGAATGTTCCATGTGCACTAGAGAAGAATGTGTATTCTGTTGTTTTGGGATGGAGTGCTCTGAATATATCTGTAATGGCCATCTGATCTAGTGTGTCATTTAAGGCCTTTATTTCCTTATTGATCTTTTGCTTTTATGATCTGTCCATTTCAGTGAGGGGGGTGTTAATATCCATGACTATTATTGTATTATTGTTGACGTGTTTCTCTGATTTTGTTATTAATTGGTTTATACAGTTGACTGCTCCCATGTTAGGGGCATAGGTATTTAAAATTGTTAGATGTTCTTGTTGGGCAGAACCTTTAAGTATGATATAATATCCTCCCTCATCTCTTATTATAGTCTTTGGCTTAAAATCTAATTTATCTGATATAAGGATTGCCACCCCAGCTTTCTTTTGATGTCCATTAGTGTGCTAAAATTTTTTTCACCCCCTCACTTTAAATCTGTAGCTGTCTTTGGGACTAAAATGGGTTTCTTATAGACAGCATATTGATGGGTCTTGTTTTTTTATTCATTCTAATACCCTGTGTCTTTTGATTGGGGCATTTAGCTTATTTACATTCAGGGTAACTATTGAAAGATATGAATTTAGTGCCATTGTATTGCCTGTAAGTTGACTGTTACTGTATATTGTCTCTGTTCCTTTCTGGTTTAATACTTTTAGGTTCTCCCTTTGCTTAGAGGATCCCTTGCAGTATTTCCTGTATGGATGGCTTGGTGTTTGCAAATTCTTTTAGTTTTTGTTTGTCCTGGAAGCTTTTTATCTCTCATTCTATTTTCAATGACTTCCTAGTGGATATAGTATTCTTTGCTGCAAATTTTTCTCATTTAGTGCTCTGAATATATCATGTCAGTCCTTTCTGGCATGCCAGGTCTTTGTGGATAGGTCTGCTGCCAATCTTATATTTCTACCAGCGTATGTTACAGTCTTTTTGTCCCAAGGTCCTTTCAGGATTTTCTCTTTGTCACCAAGACTTGTAAATTTTACTATTAGATGACAGGGTGTGGACCTGTTTTTATTGATTTTGTGGGGGTTCTCTGTGCCTCCTGGATTTTGATGCTTGTTTTCTTTCCCATATTAGGAAAATTTTCTATTATAATTTACTCCAATATACCTTCTGCCCCCCTCTCTCTTTCTTCTTCTGGGATACCAGTTATTCTAATATTGTTTCATCTCATGGTATCACTTATCTCTCAAATTTCCCCCGATGACCCAGTAGTTGTTTGTCTCTCTTTTGCTCAGCTCCTTTATTCTCCATCATTTGGTCTTCTCTATCACGAATTCTCTCTTCTGTCTCATTTATCCTGTCTCATTTATCCTAGCAGTAAGAGGTTCCAATTTTTTTTTTAAGATTTTATTTATTTGAGAGAGATCACAAGTAGGCAGAGAGGCAGGCAGAGAGAGAGGAGGAAGCAGGCTCCAAGCAGAGATCCTCATGCGGGGTCTCGATCCCAGGACCCTGGGATCATGACCTGAGCCGAAAGCAGAGGCTTTAACCCACTGAGCCACCCAGGCGCCCCAAGAGGTTCCATTTTTGATTGCACCTCATTAATACCTTTTTTGATTTCAGCTTGGTTAGATTTTAGTTATTTCTTTAGAAAGGGGTTTTATTTCTCCAGACAGCATTTCTCCAATATCATCCATGCCTTTTGTGAGCCCAGCTAACACTTTGATAATTATCATTCTGAACTGTAGTTCTGACATATTACCAATGTCTGTATTGATTATGTCCCTAGCCATTGTTACTGCCTCTTGTTCTTTTTTCTTTCCTTTTTTTTTTTTTTTTTTTTTTGTGGTGAATTTTTCCAACTTGTCATTTTATCCAGATAAGAATATATTAATGAGAGAGTAAAATACTTAAAGAGTGGAAAGACCCCATAAAAATGAATAGTAATCAAATCAGAAGGGACCCAAATTTGGAGGAAGGAAAAAGGGGTAAAAATAAATTTAAAAAATATATAAATATGTATATTAGACTGGTGAATAGAACAGAGCCACTCACTTGATTTTGGGTGTATCTGGTCTCTTAGAAGAAACTACCTCCCAGAATTTTAAAGAAAGAAAAACTTATACAAGTTTAAGGGTAAACATGATGAATGAATGGAATTTGACTATAAAGATGAAAATTTAAAACAAATTCTAAAAAAGGAATTTTAAGATTACTTGGTTGGAAATAGAAAAGAATAAAAAAAGGAGAGAATGTGCTCAGACTGGAGACTAGAACAAAACCATGTGCTAGATTTTGGATATATTTTGATCTATTAGAAGAAATTGTATTCCAAAATTTAAAAGAAAAGAAAACCTAGATGTATACAAAAGATAAGGTTAAATACAATGAAGGGATAAAATATGACTATAACAATGAAGGTTTAAAAGGAATTTTTTTTTTAGAAAGGTGTTCTTACGATTAACTACTTAGGGGCGCCTGGGTGGCTCAGTGGGTTAAGCCTCTGCCTTCGGCTCAGGTCATGATTCCAGGGTCCTGGGATCAAGCCCCACATCGGGCTCTCTGCTCTGCAGGGAGCCTGCTTCCTCCTCTCTCTCTCTCTCTCTCTCTGCCTGCCTCTCTGCCTGCTTGTGATCTCTGTCTATCAAATAAATAAATAAAATCTTTAAAAAAAAAGATTAACTACTTAAAAATGTTGAAAGAGGAAAAGTTAAAAAAATTGAATAAGAAAAAAATAAAATTAATAATTTACCTTTGCATGACCAGAGGATCATGGGGAAAAAAGCCATGAATTTTATGCATCGCTTTCCCCTAGCTCTGGAGTTTCACTGTTCTCTTTGATTGGTAGGCTTGGTCTTGGCTGGATGTTCTTGCTCATCTTCTGGGGGAGGGGACTGTTTCAGTGAGTAACATATGTCTTTGTTTGAGGTGGAATTGCATTGCCCTTGCCAGGGGCTAGGCCAAGTAATCTGCTCTGGTTCACTCTTGGAGCTTTTGTTCCCTGAACGCTTTCTGTAGAGCTCTGGAGGGTGGGAATGAAAATGGTGGCCTCCCAATCTCTGGCCTAGAGGAGCCGAGAGCTTGGGGCCCTACCCCTCAGTGCACCATCAGAGAAAAGCAGTCAGCCCCTCCTGTCTCCCTGGTCTCCAGCCATGCTCTGTGATCATCCGGCCTGAGACCGAGCATCTATCTCTGGCATATGGCCCCTTTGGAGTCTCTAAACCCACCACTTTCCTGTCACACATTCCTGTGCCACTCCTTCTGGAGGAGGAAGGAGAGGAGTCTCTCTGGATCTGCCACCTGTGGGGTCTCTGCTCAAAGTGCAATGCCCTGGCTGTGCCTTGGATCATGGTTTAAGGTAATGGTGATCTGAAAGCACACTCTTTGGCTCTGTCTCTGTAGCTGGCTTTCCTGCTCTAATACCTGGGAGCTCTGCCACACTCAGACAGCTCTGGTCTTTCTGTGACCCTGTGGGACCTGAGACCACAGTGTCCCCATGAGGGCTCCTCACCCGCTTAGCCTCTGGAATGATGTCCCCCAGTGGAGCAGACTTCTAAAAGTTCTGACTTTGTGCTCTGCTGCTCCACCACTTGCCGGGAGCCAGCCCATCTCCCTGCGATCAATCTTCCTTTCGCTTCAGATTCACTTCTTTTAGAAGTGAACTACCTTTCAGAAAGTGGCTGATTTTGTGTTCCTAGAATTGCTGCTCTTCTTCTCTTCTATCTCCTATTGACTTTGTAGGTGTTTGGAATGGTTTGATAACTATCTAGCTGAACTCCTGGGACCTGATGTCATTTCAGCCTGCTACTCCTCTGCCATCTTTGCCCCAGCCTCCTGATCAACCTATTCTTAACTTACAATTATTTTTATTTCTATCACACATCCTCATTATAGTTATATGCTTATGTAATTATTTAGTTAATATTTATCAGTTCCTCTAGGCCATGAGCTTTTTGAGGAGGACGGGGATGCTCTTTATTTCATTACCAATCCCTAGCATAATACCTAATATCATAGTAGGCTGAGAAGGAGGACAGAAAATGTAAGGAAGGAATAGTTGAAGATAACTTGAAGTTACCTTATTTATCTTTGAAGTTATTCAAAGATAATTTGAAGCTTGAAATCAGAGCAAGGTCTGGAAAAGGAGATGAAGAGGAGAAAGGGGGAGAACAAGAGAGGAGAAGAGAGGGACAGAGAGAGAGGGAGAAAGATTAACCTAAAGACGGATGAGAAGAAGAAAATGGCTTAAAAAGTGTATTGAGAGATAAGTGAGAGGGGTTGTATACCATGTGGTCGAATCTCAGCTTCCCCAGAGTAGTAGGAAAGTATGTGGATTGGAAGTTTTATGAAGTTAGAATAGTAGCCTAAATTTTCTCCTTCAAGATTATTATTAAACTATATAATCTTGCTTATCTTCAGTTTTAACATTTATAAATTAATGATAATACCTCACAAGGAGGTTGATAATGATTGAATGAAAGAATGGATGCAGGATTACATAGACTGGATAGAATTTTGCCTCTGCTACTTGTGATCTTGTACTAATTAGATTCTTCAGTCTGAGTAGTATGAAGAAAAATGAGGTATCAATTTCCCTAACCAAAGAACTTACAAGATAAGCTGAAAGAGATGAGAATAGGAAGGCTGATAAAAACATCAATAAATTTACTCATAGCTAATGAGCCAGGATTCAAACCCAGGCTAACTGTTCCCATGAGTTATACGTGGTCTCATAATCTTCAGGTTATACCACCTCCTAAATAGAAGCAATCCACTAGAAGACAATGAGGTTAGATTGCTTAAAAAAAAATATATATATATATATATAATATATGTTATAAAATATAATATATAATAAATATATACACACATACATACACATATGTAAAATATATAAACATATAGAATATATTATACACACATATATGTATATATTATATATACCCATATATGTATACACATGTACACATATGTATATATGCACATATATACACATGTACATGCATGTGTATATATGTACATATATACACATATAAAAATATATATAAGTGTGTATATATGTATTTTTTTCAGCAGTGTGTTTGAAAGGTAAGTATATATTGAGTAAATCCTAGAAGAAAGGGAAAATATTTTCTGTGTTCAATAGAGTGAGCTCTTCTTTGTCTTTCATAGAACTAATGCCACAGAAACATACTGAAAGAGTATTTCAACACACTGCTATAGTTTTCAGGGCAGATAATTCTTTTTTTTAATTAAAAGATGAGCTTTTTAAAATAAATCACTTTATTGAGGTATGATTGACATGTAAAAATTTGAACATATTTAATATATACAATCAGATTATTTTGGTGATAAGTGTACACTTGGGAAACAGTCACCACTATCAAACCATAAACATATTCATCACCACCCAGTTTCCACCAACCTTCTTCTTTTTCAACAACATAATCATCGTCATCATCATCCTTATTATTATTTTGTTCTGAGAACACTTAATGTAAGATATCCTTTTAGCAAGATTTAAGTATACAATATAATTTTGTTAATGCAGAGTTTATCTTACAAAACTGATTATTTGTACCTTTTGACCATCAACTCCCCTTTTTCCTCTCCCACCAGTCTCTGAAAACCATTATTTTACTCTTTGCTTTTATCAGTTTTACTATTTTAGAGTCTAAATATGAGAGAATAAAATGTTTTTCTGTAGCTGGATCATTTCATTTAGCATATTGTCCCATACCCCATGTTGTTACAAATGGCAAGATTTTTTCTCTTATAAGGCTGAATAATATTTTATTGTACATATATTGCACATTTTCTTTATCGATTCTCTACTGATGAACTTATAGTCCATATTCTTGACTATAATGAATAATGCTGTAATGAACATGGGATTGTAGGTATCTGAGGTTCTAGTTTCAATTCCTGTAGGTAAATACACAGAGAGGGGTTGCTGGATCATATGGTAGTTTTATTTTTCATTTTCTGAGGGAATTCCATACTGTATTCCATAATGGCTGTATCAGTTTACATCCCTACCTACAATACACAAGGATTCCCTTTTCTCCACATCCTCACCAACACTTGCCATTCATGTATAATTTTATGTATTTATGTTTTAATAATGGCCATTCTAGAAGTAATATCTTTGTGGTTTTGATTTACATTTCCCTATAATTAATGATGTTGAGTACTTTTATATATACCTAATATCTTTTGTATGTTTTCTTTTAAGAAATATCTATTCACTCCTTTGTCCATTTTTTTTTTTTTTTTTGTCCATTTTTTAATTGAAGAGTTTTGTTTGTTTTTTAAAGTTTTTGCTATTGAGTTGCATGAGTTCTTTATATAGTTTGGATATCAACCCATTATCACATTCATGCAATTTGCAAATATTTTCTCCCATTCTGTAGGTTGCTTTTCATTTTGGTGATTGTTTCTTTTGTTGTGCCAAAATTCTTTAGTTAGACGTAATCCCACTTGTCTGTTTTTGCTTTCATTGCTGCTATATCCAAAGAAACATTACCAAGAGCCACATCAAGAAACTTTCCCCCTATATTTGCTTCTAAGAGTTTTACACTTTCAAGTTTTACATTTAAGTCATTAATTCATCTTAAGTTGATTTTTGTTTATTATATAATATAAAGGTTTGGTTTCATCCTGCAATTATCCACTTGTCCCAGCACCATTTATTGAAGAGACTATATTTTCCATATTTGTGTGGAAATCCTTCTTGGAGATTAGTTGACTGTATATGCCTGGGTTTATTTCTGGGCTCTCTATTTCTGTTCTGTACCTATGTGGCTACTTTTATGGCAGCACTGTACTGTTTTGATTACTAACATTTTGTTATACAGTTTGAAATTAGGAAGTGTGACGCTTCCAGGTTTGTCCTTCTTGCTCAAGACTTTTGACTATTGGGAGTCTTCTGTGATTCTATAAAATAATTCTATAAAAGGTTCTATAAAAGAATTGTGGGATTGTTTTTTTCTTTCTGTGAAAAATGCCATTGGAATTTTGATTGGGATTATATTTATTTGGTAAATCATATGCGTTGTATCTGGACATTTTAGCAATATTAATCTTCAGTCTGTGAACATAAGATATCCTTTCATTTATTTGCTTATTTATTATTCTTCAGTTTCTTTATTAATGCTTTATAATGCCAGAATACAGATCTATCATCTCCTTTGCTAAATTATTCTTAAGTATTTTGTTGTTTTGGGTGCTTTACCAAGTGAGATTGTTTTCTGTAATTTTTTAATGTTCATTTTTAGTACATAGAAATGCAACTGATTTCTCTATGTTGATTTTTTATCCTGTAACTTCAGTGAATTTGATTTTGTTGTTATAGTTCTTGGTGGTATCTTAAGAGGTTATTTATTTTTTTTTAAAGATTTTATTTATTTGACAGAGCTCAAGTAGGGGGAGCAGCAGGTAGAGGGAGAGGGAGAACCGGGCTTCTTAATGAGCAGGAGCCAAATGTGGGCCTCCCTCCCAGGACCCCGCGATTATGATCTGAGCCCAAATCAGCTGTTTAACTGACTGAGCAACCCAGGCACCCCTAGAGGTTTTTGTATATAGGATCATGTCATCTGTGAACGGAAACTATTTTATTTCTTTTTTCCAATTTGGATGCCTCTTTTTTTTTATCCAATTACTAAGCTAAGTAGCTAAAACTTCCAATATTATGCTGAATAAGAGTGGAAAGTGTGGTCATGATTGTCTTGTTTCCCGTCTTAGAGCTTTCAGCTTTTCATTATTTAATCTGATAACAGCGGGCTGGTCATATATGGTCTTTATTGTGATGATGTACAATTCTTCTATAGCTATTTTTTGACTTTTTATCATAAAGACTGTTGAATTGTATCAGATGCCTTTTCTATGTCTATATAGAGGATCATATGATTTTTAATCTTTCTTTTGGTAATGTGGTATATCATACTTATTGATTTGCCTATGTTGTACCAACCTTGCATCCAGGATAAATCCCACTTGGTAATGGTGTATGATCTTTTAAATGTGCTCTTGATTCAGTTTGATAGGATTTCATTGAGGATTTCTGCATCTCTATTCATCAGGGATATTGACTTCTTCTTTCCTTGCAGTATTCTTTTCTGGCTTTGATATCAAGGTAATGCTGGCTTCGAAATGAGTGTGCGAATATTACCTCCTCTTAAATTTTTTTGGAAAGGTTTGAGAAGGATTGGTATTATTTTATTTTTTTCTTTAAATGTTTGGTAAAAAAATGTTTGGTAGAATTCACTAGAAAAAACATCTGATCTTGTGCTTTTCTTTGTTGGGTGATTTTTAGTTATTGATTAGTCTGGATCTATTCAGATTTTCTATTTCTTCATGATTTATTCTTGGTAGCTTATATGTTTCTAGTAATTTACTAATTTCTTCTAGGTTATCCAATTTGCTGACATGTAATTGTTTCTAATAGTCTCTTATGATCTTTGTAATTTCTGTGGTATAAGTTTTAAAATAATTATTTGAGACTTCTAAAAGTTAATCCAGCTAAAAGTTTGTCAATTTTTAAAAAATATTTTATTTATTTATTTTACAGAGGAGAGAGACAGCAAGAGAGGGAATACAAGCGGGGAGAGCGTGAGAGGGAGAAGCAGGCTTCCCGCTGAGCAGGGAGTCTGATGTGGGGCTCAATCCCACAACCCTGTGATCATGACCTGAGCTGAAAGCAGACACCCAACAACTGAGCCACTCAGGCACCTCAATTTTATCTTTTTATGAAACCAATCTTTGTTTTGTTGATTCTCTCTCTCTCTTCCTTTCTCTCTCTCTCTCTCTCTCATTTCATTTATTTCTCTTCTCATATTTATTTTTTCTTCCCTATGCTAACTTTGGGCTTAGTTTATTCTTCCAGTTTCTTGAAATATAAAGTTAAGTTGTTTGAGATCTTCTCCTTTTTTTTTTTTTAAAGATTTTATTTATTTATTTGACAGATGGATCACACGTAGGCAGAGAGGCAGGCAGAGAGAGAGGAGGAAGCAGGCTCCCTGTTGAGCAGAGAGCCCGATGCAGTGCTCGATCCCAGGACCCTGGGATCATGATCTGAGTTGAAGGCAGAGGCTTTAACCCACTGAGCCACCCAGGTGCCCCCTCTTCTCCTTTTTAAAGAGAAAAAAAATAATGCAGGTGTTTATCACGATTAACTTTCCTCTTAAAACTGCTTTTGCTATATGATCTATCCTAGAGAATGTTCCATGTGCACTTGAAAAGAATGTATGTTCTGATGCTATTGGCTGGAATGTTTTGTATGTTTATCAGGTTCACCTGACCTACCATTAGTTTAAGTCCAATGTTTTCTTTTGATTTTCTGTCTGGTTGGGCGCCTGGGTGGCTCAGTGGATTTTCTGTCTGGTTGATCTGTCCATTGCTTAAAGTGGGATATTGATGTTGCATACCATTATTTTATTGTTGTCTATTTCTCCTTTCACATCTATTAATAATTGCTTTATATATTTAAGTGTTCTGATGTTGAGTGTATGTCTATTTATAGTTGTTATATCCTCTCGATTACTTGACCCCTTTATTATTATGTAGTATTCTTCTTTAATATAGTATTTTATACTAAAAACTATAGCACATCTAGCAAAAAACTATAGTTTTTGATGTAAAAACTATTTTGTCCGATGTAGCCGTATCTAGTCTCTTTTGATTACCATTTTAATGTAATATCTTTTTATAGAATTTCACTTTCAGCCTATCTGTGACCTTAAAGCTAACATAAGCCTCTTTTAGGCAGCATGTAGGGTTTTTCTTTTTTTAAATATCTATTTAGCCACCATGTGTCTTTTGATTGGAGAGTTTAATTCACTTACATTTAAAGTAATTATTGATAGGTAAGGACTTCCTATTGCCATGTTTTTTTTCGATTTTGCAGTTCCTTTGTTTCTTTCTTCCTTTCTTATCTTCCTTTGTAATTTGATGATTTGTTTTTATTTTTTGTAGTAGTATGCTTTGATTCCTGTATCTTCATCTTTTGTGTATCCACTAAAGGATTATTATTTTTTTTTAAAGATTTATTTATTTATTTGAGAAAGCAAGAGGGAGGGCATGAGCAGGGAGAGGAGCAGAGGAAGAGAGGGAGAGAATCCTCAAGCAGACTCTCTGCTAAACCTGGAGTCTGACACAGATACCTAACTGATTGAGCAACCCGGCCCCCAGCATAATTTTTTGGTTGCCATTAGGCTTAAATAACACATTTTATAGTAATAACAGTTTATTTTAACCTGATAACAACTTAACTTTGGTTGCATACAAAAACCATATATTTACAAAAAAAAAAAAAAAGATTTATTTATTTATTGGAGAGAGAGAGTATGGGGGAGGGCCAGAAGGAGATAATCTCAAGTAGACTCCCTCTTGAGTGCAGAACCTGATGTAGGCTCAATCCCACGATTCTGAGATCATGACTTGGACTAAAGTCAAGAGTCAGATGCTTAACCAACTGAGCCATCCAGGCTCTCCCAAAATCATGTGCTTTTTTCCCTCCTCACATTTTTTTTTTTTATTCTTGTTACAATTTACATTTTTTTATGTTGTGTTCCTTAGTAAAGTTTTGTAGCTTTAGTTATTTTTAATATTTTTAAATTAATATACTATAGTTGTAAGTGATTTATCCACCATCATTACAATGTTAGAGTATTCTGAATTGATATATTTGTCATTTTTTAAGGATTTTATTTATTTATTTGATAGAAAGAGAGAGAGAGTGACAGTGAGAGAGGGAATACAAACAAGCAGGGGGAGTGGGAGAGAGAGAAGCAGGCTTCCCACTGATCAGGAAGTCCATTGTGGGACTTGATCCCAGGACCCTGGGATCATGACCTGAGCCAAAGGCAGATGCTTAACAACTAAGCCACACAGGCTCCCTGATATATTTGTCTTTACTAGTGAGTTTTACACTTTCATTTGTTTTCATGTTGCTAGTTTGTATCCTTTGTTTCAATTTGAGCTCTCTTTAGCATCTCTTATAATGTGGGCCTTGTGGTGATGTACCTCAGCTTTTCTTTGGAAATGTCTATCTCTTCTTCTGAAGAACATCTTTGCCAGTTATGGTATTCTTGGTTGCCACCTTTTTCTTACACCTTTTTCTTATATTCTTTTGAATATATCATTTCACTTTCTCCTGACCATCAAGATTTCTACTAAGAAGTGTGATGATAATTTTATGGGGGCTACCTTGTATTAGATAAGTTGATTTTCTCTTGCTGCTTTCAATATTCTTTTTTGTCTTTGTCTTTTGACAATTTGATTATAATGTATCTCAGTGAAGATCTTTTTATGTTTAACCTGTTTGGGATTCTTTGTGCTTTATGGATCTGGGTGTTTATTTCCTACCCCAGTTTATGAAATTTTTTTGGTCATTATATTTTTAAATAAGATTTTGGAAACTTTCTCTTTTTCTTTTCCTTCTGGGATTCCCATGATGTGTATTTTGATCTTTTTTGGATGCTGTTCCAAAGAGCTCTAAGCTTTCTTAACTCATTTTAATAATTTTTTCTTTTTGTTCCTCTGATTAGGTAATTTCAAAGGATTTGTCCTTGAGTTCATTGATCCTTTCTTTTGCACTCTCAACTCTGCTCTTGATCCCTTTAGTGGATTTACAGTACAATCATTGTATTCTTTAGCCCCTGGACTTCTTTTAGGTTATTTTTTATGATTGCTCTCTCTTTGTTAAACTTCCCATTTTGTTCATGTATTGTTTTCCTGACTTCATTGAATTGTCTGTTTGTGTTCTCTCCTGATGAGCTTTTCAAGATGATTATTTTGAATTATTTTTCAGGCAATTATTAAATCACCATTTTTTTAGGATCAGCTCCTGGACCTTCATTTTGTTCTTTTGGTGAGATCATATTTCTTTGGTTCTTTGGTTCTTCATGTTGCTTGAACCTTGCATGCTGTCTTCACATTTGAAGCAGTCACTTCCTCTTTAATGACTGGCTTTAAGAGAGAAAGATCTTCACCAGTCAACCAGGCTAGAGATAATGGGGTCTCTCAGACTCTTTCTGTGTGGGAACTTGCTTTATTTTTTTATTATTACCTTGTGGGAGAAGTCTTAGACTGTGTGCCTTAGCTTGATCCTGCAAAGCGAGGCTAGGTGCTGACATCCTCCTGTTTATCTTCCCAAGGTCATTGCCCTGAGGTGTTCAGGGTTATGCATCTCTTCCTAATCCAGCAGATACAGCTGGATGCTGGTAGTTGTGTGGCTTTCTGTGGGAGTTCCCATGCCTTGTCTGCAGGAGAGCTTAGGGTATTGGCTACTGGAGGGAGGGGTTGCATGGAATGCTGGGGGTACATGTTGGCTAGTTGTGGGATCCCTAGGTGGGGTTCTCACTGGGTTTGTGGGCAGAATTCTTACTAGAATCCACACTCCAGTTAGTAGGATCTGCCACTTGATGAAATCTATGCATGAGTTTCTCTGAGCTCTCGTCTTTTTTCCTCTGCTCTTACCAATTCCTATATTATTCAGTTTTCCCAGTTCTTTCAATATTCTGGGTATGGAAATATGGATATGGGTCCCTTAGATGCCCTCTTCAGAAGGCTGGGGAAGCTTAGGGCTCACTTTGCTCTCATTTTTCCCAGTGTGATAAATTATAAGTGAGGGCAGTATCTGTAGGCCCTGTGCTGTCTTACCTTGACATGAGTAAAGTGAAAGTAGTGGGTTTTTGTTTGTTTGTTTTGTTTTGTTTGTTTTTAATCCTTTTCACTGCTTCTATTTTTTGGTTCTTTGCTCCACTGCCAGAACCATTCAGCTGTACACTGAGGTATTCTAGTTTGTGGATCATTGTTAAATCAGTTTCTATAGAGATGTATGGTAGGGAGCCTTGTTTAGGAGAGACAATTTTTTACTTCATAGGTCTCAAATATCCATTCTAGTTTATACAACGTTCTATATATATATATCCCATACTTTTTTAATCTATTTAATGACAAGGTTGGTGAAAATTTTTATTGGATATAAATAGGAGGACAGTAGTTTTAGGCGGAATGATGTGGGTATCAGATGTCAGAGCACAGGCATTGGTTCAAGTTTAGATAAGATTACAGAATTTGGTTTTAAAGGTCAAGGAAATAAAAATCCAAGGTAAGATAGCTTAAGGAATTGTCCTGTATGGCAGGAACTAGAGTGAGCTTAATCTTATAAGAAAGACTATTTTTTGTCATGAAATCATAGAGCATCTAAAATTACATTTCTTCTAGCAATACTTATAGGTAAACATTTGCAATTCAATCAGATTTACCTATCATTATAAGCAGGAGACATGCTAACTCTTCCTAAGACATCTTTTAATGGCATTTGAGCAAGTAATTCTGTTGCCCTCAGTCTCTTCTCAATGATAATATCACATTGGAGGGACATTATCAGAAAGGTTTTAATTGATTTAATAATTGTTATGAAACACTGGAATAGAATGTTTGTATGACATTAGTGAGCCAAAGAAAGACATGGTAAAATGGGGAATGAAATAAGGAGGTAGATTTATGTGTAAGTGACCCCTTGATGGATGGCCAAGCTTATGGTAGAGTTATTATCTAGTCAAGAAGATTATGCACTGGATAAAGAAAATTTTGAATTTGGTATTTATGAAAATAATTTCCTTTCTATTTTTTTCATTTTTTGTCCACCTAAAAGAGAAAAATGGAGAGATTAAGTAGTACAGGAGAAAAATAAGAAGGAAATAGAATCATGAAAGGAAAAATTCTGCTGAAAAGTTTTAGGACATTTAATTTTATAAAAGTTCTAGTTGTATTTTATATTATATGTGAACATTACACAGGACTAATTTTTCTGTTTTTCTAAATGTTTAGAAATGTTTTTTTTTCTTTCTGTAATGATTTTCTTTTCCTTGCTTGACATAGAATTTTAGTTTTAAAAATTTTATCCTACTTTTGATCCCCAAAGATTTATCATAATATAATAGGACAATGATCAGTGTAAGATACATACATACACACAATATACATACACCTCTGTGTATGTGTGTTTATATATCACTGTGTGTATTTTTGTTTGTATATGGATGCTCACATATGCACTCAAATTTTCAAAACTATTATTTGATTTTATTTTATGCTAAGAGTTCTTCAGAGAGCTTTTATTTGATACTAATTTTTTCCCCAATTATCACATTATGCTTAAATCTTGGAAAGGCTTCCTCTCTTAATATATTTTAATAAGAGAACCCTTGGAGCCACATAACCTTCATCTTTTCATCATAGGCTACTGATTATCTTGACTTCTATTGCCTGAAGACTTATATCTGATGGAAACATTAAAAATACCATGTCAGGAACAGTTTCAGGAGAATAGGAATTAGTTCTTCTTTAAATGTTTGGTAGAATTCCCCTGGGAAGCTGTCTGGCCCTGGGCTTTTGTTTGTTTGGAGATTTTTAATGACTGTTTCAATCTCCGTACTGGTTATGGGTCTGTTCAGGCTTTTTATTTCTTCCTGGTTCAGTTCTGGTAGTTTATATGTTTCTAGGAATGCATCCATTTCTTCCAGATTGTCAAATTTATTGGCGTAGAGTTGCTCATAGTATGTTTTTATAATAGTTTGTATTTCTTTGGTGTTAGTTGTGATCTCTCCTCTTTCATTCATAATTTTATTTATTTGGGTCCTTTCTCTTTTCTTTTTGATAAGTCTGGCCAGGGGTTTATCAATTTTAGTAATTCTTTCAAAGAACCAGCTCCTAGTTTCGTTGATTTGCTCTATTGTTTTTTTGGTTTCTATTTCATTGATTTCTGCTCTGATCTTTATGATTTCTCTTCTCCTGCTGGGCTTAGGGTTTCTTTCTTGTTCTTTCTCCAGCTCCTTTAGGTGTAGGGTTAGGTTGTGTACCTGAGAATTTTCTTGTTTCTTGAGAAAGGCTTGTACCGCTACATATTTTCCTCTCAGGACTGCCTTTGTTGTGTCCCACAGATTTTGAACCGTTGTATTTTCATTATCATTTGTTTCCATGATTTTTTTCAATTCTTCTTTAATTTCCCGGTTGACCCATTCATTCTTTAGAAGGATGCTGTTTAATCTCCATGTATTTGGGTTCTTTCCAAACTTCCTTTTGTGGTTGAGTTCTAGCTTTAGAGCATTGTGGTCTGAAAATATGCAGGGAATGATCCCAATCTTTTGATACCGGTTGAGTCCTGATTTAGGACCGAGGATGTGATCTATTCTGGAGAATGTTCCATGTGCACTAGAGAAGAATGTGTATTCTGTTGCTTTGGGATGAAATGTTCTGAATATATCTGTGATGTCCATCTGGTCCAGTGTGTCGTTTAAGGCCTTTATTTCCTTGCTGATCTTTTGCTTGGATGATCTGTCCATTTCAGTGAGGGGAGTGTTAAAGTACCCTACTATTATTGTATTATTGTTGATGTGTTTCTTTGATTTTGTTATTAATTGGTTTATATAGTTGGCTGCTCCCACGTTGGGGGCATAGATATTTAAAGTTTTTAAATCTTCTTGTTGGACAGACCCTTTGAGTATGATATAGTGTCCTTCCTCATCTCTTATTATACTCTTTGGCTTAAAATCTAATTGATCTGATATAAGGATTGCCACTCCTGCTTTTTTCTGATGTCCATTAGCATGGTAAATTCTTTTCCACCCCCTCACTTTAAATCTGGAGGTATCTTCAGGCTTAAAATGAGTTTCTTGGAGGCAACATATAGATGGGTTTTGTTTTTTTATCCATTCTGATACCCTGTGTCTTTTGACAGGGGCATTTTGCCCATTAACATTCAGGGTAACTATTGAGAAATATGAATTTAGTGCCATTGTATTGCCTGTAAGGTGACTGTTACTGTATATGGTCTCTGTTCCTTTCTGATCTACGATTTGTAGGCTCTCTCTTTGCTTAGAGGACCCCTTTCAATATTTCCTGTAGAGCTGGTTTGGTATTTGCAAATTCTTTTAGTTTTTGTTTGTCCTGGAAGCTTTTAATCTCTCCTTCTATTTTCAATGATAGCCTAGCTGGATATAGTATTCTTGGCTGCATGTTTTTCCTCGTTTAGTGCTCTGAAAATATCATGCCAGCTCTTTCTGGCCTGCCAGGGTCTGTGGATAAGTCAGCTGCCAATCTAATATTCTTACCATTGTATGTTACACAGATGCGAAAATACTCAACAAAATACTAGCCAATAGGATTCAACAGTACATTAAAAAGATTATTCACCACGACCAAGTGGGATTTATTCCAGGGCTGCAAGGTTGGTTCAACATCCGCAAATCAGTCAATGTGATACAACACATCAATAAAAGAAAGAACAAGAACCATATGATACTCTCAATAGATGCTGAAAAAGCATTTGACAAAGTACAGCATCCCTTCCTGATCAAAACTCTTCAAAGTGTAGGGATAGAGGGCACATACCTCAATATCATCAAAGCCATCTATGAAAAACCCACCGCAAATATCATTCTCAATGGAGAAAAACTGAAAGCTTTTCCACTAAGGTCAGGAACACAGTAGGGATGTCCATTATCACCACTGCTATTCAACATAGTACTAGAGGTCCTAGCCTCAGCAATCAGACAACAAAAGGAAATTAAAGGCATCCAAATCGGCAAAGAAGTCAAATTATCACTCTTCGCAGATGATATGATACTATATGTGGAAAATCCAAAAGACTCCACTCCAAAACTGCTAGAACTTATACAGGAATTCAGTAAAGTGTCAGGATATAAAATCAATGCACAGAAATCAGTTGCATTTCTCTACACCAACAGCAAGACAGAAGAAAGAGAAATTAAGGAGTCAATCCCATTTATAATTGCATCCAAAACCATAAGATACCTAGGAATAAACCTAACCAAAGAGGCAAAGAATCTATACTCAGAAAACTATAAAGTACTCATGAAAGAAATTGAGGAAGACACAAAGAAATGGAAAAATGTTCCATGCTCCTGGATTGGAAGAATAAATATTGTGAAAATATCTATGCTACCTAAAGCAATCTACACATTTAATGCAATTCGTATCAAAGTACCATCCATCTTTTTCAAAGAAATGGAACAAATAATCCTAAAATTTATATGGAGCCAGAAAAGACCTCGAATAGCCAAAGGGATATTGAAAAAGAAAGCCAACGTTGGTGGCATGACAATTCCGGACTTCTAGCTCTATTACAAAGCTGTCATCATCAAGACAGCATGGTACTGGCACAAAAACAGACACATAGATCAATGTAACAGAATAGAGAGCCCAGAAATAGACCCTCAACTCTATGGTCAACTAATCTTCGACAAAGCAGGAAAGAATGTCCAATGGAAAAAAGACAGCCTCTTCAATAAATGGTGTTGGGAAAATTGGACAGCCACATGCAGAAAAATGAAATTGGACCATTTCCTTACACCACACACAAATATAGACTCAAAATGGATGAAGGACCTCAATGTGCAAAAGGAATCCATCAAAATACTTGAGGAGAACACAGGCAGCAACCTCTTCGACCTCTGCCGCAGCAACATCTTCCTAGGAACAATGCCAAGGTCAAGGGAAGCAAGGGAAAAAATGAACTATTGGGATTTCATCAAGATCAAAAGCTTTTGCACAGCAAAGGAAACAGTTAACAAAATCAAAAGACAACTGACAGAATGGGAGAAGATATTTGCAAACGACATATCAGATAAAGGACTAGTGTCCAGAATCTATAAAGAACTTAGCAAACTCAACACCCAGAGAACAAATAATCCAATCAAGAAATGGGCAGAGGACATGAACAGACATTTCTGCAAAGAAGACATCCAGATGGCCAACAGACACATGAAAAAGTGCTCCATATCATTCGGCATCAGGGAAATACAAATCAAAACCACAATGAGATATCACCTCACACCAGTCAGAATGGCTAAAATCAACAAGTCAGGAAATGACAGATGCTGGCGAAGATGCGGAGAAAGGGGAACCCTCCTACACTGTTGGTGGGAATGCAAGCTGGTGCAGCCACTCTGGAAAACAGCATGGAGGTTCCTCAAAATGTTGAAAATAGAACTGCCCTATGACCCAGCAATTGCACTATTGGGTATTTACCCTAAAGATACAAACATAGTGATCCAAAGGGGCACGTGCACCCGAATGTTTATAGCAGCAATGTCCACAATAGCCATACTATGGAAAGAACCTAGATGTCCATCAACAGATAAATGGATCAAGAAGAAGTGGTATATATGCACAATGGAATACTATGCAGCCATCAAAAGAAATGAAATCTTGCCATTTGCGACAACATGGATGGAACTAGAGCGTATCATGCTTAGTGAAATAAGTCAAGCAGAGAAAGACAACTATCATATGATCTCCCTGATATGAGGAAGTGGTGATCCAACATGGGGGCTTAAGTGGGTAGGAGAAGAATCAATGAAACAAGATGGGATTGGGAGGGAGACAAAGCATAAGTGACTCTTAATCTCACAAAACAAACTGAGGGTTGCTGGGGAGAGGGGTTTGGGAGAAGGGGGTGGGATTATGGACATTGGGGAGGGTACGTGCTTTGGTGAGTGCTGTGAAGTGTGTAAACCTGGTGATTCACAGACCTGTACCCCTGGGGATAAAAATATATGTTTATAAAAAATTAAATATTAAAAAAAAATACCATGTCAGGTTCCAATAGTAGGAAATAGCTGGCAGTTATAATATATCAAATGGAAAAATAGAATTTTACTTTCTAAATAAATAATTAAATTCAGAATTCTCTTTGATAAGTTAGTGTTGAGGCTAATTAGAATATATTATTTACAATGAGGCATAATGAAAATAATAGTGAATTAGGTATTTACAACCTGGACACTCATCTGAAATCACTGTTTATTTGCTCAGTGACCTTGGGAAAGAGAGCCTCAGCTTGACTCATCACTAACTGAAATATGTATTTACTATCTTTACTGCCCAGCTCTTTTTAATGTTGTTAAGATGAAATGATATATGTGAAAATATTATGTAAACAATGAAGTTCTATATTAAGGTGACTATTATAAATTATAGTTGATATCTGCCATGGACTCTATTAAGCATTCACGTAATTCTTACAACTGTTTTATGGGACAAGCAACATTTTAATATTCCAATTTTACAGATCAGGAAGGTGAGGTCCATAGTGTGTAAGATATTTGATTGAGCTCACACTATCTATGATTGGGAAAGGCAAGATTTGGATACTGGTTTGTTTGACACTAGACTTGATGCTCATAATTGCACAATTTTTATCTCTCATTTGAATAATAATTCCTATATAGGATAATGCATGAAAATGAATTCTCTCTTTTTTTAATTACTTCTGAATTCTAAATGTGAAAATGAAATAATATTTATTTTTCCTAAAAACATAATGTAATGGAGTTCTAATTATTGAAATGTATTCTTCCTTTAGAATTTAATTGTCTTGGATCCACTCACAGTGACTGAGGAAGAAATTAGACCATCTCTAGAGAAACGTCTTGAAGCCATTATCAGTGGGGCTGCACTATTGGCTGACTCTTCATGCACTAGAGATTTCCATCGGGAACGGATTATTGCAGAATGCAATGCCATTCGCCAGGCTCTCCAGGACCTGCTTTCAGAGTACATGAACAATGTAGGTAACTTGTTTTCCCCCAACCCCATTCACTGGTTATATGCTGAGGGTCTTTCTGTGTACAAATGTGATAAATTACAAATGAGTACATGATTTTACATAGGCTGGCTTTCTGAGTGGGTTCTACTCACAAAGTACAGCATTGATACAGGAATTTCTAGGGATGAGATCCAACAATATATAATTGTTTTGTTTGAGGCAGTATCTAAATATTAGTTGAAGAAGGGAGTCAAAATTGGAGAAAGGAAATTGGAGTTGGACATCGATTTAAAGGATAAAAGGAAGATGAATAAAAGGACAGTTTTTTCAGGATTTCATTGGTGAATAAGAAAATCAGAATTTAGACAGTGTTAGATAAAGTCAATGTTGAAGGAATCAGGGGTTATTTTTGAAGGTGTAAAGAACTCATATAGTTTGTAACTATAGCTCCTAACCTTTTCACACGTGACATAATGCCTTAGTTTTTTTGCAGTTTTAGCTATCTCTTAGGAATATGAGAAATGATATCTAAATTTAGACATATGTAAAAATATTTGTTTCAAGGTGCTCTTGGTTTCATTTCATAAATCTTCATATATGAAATATTGATTTCATATGTACATATTTACATCCATCTATAGAGTATCTATGCCAGTTCTTACATTCAAATCTTGCTGCTGTTTTTAAAATGAGGAAGAAAGCCTTGACGACATTTGTCAAGCATATATTGATCATAGAGAATTCTTAATAATAGAGCTAAACAAAATGAAGGATTTATAATATAATTAATATATAATAATATATATTTATAAAATATTTTGTTCATCTGCCTTACAAATGGAATAATTAAAGAATTATGAAGGTACATTTTGAAAATTATTAGTTACAAATCATATGACTTTTTGGGCATGAAGTTGAAGATTTAGGATTGTTCAGTATAAGTAATTTATGTGAATAATTGAAATGTGCTAAAATTAGTTAATGAATTTTAAGGCTCCTTCTGCATATTTGATGTATCTCCATACTCTTAATATTTGATGACTTTGGCTCCTGGCCAAAAATCTCTTGCCTGTCAAGAAATCAAAGTTGTAAGGCAGATTTTGTTCACAAGAAGAACATGTTAGTAACATCATGTCCTGCTTCCGAAGCTAGAATAGTTCCATTTTTAGCACATGATATATTTTTTTATTTGCAGTAATTTTTAAATTCTTTATGGAAAATTATGACAAAGTGTAAGAAATAGAAAATTATATAAGGCAAGCCTGAACCCAGAGAGCACATAATATATTTTTAGTTAAAGACATTTTAAGGGAATTCATCACTTATAAGAAACTCAGAAGATAATATTGTATTGGATTTCCTTCTCCCATGTTCTTTAAACTATTAAAATTATTATTCTCATATTTGTAGGTAAAATACAATTAAATATGTTTATTTTATCTTTAATTATAATTATAGATAAATTCCCTTTATCAGACTTAGATAAAGTTGTTTTATTCCTTTAGATACAAAAGCAAACAGATACCCCAAAACAGTCACCCATGTACATAGTCAGGAATGGCTATGTAATTGTGGATGGAGCTTGATGCCAAATGAAAATGCAAATATTCTTCAAAAGCAGAGGAAAAAACTCTTTTTTCCTTTTTCACAGTCTTGTTTGACCCAAGAAAGGTGATTTTAATTTGCTATTTAGTGTTAGGTTCTCTAGTACATAGGGCTAATTGTGGGAACATGCAGATCCTCTCAGATGTCTGTGGCTCTTCTCCATGACTGTGACCCATTTTGCCGTGTTCCAAGGCCATCACCAGAAGTGGCAGCAATTGTTTGGTGGGGGAACAGGTGGCTAAGGACCCGTGCCTGGAAGGCAGAGCTAAATGTGAGTCTAAGACATATGCTTCATCACTGCATCAGACTTCACAAATATAACCAAATTCAAAGATAAATTTTTTAAATATTTTGAGACTGTGATAGCTGAGCATTAAAGGCCAACCATAAGGTTTCTTTCTGAGTATGGGCACCTGTGTGCAGTCACATGCCCTGAAGCTGGTTCTGTACATCATAAATGCATATCACGTAAGGGATTTTATGGTTCTCTTCAACTTTGGGTATAAAACTATTTGAGTTAAAAACTATTCATACCAAAGGTAAAGTGATGGGAGCATTCTGCCCTGGGTGCAATCATTAAGACCTTGCATAATATCTAGATATTTATAAATAATAGTAAGACTAACAGAAAGTTGGCCTGCTTTTTATTTTCACCATGCTCTAGGAGTTCTAAATGTTAAGTGATAAAATGTTTTTCTCAAAATTCTTATGTTCTTCTAAGTTCTAAACAGTTACTTTGGTTATAAGTTATGTTTAATAATATGTATGTATGATTCAAATTGCACATTTTATGATTATACTTTAATAACCTTTATATTCCTTTTGCATTTAAATAGCAGATTCAAAATAAACAATGATGACACAGTGATTGTAAAGACAACTCTGAAATAGAGTCACTTCAGTTCTGTTGTTTTATATTGTATGGAATTTTATTTAAATTTAAAAAGCATGACAGTGAAACAGTATGAATTTCCATGGGTAATATTTGTGTTAAGTAAATGCAAATTTTATGCATGTGAACTTCATATATGAAATCTTTTTTTATTTGTGAAATATTTTATTGAATTTGAGTGCTAACTTCAAAATTTTGTTTTCCTTTAAGATTTGACAATTGCTTTAAAGTTAAAGAACAAGTCAGGAAAATAATGATTATTACTAAAAAGTAATTTTGTCATACAGAGAAGAGAGGTGTTTAAATATCTACTCCAAGTATTAAATATTCTAAGTGAGGCACTAAAAGTACTTAGGTATTTTTCTGTGTTTTACTTCTCTTTTTCTTAATAAGGATTTACTCATATTCAGTTTTAAGGCCCATTTGTCAAGTAAGCAAAACTTACTTATGTTACTAATATCCTGATAGGTATGATGGTTTTAAAACAAGGTAAGTTCAGTATAAGAAGAGTGAAGTGGAAAGAAACTTTTTCATTTATAATATACAAATAATTAATATCAGAGGCAATAGCTTCTTAAAATCATGTCCAGATAATTATCTTAACTCATTTTTTTTTCCCAAGGGTAGATTCAATTAGGAATTTAAATTCTTTTCAGTTATTTAATTGATTAGATTGCACTACTCTTCATACTTGATAGAGGTTTTCTTCTTCTTTCCTCCTTTGCCCATGTTTCCTCTTCTCCTCTTCTGGCAAAGGAGAGTAAACACTCCAGAAATACCTCTCAAATATGGCACTTCGTCATTTTTAGCTCTCATCCCTGTTGGAATTCCTGTGTTTACTCGTCTGCCATCTCTGCTGGACCGGAGCTCTAAGAGAGTGAGGATTATCTCCCTTGCTCTTTAAACAGAGACTCTCAGGTAGCAGGAGCTCAGTAGTTATTATTTGGATACAAGTAAATTGAGTTTAGTACTTGCTTCTTTTCAGTTTTTTAAATTAAAATGACAATGTGTCTAAAGCAATTAATTTGTATTTATTTATTATATTAAATGATTACCATGGAGGAAACATGAGGAAGATTCATGATAAGTACAGATACACAGAAAAGGAAGAAGTGAGAAAGCTGTTCTTTGGTGATCTTAGTATATTTGTGTATCCCTTTCTCTTAGGATGTAATATGAAATACTTCCTGAGGAAGGCTTTTTTTTTTTTTTTTCAGGGAATTAAAGAATTACAGTGTGTGGGCAATGTCTGGTGATCTGCCCTAATGTTGGTGTAGAGGTCAGAGCAGGAGGAGCTAAATTTATGCAGTGGTGGTCCACATGATCAGAAATACATGTGTATGTACATTATATTGACATTATATTATAAGTACAGCTCATTAATAATAACAAATGAATTTTTAGTATTATGAGAAAGCACTGCAAAGGCAGTTTAATAGCTCTTTTTTCATATAAAAATACAGTATTTTAAGCCTTAAAATAGTATCTTGACCTAGACAATGAATATTGGAATTAAATAGCAGGAACCAATCTGGAAAAACAGTGGGGTATATTTTCAGAACAGATTCCCGAGTTTTAATCCAGGGTTATTTCACAAATGATGCTTCTTTATACCGTTCATTAGCTTTAATGAAAGGGAATGTACTTTCCTGGTATTAGCTGAACTCAAACCGTTCTCAGAATTTGCTCAAAGATTTTAGGATAGCTGATGTACTTCAATCTTCAATTTCCAGTTTAAGGAATGCAGTGTTTCATTTGGTGGGCTTGGTTTACTTTTCAGATTAGTTTTGAGTTTTTGTAATTGGTCTGTTGACGATTGTTGAGACATAATAAAGATAACTGTGAAAACTTAAGATTAACACTTATAAACTGTGGATGTTTTATATGAATGTGACTTCAAGGCTTCAAATTTTGTAAGCCTGTTGAGTACAGAGAAGTTCAGCAGTGGGAAATGAATATAGTTTATATAGTTTATGTTTTCTCAGGTTTAGCCCACATGACCAGTCTAAATTACTTTCTTAAACAGATCAGTAAGTCTTGATCATTTTTTTTTGACTGAAATTCTATGTGTAGTGTCTTGTGACACTGGTAAGAAATTAGTAGGAAATGAAACCTGATAGATCCATTACAGATAAAACAGACCACCCATTACCACTCTCATGATTATATATATTTGTTATAATATTTTCCATATATTTATGGAAATATTTTTTAAATATACATAGGAATAGTTATTTTGTATCCATAGCTCAATAGTCGACACAAATCTCACTGGGATTAAAAAAAGGAAGTGTTAGAAATGCTGCATTCTTTTTTAAAATGTAAAAAATTTTTTTATTAACATATAATGTATTATTAGCCCCAGGGGTACAGGTCTTTGAATCACCAGGTTTACACACTTCACAGCACTCACCATAGCAATACCTTCTCCAATGTTCATAACCTTACCACCCTCTTCCTACCCCCCTCATCCCAGCAATCCTCAGTTTGTTTTGTGACAGTAAGAGTCTCTTATGGTTTGTCTCCCTCCTGATCCCATCTTGTTTCATTTATTCTTTTCCTACCCCCAAGCCTTCCACATTGCATCTCAACTTCCTTATATCAGGGAGATCATATGAAAATTGTCTTTTTTTTTTTTAAGATTTTATTTATTTATTTGACAGGCAGAGATCACAACTATGCAGAGAGGCAGGCAGAGAGAGAGAGGGAGAGAGAGAGGAGGGCAGGCCCCCTGCCGAGCAGAGAGCCCGATGCAGGACTCGATCCCAGGACCCCGAGATCATGACCTGAGCCGAAGGCAGTGGCTTAACCCACTGAGCCACCCAGGTGCCCGATAATTGTCTTTATTTGATTGACTTATTTCGCTAAGTGTAACCCTCTAGTTCCATCCATGTTGTCGCAAATGGCAAGATTTCATTTGTTTTGATGGTTGTATAGTATTCCATTGTGTATATATATACACCATATCTTCTTTATCCATTCATCTGTTGATGGACATCTAGGTTCTTTCCATAGTTTGGCTATTGTGGACATTGCTGCTATAACCATCATGTCTGCATTTGCAGACATTTCTGCAAAGAAGACTCTTATCCAGATGGCCAACAGACACATGGGAAAGTGCTCCCCATCACTTGGCATCAGGGAAATACAAATCAAAACCACAATGAAATACCACCTCACACCAGTCAGAATGGCTAAAATCAACAAGTCAGGAAATGACAGATGCTGGAGAAGATGCGGAGAAAGGGGAACCCTCCTACACTGTTGGTGGGAATGCAAGCTGGTGCAACCACTCTGGAAAACAGCATGGAGGTTGCTCAAAAAGTTGAAAATAGAGCTACCCTACGACCCAGCAATTGTACTACTGGGTATTTATCCTAAATATACAAATGTACTGCAATGCTGCATTCTTTTCTGAAGTCCATTTCTTTGCCTTTTCCAGATTCTAGAGGCTGTCAACAATCCTTGGCTCATTGCCTCTTTCTCCATCTTTACCCCCAGCATTGTCACATTTCTCTGACTGTTTCTGTCCCCACATCTCTTTCTCTGACCACAGCCAGGAAATGTTCTACTTTTTATGATTTGAATGATTAGATAGGGCCTGCCCAGATTATCGAGGATAGTCATACCATCTCATGGCTTTTAGCCTTATTTACATCAGCAAAGTTCCTTTTGTCATTTAAGGTAATGTGCTCACAGGTCCTGGGAATAAGGGTATGAGTATTTCTGGGAGCCCCATGACATACACTAATATCAGTCTTCCTTAGTCTCTTCTGTGGAATCGTCATTGCTCCTTATATGTTGAATCTATTATAGTAGTTAGTATCCCTTATTTCCTTTAGGCTTTATGCAGTCAAATCACATGTCTGTTTTATTTACTATTTTATCTCAAGCCCCAGGCACAATACTTGGCATTAAAAAAAGTTAGATTATATTTTTGAATGAAAAAATGAAATGAAATTATTGCATACTGTATATGCCATATACTGGAGAAAGAGCTTCTCTGACATTAAATGAAATGAGTTCCAAGCATTTACTAGATTTATGTGGTGAACTGCCTATTATAAAACATCTTATTTTGCAAAGTATAGGTCTTTTCTAAAAATCAGTGTGAATATTCAGAAATATAATTTTCTCATCACAGTCTCTTCATTTGGATGCACATTCAAATATAATCTAAAACAAGATTTTTACTAATTAAAAATATACTCCAGAGAATATTCAGAATCAGATAAAGTTTCATTTTTGTTTTTTCAAACTTAGAAGTTTTAAATATTTAATATTTTTCTAAGGTATTTATGTTTTTCTTATACCTCCATTATTGGTTAGACCTAGTCCATCTTCTCTGATGTATAGTGAATGTAAGGAATTCTTCATGTGCTTAGGGCAGAACAACAAGGTGGTCTAAAGAAGGAAGTGTTTTTAGAGGGAAATCTGTTTTTTGTTTTTTTTTGTTTTGTTTTTTAGTGGTGGTCTTTCTATAATTAGTGAAAACAAATTTGGAGGTGGGTAGCCATCATACTTCAGTTCTAAAAATCAGTAGATGTAGATATTTCTTCAGGGGTTGGTTGAAATCATGTTGATATTGTCAAGTTTGGATGTGTTGCTGGACAGTATCTTCATGTGATGTTAGATTATTGGTAAAGGTAACACTCAGATTGATACTTTACTATAAAGGGTATTAGAGAGTTTAGTGAGTGATAGTTAAAGTAAATGAGTCAGGTCTGGCTCTTTGCAGGGAGCAATTTGCATTTCCAGACTTCTTACTTGCCCAATATTTTCTTCTTTTGGTGTCTTATGTGAAAGTGCCTTGTTGGTTCTCATTATATACTTGTTGAGTGAGTAAATAAAATGGATTGGCTTTTGTTATTTGGAGACCTTTTTCATTTGTAAGTTCTGGATTTAATCTATTCCCTCTCCTGGGGAATTATAAAGATTCACTAAGGCCAATAAAGAGATGTTAAAGAGTTTTTCTTCATTAAAAGTCCTCTACCTCTTTTCCGAAATCCATTTCAGAAATGATTTTAGCCTTTGGTGCCTGGGTGGCTCAGTTGATTAGCAGCTGCCTTCAGCTCAGGTCATTATCCTGGAGTCCTGGGATAGAGTCCCACATTGGGATCCCCCTGCTCTGTGGGGAGTCTGCTTCTCCTTCTCCCTCTGCCTGCCACTCCCTCTGCTTGTGCTCTTCCTCTCTCTGTGTCAAATAAATAAATAAAATCTTTAAAAAAAGAGAAATGATGTCTTCCTTATTTGTCATGATGATAAGATAAAGCAGTTAGGATGATGTATATGCAATGAATTTTTGAATACTGGAGATGAGTTAGGATTCAAATTCTAAAAATGTAAAAGCAGCTTCCAAATCTCTTCCCTTTCACCTTCCCTCCCCTCCCCTTCCCCTCACTTCCCTTCCCTTCCCTTCTCTTCTCTTCTCTTCCCTTCTCTTCTCTTTGTCTCTTCTTTTCTTTCTCCCTCTTACCCTCTCTCCCTTCCTTCCTTCCTTTCTTCCTTCCATTCTTTCACAAAACTGGCTTTTCCAACACAGAGAAGAAGGCAAATATTTAGACAAAATGTGAAGATGGCAGAATTTATCCCAGATGAAAGGACAAGATAAGGCCAAGCCAGAGATCTAAGTGAAACAGATATAAATAGCATGACTGATGGAGAACTTAAAGCAACAATCATAACGCCATGCACTGGATTTAAGAAAAGAATAAAAGACATCAATCAGCAAGATCCCTAACACAAATATGAAAGAATTATAAAAAAATCAATCAGAGATGAAAAGTGTAATAAACAAGATTAGAAACACACTTGATGCAATGAACAGCAGGCTAGAAAAAAAAGAGGAATGATTTAATGACCTAGAAGACAAAGTAATGAAAAGCAAAGAAGCTGAGCAAAAGAGAGGAAGAGAGAAAGAATTATGCATCACAAGAATAGACATAGACAACTCAATGACTCCATCGAACAGAATGACATTCACATTATAGGCATCCCAGAAGAAAGAGAAGAGGGGGCAAAAAATTCATTTGATGAAATAATAACTGAAAACTTTCCTAATCTGGAGAAGGAAACAGACATTCAGATCCAGGAGGCACAGAGGACTCCCATCAAAATAAAAAATATCAGGCCAACACCAAGATATATTGTAACTAAATTTGCAAATATATTGATAAAGAAAAAAGTCTTGAAGGAGAAAACCAAAAGAAGTCATTAACTTACAATGGAAACCCCATATGAGGTGCTGGAGATTTTTCCACAGAAACTTGGCAAGCTGAAGAGAATGGCATGGTATATTCAAAGTGCTGAATGGGTAACATCTGCAGTCAAGAATACTCTATCTGGCAAGGCTATCATTCAGAATAGAAAGAAAGATAAAGAGTTTCCTAAACAAAACTGAAGCATCATGATTACTAGCCCTGCAAGAAATATTAAAGGGGACCCTTTGAGTGGAATGGAGAGACCAAAAGTAACAGTATAAAGGCAGGAAACACAAAAGGAGTAAAAATTTTCTGTAAAAGTCAGTCAAGGAACTCACACAAGAAAGGGTATAACATATGATAACATATACCTAAAATATGGGGAGAAGAGGAGGAAATAATTGGTTCAAACTTGAATGACCATCAACTTAATATAGACTGCTATTTACAGAAGTTATATGCAAGCATAGTGGTAATCATATATCAAAATCACTGGGCACCCTGGATGGCTCAGTTGGTTAAATAGCTGCCTGCAGCTTGGGTCATGATTTTGGAGTCCTGGGATTAAGCCCTGCCTTGGGCTTCTTGCTCAGAAGGGTGTCTACTTCTCCCTCTGTCCCTGCCCCTGCTCATGCTCTCTCTCTCTCTCTCTCACTTTCGGGGGAAAAAGAAAAAACAAAAACAAAAACAACAATAACAAAACACAGAAAACCTACTGAGAAACATGAAAATAATAAAGAAAAAGAAATCTAAACATATCACTAAAGAAAACTAGCAAAAAATGAAAACAAAAAAATCAAGAAGGATCAGAGAAAATCTCCAGGAACAACAACAAAACAATTAGTAAAATGTCAATAAATACATATCTATCAATTGTTACTTTGAATGTAAATGGACTAAATGCTTCTATCAAAAGACACCGTGTGTAGGAATGGATAAAAAACAAGACCCCTTTTTATGCTGTGTATAAGAGACTCATTTTAGATCTAAAGACACTTGCAGATTGAAAGTGAGGGAATGGAGAAGCATTTATCATGCAAATGGAAAGAAAACCAGGGCAGAAATACTTATAATATTGGACAATAGTCTTTAAAACAAAGAGTAGGGGCGCCTGGGTGGCTCAGTTGTTAAGTGTCTGCCTTTAGCTCAGGTCATGATCTCAGGGTCCTGGGATGGAGTCCCGCATCGGGCTCTCTGCTCAGCAGGGGGCCTGCTTCCCTTCCTCTCTCTCTGCCTGCCTCTCTGCCTACTTGTGATCTCTCTCTGTCAAATAAATAAATAAATAAATCTTTAAAAAAAAAAAGAAAAGAAAATATGTCTCAACAAATAAAAAATGATTGAAGTCATCCCATGCTCCTTTTCTGACCACATGCTATGAAATTAGAAATCAACCACTAAGAAAAAAATCTGGAAAGACCAAAAAATGCATGGAAGTTAAACAACATTCTACTAAACAATGAATGGATCAAACAGGAAGCCAAAGAAGAGATTAAAAAATACATGGAAACCAATGAAATGAAAACACAATCATCCAAAACTTTTGGCATGCAGCAGAAGTGGTCTTAAGAGGGAAATATATAGAATAGGTCCTAACTCAAGAAACAGGAAAAATCTCAAATAAAGTTTAAGCCTAAAGGAGCTAGAAAAAGGACAACAAATGAAGCCTAAAGCCAGTAGAAGGAAGGAAATCATAAAGATTAGGACAGAAATATGATATAAAAACTAAAAAATCCAATAGAACCAATCAGTGAAAGCAGGAACTGGTTCTTTGAAAAAGCAGTAAAATTGATAAACCTCTAGCCAGACTTATCTAAAAGAGAAAGGATCTAAATAAATAGAATCACAAATAACAGAGGAGAAATAACAACCAACAGCACAGAAATACAAACAATTATAAGAGAACATTATAAAAAACTGTATGCCAACAAACTGGATCACCTGGCAGAAATTGATAAATTCCTAGAAACATATAAATGATCAAAACTGAAATGGTAAGAAATAGAAAACTTGAACAAACTGATTACCAGTAGAGAAATGGAATCAGTAATCAAAAATCAAATGAAAGTTCAGACCAGATGGCTTCACAGGGAAATTCTACCAAACATTTAAAGAAGAGGTAACACCTATTCTCTGCAGACTATTCCTATTCCAAAAAAATAGAAAAGGAAGGAAGACTTCCAAATTCATTCTGAGGCCAGCATTACCCTGATCCAAAAGTAAGATAAAGACAACTAAAAAAGAGAACTACAGGCCAATATATCTGATGAACATAGATGCAGAAATTCTCAGTAAAATGCTGACAAACTGAATCCAACAAAACTTTTAAAAAAATCATTCAACATGATCTACTGGGATTTGTTCCTGGATTGCAAAGATGGTTCAATAGTCACAAGTCAACCAATGTGATACATTACATCACTAAAATAAAGAAAAAGAATCATATGATCATTTCAACAGATGCAGAAAAAGCATTTGACAAAGTACAACATCTATTCATGATAAAAGTCCTCAACAAAGTATGTTTAGAGAGAACATATCTCAGCATAATGAAGGCCATATCTGAAAAACCAACAGCTAACATCATCCTTAATGGGGAAAAACTGACAAATTTCCCCATAAGTTCAGAAACAAGACAGGGATATCTACTCTCACCACTTTTATTGAACATAGTACTAGAAAGTTCTAACCAGAGCAACTAGACAATAACAACAAAAGAATAAAAGGTATCTGAGTTGGTAAGGAAGAAGTAAAACTTTCTCTGTTTGCAGATTAGAAATTCTTTAAACCAATACTGTTAGAATTGATAAATGAATTTGGTAAAATCAATGTGCAGAAATCTGTTGCATTTCCATACACCAATAATGAGGCAGCAGGAAGCGAAATTAAGGAATCAATTCCATTTAAAATTGCATCAAATCCAATAAAATACTTGGGCATAAATCTAACCAAAGAGGTAAAAGTCTTATGCTCTGAAAACTATAGAACACTAATGACAGAAATTAAAGATGAAACAAAGAAATGGAAAGACACTCCTTGCTCATGGCTTAGAAGAGAAAATACTGTTAAAATGCCTAAAATACCCAAAGCAAACTACATGTTTAAGGCGATCCCTATCAAAATTACACCAGCTAGAACAAATAATCCTAAAACAGCTCTTTTTCACAGAGCTAGAACAAATAATCCTAAAATTCCCTAGATATCCAAAGAAACCTTGATTTAAAAAAGCAAACAAACAAACAAACCCACAAAGCTGGAAGCATCACAATTCCAGACTTAAAGTCATTGCAAAGCTATAGTGATCCAGATATTACGATAGTGGTACAAAAATAGACAATCAATGGAACAGAATGGAAAATCCAGAAATGGACCCACAACTATATGATCAATTAATATTTGACAAAGCATTTAGAAATATCCAATGGGAAAAAGACAGCATCTTCAACAAATAGTGTTGTGAAAGCTGAGAACAACATTTTAAAAGAATGAAATTGAACCACTTTCTTATACCACATACAAAAATGAACTCAAAATGGATCAAAGACCTAAATGTGAGTCCTGAAACCATAAAAATCCTAGAAGAGAACACAAGCAGTGGCTTCTTTCACATTGGCCATAGCAAATTTTTTCTAGATCTGCCTCTTGTGGCAAAGGAAACAAAGTAAAAAATAAACAATTGGGACTACATTAAAATAAAAAGCTGCTGTGAGAGTGAAGGAAATAGTCAACAAACTAAAGGCAACCTACAGAATGAGAGAATGCAAAAGACATATCTGATAAAAGATTAGTATCCAAAATATATAGAACTTATAAATCTGAACATCTGAGAAATGGATAATCCAATTTTAAAAATGGGCAGAAGACATGAATAGACAGACATTTCTCTAAAGAAGACGAGCAGATGGCCAATAGGCACATGAAAATATGTTCAACATCACTGATCATCAGGGAAAGAGAAATCAAAACTACAATGAGACATTACCTCACACTGTCAGAATGGCTAAAATCAACAACACAAGAAAAAAAAGGTGTTAACAATAGAAGTAACCCCATTATTAGGGATTTATCAAAAGGATTGGAAGGAGCACATGTACCCTGATGTTTACAGCAGCACTATCAACAATAGCATGTTCAATGACCCCAAATGTCCATTGAATAATTAATGGATAAAGAAATTATACAATGAAATATTACTCAATGATTAAAAAGAATGAAATCTTGCCATTTACAACAATGTGGATGGAACTAGAGCGTATTATGCTAAGTGAAATAAGTCAATTAGAGAGACAAATACCACATGATTTCACTCATATGTGGAATTTAAGAAACGAAAGAGATGAGCATAGGGGAAGGTCAAGAAAAAATAAGATGAAAACAGAGAGGGAGGCAAACCATAAGAGACTCTTAATTATAGAGAATAAACTGAGGGTTGCTGGAGGTATATGGGAGGATGGGCTAAATAAGTGATGGGCATTAAGGAAGATACTTGTTGGGATGTGCACTGAGGGTTATATATAAGTGGTGAATCACTAAATCCTACTCCAGAAACTGCTTCTACACTATATGTTAACTAACTTGAATTTAAATTAAAAAAAAACATCATGAGTATTTTTGTTAGAAGGCAAAAGGTGAAGACCAAAGACCTCTCTGGCATAGAAGATACAACCTTTGAAATTTTTCAACTGTGTATTGCTCTTTGCATGGAATATGTCTTGTCATTTTATGATATTCCACTACTTTTAAATTATTTTCATTTTTCACAAATTACCTCATTTTCTTTCTGTGTTCTCCCTTTATGTGATTAGTTTCCTTTTTAAAAAAATAATAATAGCTACCTACTTTTTTTATTTTAGCTTTTCTATTTTTTTTAAATTTAAGTTCCAGTTAGTTAACATATAGTGTAATGCTAGTTTCAGGCGTAAAATACAGTGAATCCACACTTGCATATAACACCTGGTGCTCATCACAGTGCACTCTTTAATCCCGTCACCTATTTAACCCATCTACCAACCTATCTGACCTCTGGTAACCATTGGTTTATTCTCTATACTTAAGAGACTATTTCTTGGTTTGCCTCTCTCTTTTTTTTTTCCCTTTGATTATTTGTTTTGTTTCTTCAATTCCACATATGAGTGAAATCATGTGGTGTTTGTCTTTCTCTGACTGACTTAATCTTGCTTAGCATATTACCCTCTAGCACCATCCATGTTACTGCAAATGGCAAGATTTAATTCTTTTTGATTGCTAATATTCCATTACATATATTATATACTATAAGTCCCATATATATGTATAGCACATCTGTATCCATTCATCAGTTAATGGACATTAGTGCTGCTTCCATATCTTGGCTATGTAGATAAAGCTGTTCAAAACATGAGAGTGCATATATCTGTTTAAATTAGTATTTTCATATTTTGGGGCAAACAGTGTGATTGTTGGATCATAGGGTTGTTCTATTTTTAATTTTTTGAGGAATCTTCACAGTGTTTTTCACAATGGCTGTACCAGTTCACATTCCCACCAACAGTGTAAGAGGGTTCTCTCCTTTCTCCACATCCTGTTTTTTCCTGAGTTGTTTATTTTAGCCATTCTGAGAGGTGTAAAGTGGTATCTCATTGTGGTTTTGCTTTGTATTTTCTTGATAATAAGTGAGGTTGAGCACAAGATTTCTAATATTTGTGGGGAAGTTTAGTTGCTAACTTTAGGTTTCAACTCATCCTTTCCCAAGATGTGCGTTTCTTTACTCCGTAGTGTTCAAGCACTGCTCATGTGGTTCTTGGATGTTCCTGCTATTTTGTTTTTAAACACTGGACTTCACTCAAAGTTTTTTGTTACATTAAAAAAAGAAACAGGTTAAATGAGAGTAATGACAATAATAAAGTAGAAGCAAGACTCTTTGCATGAAGTGTTAGTTCAGTGTTGGACAAATAATAAGGGTTTTGAGCTGGGCATAATTCCTAGCTAGGAAATGATATTTGAATGAAGAGAAGGATTATTGTCTTAGATCAGTACCTAGAAGCTGACTCTGAAATAAGGGCTAACATGAAGAAGGGTTTTTGGAGTTACTCTGTTGGGAGATAAACATAAAAGGAAATGGAGAAGGCGGGATTGGATGAAGGGAGAAGGGGACTTAGAATACATCTCCCAACCATCCTGCGGAGAGCTCTGGAGCTGGGATGGCCCTTTGCAGTTAGTTGTCCCACACTGAGATAAATATTTATATCCCTACAAGTGTTAGTCATTACCTGTGGGTCACTCACTGAAGCAGTGTCACCTTGGACAAGGGGCTCCCTGCAGCTGAAGGCAGTTCTTAGGGAGGAGCAGAGCTGTGAGTCATCTGTAGTTAATATTTCCTGTAAAGGAAAGTGAAGTACCATAGAATTCATTATAGAAGTTAATTGAAAAAAGTAATATGGTGGGGTTTTTTTGGTAGGTCTTGGACAATGGAATATTATCCTGTGTTAACAACTCTGGTCAGTATAGTTGACCTTCCATAGTTTTTTAATTTGCTGTTGGTAATATTTGGGAAATTGTTAGTTATTATTAGTCATATAATTTGTCATCCAACTCGAAATACTTTTGAGAGATCAAGGTGATCTATAATAATTAACAGGTATTCACTGATCTACAAAAGGCCTAAGTCAGAACTCCCAAGCAGACCTAGATGTATGGTCATCTAGAAATTATGTGACTATATATGTACTACAGAAAGGATAATACATATGAAGGATTTTAAGAGAATTTTTTTTTTAAGATTTTGTTTATTTATTTGACAGACAGAGATCACAAGTAGGCAGAGAGGCAGGCAGAGAGAGAGGAGGAAGCAGGCTCCCCGCTGAGCAGAGAGCCTGATTCGGGGCTCGATCCCAGGATCCTGGGATCATGACCTGAGCTGAAGGCGGAGGCTTTAACCCACTGAGCCACCCAGGTGCCCCTTTAAGAGGAATTTAACATATTTTATTGACAGATTCGATATTGGCCATAAAAGATAGATAAAACATAAAGTTTGAGTTAAAATTAGTGTTGTTGCAGTTTCTAGTCACATAATTCTAGATACATTGTGCTAAGAACTGGTGATTTGAGTCTTAACAATCACAATCTTAGTTGTCAAGGAGAATTAAACAAATAAGCAAAAGCAAAATACAGCACAATAAGAATTATAATAGTAGTTAGTATTAAATACAATAATAGCACCAAGTAGAGAGTAGTAAATTCCTCTGTAGTTGATCAGGAGAGGCTTCACAGAGGACAAAGCTCTTACACTTGGTTTTTGAAACATATATAGTTGGGAATTCCAGAAAGGGATAACAGCCTGTGCAAAGGCACAAACGCAGGAATCAATGTTGTGTGATTGGTGTGGGAAATAGAATCAGTTTGGTTGGGATGAAATATATGGGAAAGAAGGAAAACTGACCTATGAGACTAAGTATTTACAAATTTACAAATAGGCTTCTTTCAAAAATTTGATTAACTTAAAATTTCTTTGCTTTCAAAGCAAGCCAAATTTCAGTTAAAACATTTCTTTAATGATAACCGATTATGAGTCATTCATAATATCACCTTAGCTATTTTATCTTTATAAATCAGTTTCCATTTGTGATATATTTTATAATAAGAAGTATATATTTGGTATTTGTTCCCTTTTCTGGCATAGAGGTCCTAAAATCCTTGGAATTTTACAAGTGATGAGAGTGATAAAGGTGTCTTTCGTTATATTAATCAGTCACCTTTGGATCTAAGGATGAGAGGGTTGTTTGCCAGGAAAACTAACCCTGCAGTCAGAGTATTAAAACTGTCAGTATCACCCCCTGACCTCCTGGGGAGAGGGGATGGGCTGCAATGGCCAATAAGTTAATCAATCATGCCTTCTTAATGAAGCCTCCATAAAAACCCAAAGGATGGGGTTCAGAGAACTTTCAGATAGGTGAACACATAGAGATTCAGGAATAGTGGCATACTCGAAGGACATATCTTGTGCCCTTTCCCACATATCTTGTCCTATGCATCTCTTCTATTTGGCTGTTTTTGAACTATATCCTTTTATAATACATTGGTAATTTAGTAAGTAAAATGCTTCTCTGAGTTCCAAGAGTCACTCTAGCCAATTAATTGAACCAGAGGAGGGGATTGGGATTGTAGTAACCTCTGGTTTATGGCCAATTGATCAGAATTACAGGTAGCAAACTGGACTTGGAATTGGAATCTGAAGTGCTGGGGGAGAGTGGTGGTAACAAATTTGTAGTGCTGGACTCTGTTTTTAAAAGATTTATTTATCTGTTTTAGAGAGAGAGGTCATTAGTGGGAGGGGCAGAGGGAGAGAGGATCTCAAGCAGACTCTGTGCTGAGCACAGAGTCTGATGTAGGGCTCCATTTCATGACCCCAAGATCACAATCTGAGCCAAAACTGAGTCAGATGTTCAACCAACTGTACCACCCTGGTGCCCATGTGGTACTAACCTCTGAATCTATGGTATCTGATACTGTTTCTGGGTAGATGGTATCAGAGTTGAATTGAACCGTAGACTACCCAGCCGATGTTCTGAGAACTGCTTTTTGGCATGGGGGAATCTCTCCCCTGCCACACTGGAATTAGGAGAGGTGAAGTTATCTTACCTTTGTAATATAAATTTAGGATCAAAGGCCAAACTGTAGCTTTATGTCTGTGCTGAAATAGGTTTTAGCAGGGTCAGACAAGATAAGCAACTTGTGTAGTTGATTTGCTTGGCTATTTGTTACACTTAATAATTAATTGGAGAAGACTATTAGTGATCTACAAATTGTAGATTGTCCCATCATATTTTGGTTCCTTTTTTGCAACATAAATTTTCATATATGTTTTTAAGTCTTGTAACCACAACAAAATAGCTTATTGAATTCTTAACGTGAATTTAGTTACTTGTTTTCCCCTGAAAGATAAATTGAAACTAGGTTTGACTAAGTGTTTTCCTTAGAAATAACTATCACTTCGTATCTGACAAAACTCAGCCGAGGTTGTTGATTGACAAAACCTTATCATTCCAATAAGTCCTTTGCTTTAATGTGCTAAGGCAGCATTTCACTGTTTCAGTTTGACAGTAATATAAACTAGAAGCAGATTTCTAGTACCCTAGTGGATTTGGATTGTATGATTCAGTCTGATGATCCTGTATCTCATTTGAAAATACTTTTCTTTCATTTACATATGGCAAGAATATATCTATAAGAAGTTTTATCTTCCTATAGAAAGTTTATTCCTGGGGCGCCTAGCCAGCTCAATTGGTAGAGCATATGACTCTTGATCTTGGGTTGTAAATTCAAACCCCATATTGGGTTAGAGATCACCTAAAAATAAAATCTTAAAAAATATTTTTTATTCCTACCTGAAGTAGAAAGAATAATGCCTCCAGTCCCTGCCCTTGATATTCACACTTTAATCCCTGAAATCTATGAATATATTACCTTATATTGTGCAAGGAACTTTGCAGATGTGATTAAGGATGGGACCTTGAGATGGAGAGACTTTTCCTAGATTAGACAGATGGGCCCAATCTAATCACCTGACTCCTTGAAAGCGGAGAACCTTTACAGGCTAGATCAAAGAGAAATGAGATAGAAGAAGGAGGAGAAATTCAAAGAATAAGAGAGAGAGAGTCAACTCACTATTGCTGCTTTGAAGTTGAGGGAAGGGAGCTATGAACCAACATATGTGGGGGGCCTTTTGTAGAAAACAGGGATCTCAGTCCCATAAGCACAAAGAACTGATTCTTCCAACAACCCAAATGGGCAAGTAAACAGATTCTCCCCTAGAGCCTCCTAAAAGAAACAGCCCAACTGATAGTGCGATTTTAGCCCAATGTCTTACTTCTGACCTATAGAACTGTAAGGCAATAAATTGGTATTGTTTAAGCTATAAGTTTTGTGTTAATTTGTTACAAACATAATAGAAAACTCATACATGATCTTATTCAGGGGTCATGTAGTTTACTTTTGTACAGAAACTGTGTGAGCAACTTGGAAATGTTATGTGAAATGTTATGTAAAATGTAGATGTGTTAAATCTGAAATGTATACTTAAATCTCAGGAAAGGCAATTGGTTTTATAGAAATACCAAATATGGATTTTGATGTGTTTATGTATCTCACATAAGATTTAGCATGAAATAATTAAAATGCCTGAAAACCATTTAATGGTATAAACACCATGAACTGTTGTGGTGCTACACAATGGAAATATGATTTTGTGTATTTTCTGAGCCAGTTCTTTCCAATGGAAAATTATGCAAGCTAGAATAATATGTGAACCACATGTAATTTAAAATTTTCTAGTAACCACATGCAATAAAATGAACAGGTAAAATACTAAATTTTATTTAATTAAATATATGCAAAATATTTCAAAATATAGTCATAAACATCAGTGAGGTATAGTCTTTTTAGTACTATGTTCTTGATATCTAGTGTGCATTTTACATGTATAGTACATCTGGACTAGCCACATTTCAAGTGTTCAGTAGCAAATGTTTGATATGACTGCCTTTCCTCCATCATTATGTCAAATTTAATATCATATTGGACTCCACAGCTCTATGCAGAAATGCCTTCTCCACCATAGGGTTTTTGATGCTTGAGCACCTCCATGTTTCTACCACTTTAATAATGATACTGTTAGAAAAGGTAATAAAAGAAAAAAGAGACAGAATACTTAGGTCAGGGAGACCAAGAGCTGTAGAATCGTGCTGTAATTTCTGGTGTTACCCAGGAAAAAATAGACTACTGGTATTTTACACTAGTATATTGAAAAATACCAAGATTTTCCATATGTGGTAAGTTGCATTTTCCAAAATGGCCACAATAATACCTTTATTTTCTATATTCTTTTTTGATATGACTGCCTTCCTCCATCATTATGTCAAATTTAATACCCATCTTCTTGCACTGGGCTTGCCTTAATGGCTTTTTTTAAAAGATTTTATTTATTTATTTATGTGACAGAGAGAGCAAGAAAGCACAAGTAGGGGGAGCTGCAAAAGGGGAGGGAAAAGCAGGCTCCCTGCTGAGCAGGTAGCCTGATGCGGGGCTCAGTCTCAGGACCCTGGGATCATGACCTGAGTTAAAGGCAGCTGCTTAACTGAGTGAGCCATTCAGGTGCCCCCTTAATGACTTGCTTGGTCACTTTAATGTGACAGAAGCCACATTTTGGGACTTCTAAGGCTAACATATCCTTTCATATTTCACTTAAATCTCTTAGACAATCAATCTTGGTACACTCCATCTCAGAACACAGTTGCTACATTGTAGGAAACCCAACCCACATAGAGAGGCCAAACCCAGATAGGCACCCTGGCTGACAGGCTCACTTGAGTTTTCACCCAAAATTCACCATTGACTACCAGCCCTGTGAGTGTGCTATCTTGGATGGCCAACCCAAAATGGCTGCAACTGAGGCCAAACCTTGACTTTGGCTGCATAGAGACCTGATGTGTGAAATCCTGGCTGAATTTAGTCATACTTGAGAAAAAAGAGAAAGAATAAAAAGTTGTTGCTTTTAAACACTAAGTTTTGGGATGACTTCTTATATAACCATAGATAATCAGATATCTAGATAATCAGAATACTATAGAATTTGACTGGCAAAGGCTTTACTTAGAGAAGAACATAACCAGACCACACTAGCACCAAATATTCCTACCTAGAAGGTACAGAGGACAAAATTAGACTGTTCCCTTAGTGATAGTGGTCAAGGGTTATTAACACAAGCTTTTTGAGGAGGAAGGTAAAATTGATCATTACTAAGTAGATGTATATAGGGAACTATGTTAATAGATCCTATTATGAAGTATAGGTTTAATTAATCTTCATGAGATCTTTCATAGTCTTTAAGTCCTGTGTTAAAAGTGAGACAACTGCAGGTGTCCTTAGAGATCTGAAGTGGGTAAGCCTTATCTATAACTATAACTATAATGTTAAGATTCTTATTTTAGCAATGTGAATACAAACAAAAAACTAGGGAAGTGGCCCTCGTGCAGAATTCCATTTTAACAAGGATTACTTGTATCTGGGTGTGTTTTTGCCATAATGAGATAAATAAGTGCATTTAAGAATTAACTTTGAAAGTTTTCCAGGTAATCCACAAGTGAAACTTCCAAATGTGGATGATGGTCACCTGCCCTCCTTAGTGGTACTGAATCAGAGTCATTGAATACTAAGTGATTATATAATTTATGCTGCAGAATAGTCACAGGCAAATGTTTATTTAGTTTCTTGTGGTTACTAAATTTCTCTTCCTCCTTGGCAATTTTAAGCACAGTAGGAAGGGTCAGAAAGAGAAATATGCAACACCCCCACAAAGTTGGCAATACTGTAAGTATGGCAGTTGGCTTACAACTGGGGAGAGAAAAATAATTCTTTTCTTTGATGCATAATAGAGATATGATAATAATTTTTTATGATATGTAAAACATATAAAACATAAAACAAAAAACAACATTCCTTATTTTATAACTCCTTTACAGGTATTGACTGCTCATTTTATTCATTTACTGACCTTTATATAAAACATAAAAGCTTGTAAAGTAGAACTAACTGAACCTGTTTGATGATTACTTTTATTTTATATTTAGCTGCTCATACTGTACCAGGAAGCCTTCCCATATTCTCTCATTTTTGGTTATTATAGTGTTCTAGGAATGCCTTTCAAAGACTAGAAACTAAAATTAAAAAAAAAAAAAGCTTTTACTTGGAAATAATTATAGATTCAAAGAAAGTTGCAAAGGTAGTACAGAGAGGTTTTGTGTACTTATTTCCCAGTTCCCACCTTGGTTGTATCTTATGTGACTGTAGTATGATATCAAAACCAGGAAGTTGACATCTTGTTATAATTTATGTGTATAATTCTATCACATGTATAGATTCAGAAACCACCAGCACCGCATCACAGGATACAGAAATATTTCATCACTGTGAATATCTACTTCTTGCTACCACTTTATTTTCACATTTAACCCTCTAGTTTCTCCTTCCTGCCTGTCTCCCACCATCCATAAGCCCTGGAAAATACTAATCAAAATATTTTTTAAAGTATTTTCTAAATATTTAAAAATATTCTAAAATATTTTATAAATGGGATAAAACAATATGTGATCTTTTGAGACTGGCTTTTTTCACTCAGTATGATGCCCTAGAAATCCAAGTTGCATTTTAATAGTTCACCCTTTTTTTTTTTTTTATTGCTGAGTAGTATCCTATGGTAGGGATGCACCATATATGTTTAACCATATACCTATTGCAGAACAATTTTGGTTTTTCCAATTTGGAATCTTTTACAAATAAAACTTCTATGAACAGTTGTGTATAGGATTTTGTAAACATAAGTTGTCATTGTTCTGAGGTAAATGACCAAAAGTGTGATTACTGGATCATATGGCAAATAAATGTTTAGTTTTTAAGAAACTGCCCGCCCAACTGTTTTCCAGAATGGCTATACTATTTTACATTCCCACTAGCAAAGGGAATAATTACTCCACAACCCAATCAGCATTTGGTATTCTCAGTATTTTTTTAACATAGCTGCAATAATAAGTATGTAGTCATTGCTCATTGTGATTTGCATTTCCCTCATGTCTAATGATGTTAAAAATCTTTTCATGTGCTTATTTGCCACCTGTATATCCTCTTCAGTGAAATGGCTCATCATGTTGTTTGCCAATTTTATGATTGGATTGTTTGTATCTTACTGTTAATTATCGAGAGTTCTTTAAATATTCTAGATAGAAAAACTTTTCCATATATGGGATATGCAAATATTTTCTTGCATTCCCTAGCTGGTAAAATCGATTTTATCATTTTTTTTTCTTTCGTGTACTGTTTTATTTGTGCCTAAGAACTCTTCAACAAGTTCTATATCCCAAAGATACTCTTTAAAGGTTTTATGTTTTAGATTTAGATTTTACATTTCTGATCCATTTTGAGTTCATTTTTATGAGGTATGAGACTTTTCTCAAGATTCTTTTGATTCTTTTTTTTCTTTCTTTTTTTTTTTTGCCCATGAAGTCCTGTTGCTTTAACACTATTTGTTGAAATGGATGTTCTTCCTCCATTAAATTACTTTTTCATCTTTGTCATTTCTATGGCACTGAACTATTTGTGTATCCTTTGGTCAGTACCATATAGTATAGACTACTGTAGTTCTATATTAAGTCTTGAAATTGCATTAAGTTGTTCCTCCTACTTTATTCTCCTATTTTCAAGTTGTTTCCGTTTTCCTAGTTCCTTTGCTTGGCATGTAAATTGTAGAATAATGGTATGCATGTATACAAAAGATTTTGCTAGGAATTTGATAAAACTTATGTTAAACTTGTAATTTTGATTCAAATTTCCCTATTGATCAGTAATGCATTTCAAAGTGGCTAAAATCAACAACACAAGAAACAACAGGTGTTGGTGGTGATGTGGAGAAAGGAGAACCCTCTTGCACTATTGATGGGAATGCAAATTGGTGTAGCCACTGCAGAAAACACAACAGAGGTTCCTCTAAAAGTTAAAAATAGAACTACCCTATAATCCAGCAATTGCACTGGTAGGTATTTACCCCCATACACAAAAATACTAACTCAAAGGGATACATGCACACTGATGTTTGTAGCAGTATTATCTACAATGACCAAATTATGGGAATCCAAAGGTCCATGGATTGGTGAATGGATAAGGAAGATGTGGTACATAGGAATTTTATTCAGCCATAAAAAAAGAATGAAATCTTGCCATTTGCAACAACATGGATGGAGTTAGAGAGTAATATGCTAAGCAAAATAAGCCAGAGAAAGACAATACTATATGATTTCACTCAGATGTGGAATTTAAGAAACAAAATAAATGAACAATGGGGGAAAAAAGTGAGAGAGAGACAAACCAAGAAACACTCTCTTAAGATAGAGAACAAACTGTTGGTTACCAGAAGTGAGATGGGTTGCAGGATGAGTTAGACAGGTGATGGGATTAAGGAGTGCACTTGTGATCAACACCAGGTTTTATATGGAAGTAATAAAACACTGTATTGTATACCTGACATTAGCATTACTTTGCATGTTAACTAATTAGAATTTAAATAAAAACTTAAAAAAAAGAATTATGTTAAGCCTATATTCAATTGGAAGAATTGACATCTTTAGTATTGAGTCTTCCAATCCATGAACACAGGTATGCCTCTCTGTTTATTTAAATATTTGATTTCTTTCTTTAACATTTTGCAGTTTTCCACCTGAGCATGTTTTATGAGATTTATGCGTATCATGTCATTTGTTTAGGTATTGTAAATGATACTGTATTTTAAATTTCAATTTCTACATGTTCATCACCAGTATATAAAAACACAATAGATTTATTTTTATCTCACATTTTGTAACCTTGCTGAACTCAATTATTAATTTGAGGTTTTTTATTTTGTTTTAGTTTTGTTGTAGATTCCCTGGCATTTCCTACGTAGGCATTTATGTCATCAACAGATTGGGACAATTTTATTTCTTCCTTTTAAACTGTATGCCTTGGGGAGCCTAGGTGGCTCACTCAATTAAATATCTGCCTTAGACTCAGATCATGATCCTAGAATCCTGGAATTGATTTGGGCTCCCTGCTTAGGGGGAGTCTGCTTCCCCCTCTGCTTCTGCCCCTTCTCACTACTCATTCATTCTCTCTCTCTCTTTCTCTCTCTAAAATAAATTAGTAAAATCTTTAAAAAATATATGTGCCTTTTATTTCTTTTTCATACCTATTACACTGGCTAGAATTGTAGCATTGTGCCAAATAAAGGTGGTATGAACTGATATTTTCACTTTCTTGGTAATCACAGGATGAAAGCATTCTCTTTCACCATTATGAAGTTATCTTCAATTATGATGTAGATTTGAAAAGTTAAGATAAAAAATTCTCCTCTGTTCATACTTTTCTGAGAATTTTTATCATGGTAAGTGTTGAATTGTGTCAGAAGTATGCCTTTTCTGCATCAATTAACATGATGATATATATATATATTTTAATTTTTTTAATAAACATATAATATATTTTTATCCCCAGGGGTACAAGTCTGTGAATCGCCAGGTTTACACACTTCACAGCACTCACCATAGCACATACCCTCCCCAATGTCCATAACCCCACCCCCCTTCTCCCTACCCCTCTACCCTAGCAACCCTCAGTTTATTTTGTGAGATTGAGAGTCACTTATGGTTTTTCTCCCTCCCAATCCCATCTTGTTTCATTCATTCTTTTCCTACCCACTTAACCCCCCACATTGCATCTCCACTTCCTCATATCAGGGAGATCATATGATAGTTGTCTTTCTCTGCTTGACTTATTTCGCTAAGCATGATACGCTCTAGTTCCATCCATGTCGTTGCAAATGGCAAGATTTCATTTCTTTTGATGGCTGCATAGTATTCCATTGTGTATATATACCACTTCTTCTTGATCCATTCATCTGTTGATGGAAATCTAGGTTCTTTCCAGAGTTTGGCTATTGTGGACATTGCTGCTATAAACATTCGGGTGCATGTGCCCCTTTGGATCACTATGTTTGTATCTTTAGGGTAAATACCCAATAGTGCAATTGCTGGGTCATAGGGCAGTTCTATTTTCAACATTTTGAGGAACCTCCATGCTGTTTGACAGAGTGGTTGCACCAGCTTGCATTCCCACCAACAGTGTAGGAGGGTTCCCCTTTCTCCGCATCCTCGCCAGCATCTGTCATTTCCTGACTTGTTGATTTTAGCCATTCTGACTGGTGTGAGGTGATATCTCATTGTGGTTTTGATTTGTATTTCCCTGATGCCGAGTGATATGGAGCACTTTTTCATGTGTCTGTTGGCCATCTGGATGTCTTCTTTGCAGAAATGTCTGTTCATGTCCTCTGCCCATTTCTTGATTGGATTATTTGTCCTTTGGGTGTTGAGTTTGCTAAGTTCTTTATAGATTCTGGACACTAGCCCTTTATCTGATATGTCGTTTGCAAATATCTTCTCCCATTCTGTCAGTTGTCTTTTGGTTTTGTTAACTGTTTCCTTTGCTGTGCAAAAGCTTTTGATCTTGATGAAATCCCAATAGTTCATTTTTGCCCTTGCTTCCATTGCCTTTGGCGATGTTCCTAGGAAGATGTTGCTGCGGCAGAGGTCGAAGAGGTTGCTGCCTGTGTTCTCCTCAAGTATTTTGATGGATTCCTTTCTCACATTGAGGTCCTTCATCCATTTTGAGTCTATTTTTGTGTGTGGTGTAAGGAAATGGTCCAGTTTCATTTTTCTGCACGTGGCTGTCCAATTTTCCCAACACCATTTATTGAAGAGGCTGTCTTTTTTCCATTGGACATTCTTTCCTGCTTTGTCAAAGATTAGTTGACCATAGAGTTGAGGGTCTGTTTCTGGGCTCTCTATTCTGTTCCATTGATCTATGTGTCTGTTTTTGTGCCAGTACCATGCTGTCTTGATGATGACAGCTTTGTAATAGAGCTTGAAGTCCGGAATTGAGATGCCACCAACTCTGGCTTTCTTTTTCAATATTCCTTTGGCTATTTGAGGTCTTTTCTGGTTCCATATAAATTTTAGGATTATTTGTTCAATTTCTTTGAAGAAAATGGATGGTACCTTGATAGGAATTGTATTAAATGTTTAGATTGCTTTAGGTAGCATAGACATTTTCACAATATTTATTCTTCCAATCCAGGAGCATGGAACATTTTTCCATTTCTTTGTGTCTTCCTCAATTTCTTTCATGAGTACTTTATAGTTTTCTGAGTATAGATTCTTTGCCTCTTTGGTTAGGTTTATTCCTAGGTATCTTATGGTTTTGGGTGCAATTGTAAATGGGATGGACTCCTTAATTTCTCTTTCTTCTGTCTTGTTGTTGGTGTAGAGAGATGCAACTGATTTCTTTGCATTGATTTTATATCCTGACACTTTACTGAATTCCCTTACAAGTTCGAGCAGTTTGGGAGTGGAGTCTTTTGGATTTTCCACATATAGTATCATACCATCTGTGAAGAGAGATAGTTTGACTTCTTCTTTGTTGATTTGGATGCCTTTAATTTCCTTTTGTTGTCTGATTGCTGAGGCTAGGACTTCTAGTACTATGTTGAATAGCAGTGGTGATAATGGACATCCCTGCCATGTTCCTGACCTTAGTGGAAAAGCTTTCAGTTTTTTTCCATTGAGAATGATATTTGCGGTGGGTTTTGCATAGATGGCTTTGATGATATTGAGGTATGTGCCCTCAATCCCTGTACTTTGAAGAGTTTTGAGCAGGAAGGGATGCTGTACTTTGTCAAATGCTTTTTCAGCATCTATTGAGAGTATCATATGGCTCTTGTTCTTTCTTTTATTAATGTGTTGTATCACATTAATTGATTTGCGGGTGTTGAACCAAACTTGCAGCCCTGGAATAAATCCCACTTGGTTATGGTAAATAATCCTTTTAATGTACTGTTGATTCCTATTGTCTAGTATTTTAGTGAGAATTTTTGCATCTGTGTTCATCAAGGATATTGGTGTGTAGTTCTCTTTTTTGATGGGATCCTTGTCTGGTTTTGGGATCAAGGTGATGCTGGCCTCATAAAGTGAGTTTGGAAGTTTTCCTTCCATATCTATTTTTTGGAACAGTATCAGGAGAATAGGAATTAGCTCTTCTTTAAATGTTTGGTAGAATTCCCCCGGGAAGCCGTCTGGCCCTGGGATTTTGTTTGTTTGGAGATTTTTGATGACTGTTTCAATATCCTTACTGGTTATGGGTCTGTTCAGGCTTTCTATTTCTTCCTGGTTCAGTTGTGGTAGTTTATATGTCTTTAGGAATGCATCCATTTCTTCCAGATTGTCAAATTTGTTGGCATAGAGTTGATTATAGTATGTTCTTATAATTGTCTGTATTTCTTTGGTGTTAGTTGTGATCTCTCCTCTTTCATTCATGGTTTTATTTATCTGGGTCCTTTTTCTTTTATTTATGATAAGTCTGGCCAGTGATTTAACAATCTTATTAATTTTTCAAAGAACCAGCTTCTAGTTTGGTTGATTTGTTCTATTGTTTTTTTGGTTTCTATTTCATTGATTTCTATTCTGATCTTTATGATTTCTCTTCTCCTTCTGGGTTTAGGGTTTCTTTGCTGTTCTTTCTCCAGCTCCTTTAGGAGTAGGGTTAGGTTGTGTACCTGAGACCTTTCTTGTTTCTTGAGAAAGGCTTGTACCACTATTTATTTTCTTCTCAGGACTGCCTTTGTTGTGTCCCACAGATTTTGAACCGTTGTGTTTTCATTTTCATTTGTTTTAATGACTTTTTTCAATTCTTCTTTAATTTCCTGGTTGACCAATTCATTCATTCAATGTTTAGTCTCCATGTATTTGGGTTCTTTCCAAATTTCCTCTTGTGGTTGAGTTCTAGCTTCAGAGCATTGTGGTCTGAAAATATGCAGGGAATGATCCCAGTCTTTTGATACCAATTGAGGCCTGATTTGGGACCGAGGATGTGATCTATTCTGGAAAATGTTCCATGTGCAGTAGAGAAGAATGTGTATTCTGTAGCTTTGGGATGAATTGTTCTGAATATATTTGTGATGTCCATCTGGTCCGGTGTGTCATTTAAGGCCTTTATTTTCTTGTTGATCTTTTGCTTGGATGATCTGTCCATTTCAGTGAGGGGAGTATTACAGTCCCCTTCTATTATTGTATTATTGTTGATATGTTTCTTTCATTTTGTTATTAATTGGTTTATATAGTTGGCTACTCCCACGTTAGGGGTGTAGATATTGAAAATTGTTAGATCTTCTTGTTGGACAGATCCTTTGAGTATGGTATAGTGTCCTTCCTGATCTCTTATTATAGTCTTTGGCTTAAAATCTAATTGATCTGATAGAAGGATTGCCACTCCTGCTTTCTTCTGATGTCCATTAGCATGGTAAATTGTTTTTCACACCCTCACTTTAAATCTGGAGGTGTCTTTGGGCTTAAAATGAGTTTCTTGGAGGCAGCATACAGATGGGTTTTGTTTTTTTATCCATTCTGATATCCTGTGTCTTTTGAGTGGGGCATTTTGCCCATTAACATTCAGGGTAACTATTGAGAGATATGAATTTAGTGCCATTGTATTGCCTGTAAGGTGACTGTTACTGTATATGGTCTCTGTTCCTTTCTGATCTACCACTTGTAGGCTCTTTCTTTGCTTAGAGGACCCTTTTCAATATTTCCTGTAGCGCTGGTTTGGTGTTTGCAAATTCTTTTAGTTTTTGTTTGTCCTGGAAGCTTTTAATATCTCCTTCTATTTTCAATGATAGCCTAGCTGGATATAGTATTCTTAGCTGCCAGGTTTTCTCGTTTAGTGCTCTGAATATATCATGCCAGCTCTTCCTGGCCTGCCAGGGTCTGTGGATAAGTCTGATGCCAATCTAATATTTTTACCATTATATGTTATAGACTTCTTTTCCCAGGCTGCTTTCAGAATTTTGTCTTTGTCACTAAGACTTGTAAATTTTACTATTAGGTGACGGGGTGTGGGCCTATTCTTACTGATTTTGAAGGGGGTTCTCTGCACCTCCTGCATTTTGATACTTGATCCCTTTGCCATATTGGGGAAAGTCTCTCCAATAATTCTCTTCAATATACCTCTGCTCCCCTCTTTCTTTCTTCTTCTTCTGGAATCCCAGTTATTCTAATGTTGTTTCATCTTATGGTTTCACTTACCTCTTGAATTCTCCCCTTGTGGTCCAGTAGCTGTTTGTCCCTCTTTTGCTCAGCTTCTTTATTCTCTGTCATTTGGTCTTCTATATCACTAATTCTTTCTTCTGCCTCATTTATCCTAGCAGTGAGAGCCTCCACATTTGATTGCACCTCATTAATAGCTTTTTTGATTTCAACCTGGTTAGATTTTAGTTCTTTTATTTCTCCAGAAAGGGCTTTTATAATCCCGAGAGGGTTTCCCTAATATCTTCCATGCCTTTTTCGAGCCCAGCTAGAACCTTGAGAATCATCATTCTCAACTCTTGATCTGACATAGTTCCAATTTTGTATTGTTTAGGTCTCTAGCCTTCAGTACTGCCTCTTGTTCTTTTTTTGTGGTGAATTTTTCCGCCTTGTCATTTTGTCCAGATAAGAGTATATGAAGAAGCAAGTAATGTACTAAAAGGGTGGCAACAACCCCAGGAAAATATGCTTTAACCAAATCAGAAGAGATCCCAAATCGTGAGGGGGGAGAAAGGGATAAAAAGAGGTTCAGAAAGAAAAAAAAAAGAAATAAACAATTAAAAAATGAAAACGAATAAAGAAAAAATATAAAAAAGAAAAAATATATATATATATTAGATAACCTAGTTTAAAAAAGTTAAAAAAGAAAAGGGTAAAAGTTAAAAATTTAGCAGAAGAAGAGAAGAAAAATTGAAAAAGAAGAAAAATTAAATTAACTGCAAGACTAAAGAATCATGGGGAGAAAGCCATGAGTTCCATGCTTTGCTTTCTCTTCCTCTGGAATTCCTCTGCTCTCCTTGGTATTGAAACTGCACTCCTTGATAGGTGAACTTGGACCTGGCTGCATTTCTTGTTGATCGTCTGGGGGAGGGGCCTGGTGTAGTGATTCCCAAGTGTCTTTTCCACAGGCGGAATTGCACCACCCTTACCAGGGGCCGGTCTGAGTAATCTGCTCGGGTTTGCTTTTGGGGTCTTTTGTTCTCTGAGTGCTTTCCGTAGAGTTCTGGAGGAGGGCAATGAAAATGGCGGTCTCCAGGTCTCTGGCCCAGAGGTGCCAAGAGCCTAGGGCCCCACTCCTCAGTGCGCCCTCAGAGAACAGCGCCCAATTACTCCTGTTTCCCTGGCCTCTAGCCACGCTCCGAGCTCACCAAGCCTGCGACTGGTTCAAGGTAACCCCAAGCAGAGAGCTTACTCCTCGGCTCTCTGTATGCTCTGTGACACTCAGACACCCCCGATCCTTCCGTGATCCTGCAGGACCTGAGGCCACGCTGACCCTGCATGGGCTTCGCCCCGGTTTAGCCTCTGGAGCACTGTCCCTCAGCGGAATAGACTTTTAAAAGTTCTGATTTTGTGCTTCATTGCTCCGCCACTTGCCAGGAGCTGCCCCCCCCCGCCCCCCACTTCCCCCCATGCCATGCCCCCACCCCTCCGAGGTCTATCTTCCTGTCGCTTTGGATTCACTTCTCTGCCAGTCCTGCCTTTCAGAAAGTGGTTGATTTTCTGTTTCTAGAATTGCTGTTCTTCTTCTCTTCCATCTCCCGTTAGATTTGTAGGTGTTTACAATCTTTAGATAAGCTATCTAGCTGATCTCCTGCTAGCTGATGTAGTCTCAGCCTGCTACTTCTCTGCCATCTTGACTCCTCCCCTCTATTTTTTAAAACTTTTTAAAAAAGATTTTATTTATCAAAGAGAGAGAACGTGAGTGGCAGGAAGGGGCAGAGGGAGAGGGAAAAGCAGAGACTCCCTCTTAGTAGGGAGTCCCACTCAGGGCTCAATCCCCAAATCCTGGGAGCATGACCTGGGTGGAAAGCAGATGCTTATCTGACTGAACCACCCAGGCACCCCTGATTTTCTTTTTAGTTTGTTAATAGGGATTTAATTGGATTAAATTGGATTTATTGATTGATTTTCAAATGTTGAACAACACTTGCATTTTTGGAATAAACCTTACTACATCATGTTGTATAATTTTTTGTCCTGTTGCTGAATTCTATTTGTTAATATTTTGATACGAATATTTATTCTTATATTGATGAAGGTTGTGAGTTCTTGCTTTTTGCTCTTTCAATCTATATCTCATCACCTGAGAAACAAGATTTATCCCATGTCACTAACTCTTTAGTCTTCTCCTTCTCTCTCTCTTTTTTTACTTTTCTTTCAGACTAACATATTCTTTGCATTTTAGCTACTATTATAATTCTTATTTTGGAGGTGAAAGAATTAACGACCATTATGTAGTTGAACTAATTGAACTTAGGCAATCTGATTCTAGAACCTCTGTTCTTAACCACTCTTCTTTAGTATCCAGTTGATTCATTCATTCCATATTTATTGAACATCTTTTGCACCTGGCTTGTAAAAATGAAGATATAAGTATGTACTAGTAAGACATATTCTATGCTCTTGGGAAGCCAATGGCCTAGTGATGGCATGGAAATAAAAAAGTCTCCCAAATTAATTTATAATTAGAAATTGAGATAGGAATGAAAGATATGTATAGTGTGCTTAAGAAAGAGGACCAGCTTTTAAATTTAAGGAGAAAAGATGATGAAGGTCCCCTCTATGTTAGAGGCCTAAAGGATAAGTGGATTTTGGCCAAGGTGGGGGGTGAAGATGGAACAAACATTCTAGAGGAACATAACTGTTTATGCAGGCACCCTGCAGTGGCAAAGAGTTTAGTGCCTATGAAGACCTGAAAGAAGTTCAGAGTGATTGAAAGAACATGCAGTGTGAGAGGAGGCAGGGCAGGGATCATGGTAGGCTTTGCAGCCTATACTAACAATTTGGAACATTAAGCTAAATTCAGTGGCTACAGGATTGCAGAGGGTCAATAATGAAGGATAGCTTTGTTGCAAAAGCCTTGTAGGTAGTTTGTATAATGAAAAAAGCAGGACTAAATGACTTCTATTCTTATACATTTGAGCGAAAAAAAAAATTCCTTAGTGTTCAATTCTAGAAATCTCTAAGCATCCAAGAGCTTTTTTTCCCCTCACAGTACCTTGATTTAATCTTTGTAGTGCTAGTAACTCAATGGCAAAGCTCTTATTGGATTTGTAATCCAATGAGAAATACAGCCCTCACATATGTGCCTGGCTTAATGACTTCTGCTGAGGTTGAATTGTGAGATGTTATCCATCTCTTCTCTGAAATATGAGTTCTAGTTTAGTGGAATTCGTTGCCTTTAGGGAGTTGGTAATATCACTTTTCATATGACTTTTTTTAAAGGCCACTGACAATATATTTTAAGATGGAAAGCAATAGAATGTGTGGTATTTATTTATTTATTTTTAGCTAGCTAGTTGAAATCATATGTTAACCTTTTGTCAGGAAAGTTCAGAAATATAAATTAGACTATAAAATGCATAGGCTTGTTTAAAGTTTAAAGAAAATATTGATGTGCACTTATATTTTTACATACTTATACATTGGTTACATTTAAGCATTATTTTAAAAAAACTTGTTCAAGTTTGGTTATTATTTAACAAATCATGATATTTTATACAAATATCACCTTTCTCCCTGAAAGGTGATAGAATAAAATAGTTGACAAATATAATCATTTTATATGTTTCTCAAACACTTTTGTGTTGTATTTTCCTCATTATCTCTGATAGGAGACTCTAAAATTCATTATTTTAAATCACAGTTTATATATTAAAAAAATAAGGACATTTTGAAAGTCAGATAATATGCCATATCTTAATTGTACAAAATAAAAAGCAATTTTCTCTTTTTAGCAATTTAATTAGTTCAGTAAAGAAAATGGTGCCTTGCTAGCAAATAGAAGGAAAGGATACTTTAGTCTACTTCTTTTTAATGTCAGGAGTAAAATATAGATATGCACTATTAATTTATGTTAATAATTTTGTGTCTTGAACTTGACAAAATGGGGGTTAGAAAGATCATTATAGTTAGAGAAATGGATTTAAAATATAACTCTAATATTTACTTTATTTATGCCCTGAGGTACATTTTCCAACCTTTCCAAAATTCAATTTTCTAATTTTAAATAAAGGGGGAATAAAATGATCCATTCAGATTGCTTTGATGATGACATGAGAGAGCATATAAAACCTGTTTTCTTTTTAAATTTTTTTTTCTTTTTTATTTTTTATAAACATATAATTTATTTTTATCCCTAGGGGTACAGATCTGTGAATCGCCAGGTTTACACACTTCACAGCACTCACCATAGCACATACCCTCCCCAATGTTAAAACCTGTTTTCAATCCTAGCTGTGTACTTTATCACCTGGAGAGCCTTAAAAAATTCTCAAGCCTAGGCCCTATGTCTGACCACTTAAATTAGAATCTCTGGAGGTAGCATTCATGCATCAAAATGTTTTAAAAAAGATACCTGGGAGATTTTATTATCTAGCTGTAATGAAAACTGCTGACATAAGAGTACAAGAATGGTGGTAGGTGTATCATAAATGTTGGTTCTGTTCTCTTCCTATTATAAGACAGTTGCCTTCAATTCATATAAAACTTCTCTGTTCTGAAAAGATAAGCCATAAACTATATATGAACTTTATTGATAGATAAGAAAAGACATAATAATCTGTTTTGGCAAAGTATAATGAATGAAAGTTATTTTAAAGATAGTTATAAGTAGTCCTTATTTAGGCTTAAATGTTGAAATTAAATTAGCTTATCATATTATATATCAACAGAATTAATTAGATATGTATGATTATAATACTGGTAAGCATAGATGAATACTGGTAAGCATAGTTATTCAGGTGATAGTGCCTAAGTTTTATGATGGATGCACTTTAAATTTTTGTCATCTTTTAAGTTGCCATTTTATACTCATTTCACTGATTTGGAATTATAAGAAAATCCACATATTGGTCACAAATTATGACACTGGGAGTAATATATATTTTCTTTAATTTGTTTCTGTCAAAGGTGTTCTCCTTTTAATATAGCAGGCTCACAATCCTCAGGTCAACTTTGACCTTTTTTTTTTTTTTCTCCTTCTCAAATACTATCAGTTGTTAAATTCTGCAGTTTATTCTTGTTTCAGTTTAATCCAGTCTTTTTAAACATGACTGTTGGAAGACCTCTTCCATGGGGCTCTGTCTGGTAGCCATTAGATGAAAGAGGTGGAAGAAAAAGCCAAAGCAGGAGTTCTATGTTTTTGTGCTTATGTATGTGTCATATGTTAGTGTTCATTTGAGAAAATAGCCCTTCTATAAAAAGAAAATTTGACAAACACTAACTCACCCTATTCCTACAATGTGGAACTAAAGTAAAGAGTACATCACAGTGAAAAAGGGAAATAATCTGTTAACTAGTGGCTTCAGAATTTCTCTTGGAGAAGGAAATTGTTTTTGTTAAGAAAATAGCTCCATAAATGACTTGGGTGACTGAATGCAATTGGAGAGTATCAGCTAGCCGGAGAAAAAGTACAAAAGAGAAAGCTAAACTACTCTGCAGGTTGAGAGAGAGAAGAGTAGAGGGGGACAAGATTTGGGGAAGAAAGGATAGACTGGAAGGGGATGGCGTAATTATATCACGGAGTGGCTCAAATGACTTTTAAGAAAAATTGTTTCAATGAATAATCTTAAATTTGCATTCTATGATGTAAATTTTCTTCTTCAATGAAGTTTACTAAACACCAAATTTTATTTTGTGTGGATCGTGGAAAAGGGCTGAATTTTACATATGTGTCCTGCTCTGCGGAGTGTTGTGGTAATTCATAAACTGAACTCCTTTATTAGGAGCAGAAAATAAAATATGTGCCTCAGCATATAAACTTCTAGTGATTTGCAGAACTCAGGAAGAGCATCAGGCCTGATAGAAGTCCTGATGGGGAGTTTGAACTATTTACTTTCTAGAGTGAGCAGGGAAGGACAACTCTAGCTGATGAATTAAAGGATATATGAGTCAGATGAAGCTTGGTTTATTCTGGATTATCTGAATAAAAGTCTGTTTTTCACTTATAAACCTACTTAATGTGAACTGTTCACTTTTAAGTGTTTTCATGTATTTGGTATTGTTATTGTTTTTTTAAAAATTAACATATAATGTATTATTTGCTTCAGGAGTACAGGTCTGTGAATCATTAGTCTTACACAATTCACAGCACTCACTATATATAGCACATACCCTCCCCAGTGTCCATAACCCAGCCACCCTATCCCCGCCCCCCAACCTTCAGTTTGTTTCCTGAGATTAAGACTCTCTTATGGTTTGTTCTCCTCCCAATTCCATCTTGTTTCATTTTTTTTCCCTCCCTACCCCCCATGACCCCCCACCCTACCTCTGAAATTACTCATATCAGAAAGATCATATGATAATTGTCTTTCTCTGGTTGACTTATTTCACTTAGCATGTGGTATTCTTATCATTAATAACTATTTCCCTTGCTTTTGAAATAGTAAAGGAATAAAATGTTTCCTTATCGTTCTTTAATTCACCAAAAGGTCGCACTGTGATAGAAAATTTGATGGTATAATTCTCCTGTGATTCTAGAATACTCACAGATGAAACTTAAACAAAAAAAGGCAAAATGACATTGAGGATTCTCTCTACTGTTCTGTGTTCCTGATTGAATTATTTGGGGGATGATATCCAAAGGAAGACCTTTCCTCTTGCTTTGTCTAGAGAGTATGGAGAAATAATAGAAAGGCAAGGCCTTCAGCAACATGGTCTTGAAAAGATTTTTTTTTTTAATGTTATTTTGATTATTAGAAGGAATTAGAGAAAAAGCATTTGTGTTTTGAAGACAGACTGGGGATTTGGCCTCCGTACATCGTAGAAAAAAATTTCATCAGGTGTTGAGGAAAAAATTTTTGAAGATATGCATATAGAGCTGGAACTCAGGGTGGGGAGGTACCTGTTGCTATCCCTTTCTAAAATAGAAGAAAAAGTCCATCTTTGTAGACTGAAAACGAATTTCAAGTAAATATTTTCTTTTTATTCATACCAAATCTCAAAATAAGTTTGATGAATCTGCTAAACATGATGTATTGTTGGCCCTTTTACATCTCTTGGTAGCGTAAAACATGTAGATAATAGAATCTGTCCATAGTCTTACTACTCTATTTCTCACTGGCTTTGAGCTAGTAAACTCACAAGTTTTGCATTATGCAGCATCATTTGAGAGGGAGTGTTCTTATAATTGTTGAGGACATCTGATGATCTTGACTCTGATACTGTTGTGAATCTTCTTGACTCCATATTCTAATTTAGAACCTCAAATTTGGAATGGTTTAATAATTGAATTTATTCTTTCTAGAATCTCCAAGATATTACTAATAAGATCTTTGTAGGATGAGGGGCAGTTGTATTGAAGTGGAAATGAAAATTTTGTTCCTCAAATAAATATTTAGACAAATTGCCAAAATAAAGTCATATTTTGATTAAAATTGGCATTGCTGTATATTTTTTAAAAAGATTTTACTCATTTATTTGGCACAAGAGAGAGAGAGAGTACACAAGAAGGGGGAACAGCGGAGGGAGAGAATGAAGCAGACACTCTGCTGAGCAAGGAGCCCAATGTAGGGATTGATCCTAGGACCCTGAGATCATGAACTGAGCGGAAGGCAGATGCTCAACTGACTGAGCTACCCAGGCACCCCAGCATTGCTGTATATCCTGATTCACTTATATTTATTCATTTTCTTTATACATTTGATCTCTTGAGTACATTAATTTATTTCACACAAATTAAATGTAGATATTTAAGAAACATATTTGAAGTTTGCAAATCAAAATTCCATAAAGCTTATAAATATACTTTATAAACATTCATAAGATTAGCTTATTTTTAGAAAAGATTGCTTGCTATTAAAAATTTAGTTACTGGGCGCCTGGGTGGCTCAGTGGGTTAAAGCCGCTGCCTTCGGCTCAGGTCATGGTCTCAGGGTCCTGGGATAGAGTCCCACATCGGGGTTTCTGCTCAGCGGGGAGCCTGCTTCCCTCTACCTCTCTCTCTCTCTCTCTTTGCCTGCCTCTCCATCTACTTGTGATCTCTCTCTGTCAAATAAATAAATAAAATCTTAAAAAAAAATTAGTTACTAAAAGTTTTTGTCCTGAGATTAATATAAAACACTGGCAGTGTATTATTCAAATTCATAATTGATTTTCAGTAAAATGATCTTTTATAACTTCTTTATATTACTTTTTGTTAAGACCTTTTTGATAATTTAGGGAAGCCATTTTGAAAAAAATGCAATGAAATATTCTGATGTATATAATTTGTGAGTAATGTTTTATTAAAACTCTAAGCAGAAATGCTTTATTATTTGTTATTTCCTAATTCTTAAGCTCAGAAAATGTTATGAAAATGCCAGAGTATATTGATAGTATATTATACAAAAAAAGGCATTAAGGAATTTAGTCAGAGACAAGATCTACATTCTTTCAAAATAACTATGAGCCAGGCACTATATCGGGCATTTTATATTTCTTTAGTTTATTTAATCTTCACAGAAGTCTCAGACTCTAGCATTTACTGTATCATGTTGGGCAAGCTATTTTTCATCTTCATGTGCAAAATCAGTTGTCTTTTTGATTAGTCCTTCATTTAGAAATTTAGCATTCCATGTCTCTTGAATTTCTGCTCATATTGTTCCTTTACTCATGGTTGAGGAGAAAAGAAATTTTATTTTCAAGCTATGATTGTTTTTAGTGCTTTGTAGTAAATCAGTGACAATTTACCAAGGTATATTCATATGGAAAATAATTAAGCGTCATGATTGCCTGAGAGTAACCTGGGAATATTGTGCACATTTTGCATTGGGTATTTACCTTGAAAAGTAGGTTTTATGCCAGCCCTGCTTTTTTTTTTTTTTTTTTCCTTTCACATTACCTTCATGTTAACAGTGGCCACAGTGGGGAAATGAATGAAGATTTTGCTTTAGCCATATGGATAATTACTCTTTAAAGAATCAATGTAAGCTTTATTTTTCATTTTTCAATATGCTGAAAATTGGAGGAGGCAAAATGTGAAATATGGGAAATTTAAATTAAAAGTATAAACTGTTTGTCACAAACCCAGTTCTAATAGCTATGATAAGAGTCCTATCATGGATTTGCTCCATTTTGGGGGACAGTAATGCTTACTGCAAGTTTTTTTTAATTTTTTTTTAATTTTTATTTATTTTTATTTATTTGTTTGACAGACAGATTACAAGTAGGCAGAGAGGCAGGCAGATAGAGAGAGAGGAGGAAGTAGGCTCCATGCCAAGCAGGAAGCCCAATGCGGGGCTCGATCCCAGAACCCTGGGACCATGACCTGAGCCGAAGGCAGCGGCTTTAACCCACTGAGCCACCCAGGTGCTCCTGCTTACTGCAAGTTTTATTACAAATTGCCTATAAGCTTCTACATTGTTGGTATGCTTTAATCTTTACTGAGAAGATTTTAGCCTTGGGTCTCATTACCTGTCATATCAAAGGAGAGTTCAGTGCATTGGTTGAGGAAACCTTAATGTGATATGTTTGTCAATAAGTGTGTCTTATCTGAATATTATTTATTTATCCTCATTGGGCGCTAGAGATATCTTTCTGAAGAAGGAATTCCAGTGAGGACAAGCTTGCATTTTCAGGCAAGGTAGGATTGAATTTGGGAGAATCAAAGTCATTTTTCAAAGCCTTATTATTTGGTAAAGAGAAAGTTGTGCTTCCATCTACTCCAGTTTACACCAGCTTTCTAAAGGATCATATCAATCCCAGGTGTGATACTGACAGCAGACTGCCAACTTTTTCCTGCTGTACTGGCTTGACATCCACTGGAGAAGCCTATCCATTCATTCAGACCTTAGGGAGCGTGCTGGCTTTTCAGAAAATATAATATTTTTTTCATTCTAAAGTTACATTTACTTAGGAAGATGGCTAAATGGAATGAGAATGTTAGTATATGAATTCCAGAAACAATCTATGTGAGGATTTTTGTGTGCATCTGTGCCCTGAAGCCAATTTTTCTAGTGGAATTTTTCTTATTTTGCTGGCTCATAGATAGCCTTCTCTATCCTATGTTTTCTCATTGTAGAAAATATACATATATATGTATATTGTATGACTTTCTGTTACTTTTGTTCATGTACATTACTGTCTATCAGTAATTTTATATTGAAAGTAAGAGCTCAGGTGTGTATAGTACTTATGATTCTTTTTTAAAAAATATATTTTATTTATTTATTTGACAGAGATCACAAGTAGGCAGAGAGGCAGGCAGAGAGAGAGGAAGGAAAGCAGGCTCCTGCTGAGCAGAGACCCCGATGCGGGGCTCTATCCCAGGACCCTGGGATCATGACCTGAGCTGAAAGCAGAGGCTTTAACCCACTGAGCCACCCAGGTGCCCCACAAATTCCTCTTAAAATCAATTTTTTTCCATCAGAAAAACAAGAAAATTTTTGGTTGAGCCATCACATTTTGGTCTCTTCTTACAGACGTAGCTTAATGGGAGTCTTTATTTTATTTTATATTTTATTTTTTAAAGATTTATTTGTTAGAGAGAGAGAGGAGAGGGTTAGAGGGAGAGAATCTCAACTAGATTCCCTGCTGAGCATGGATCCTCACACAGGGCTGAATCTCATTACCCATATTATTATGACCCAGGAGATCATGAGCCCAAACCAAGAATTGGATACTTAACCGACTGAGCTGCCCAGGGTCCCCAGCTTAGTAGGAGCCTTTCTTCTCCTTCCGCAGTGGCAAAAATCAGGCGTAGAACAATATTTAAATTTACCTGTAAAAATTCCATTTGAAAAGGCATAATGCTCTTAGTCCACTGATAAAGCTGAGATTAGACTATGTCACATGTAGGTAAGCTTTAGGACCCTGATACCATTTCTGATCCTGATTTTTAAAATTTCTTCAACTCAAACTTTTTTCCTGTGCCAATCTTAAGTATATTGTAAGAATGTAGGCTTTAGGGAACTCCTAAATTTTTTTGGTTCCTTGGAAGTAATATGTAGAATTCTGAAGAATTCTGTGTCTACGTATTACATTTTCCATTGTTAATAAATACTTGTTTGAAAAAAAAGAACACAAACCAAACAAAATAACTTTAGACCTCACCTCATATTCTGTAGTTTTTCTGTTATAAATACCCTTAAATCTTCACCAAATCACTGGATCCATTGTTAGTATGTTTAGCTGGTTGTATTTTCTTGGAGCTGTTTCTCATTCAGTATTTAAATGGAGTGGATCTTAGCTGATTTTACTGTTACAGTGGATTACTTGGTTGTGTGAGCCTTTTTTCCTTTTTGTCTCTGCTTTACCAGTATCACCTGCTTATTAATGTGCTTCTGAACAAAAGGTAAAGATTAATAGTTCTCTTGTTCTGTGGTGGGATTGGATATTCTTTCTTTCCCATATCACTAAATGGTACCATCATCAACAAACAGATGAAAATTTAGGATTAATACTTAAGACTCCTCTTTCCTTCATCTCACATCAGTCTATCATTAAGTCCTGAGGGCTCTATCTACAAAACATATTCTAAGGGTACTTCCTTTCTTCTGAATCACCACCACTTTAAGCCATCATCATCTCTTGCCAAGAGTCCTCTAACTGATCTCTGTTTTTACTTTTGTTTTTTATTTGATAACAGGATTAATCTTTTCAGATTGTGTCCTGCTTAATACATTCCAGTGATTTCCTAGGAAACACAACATAAAATTAAAATTCTTTGCTATCATTTACAAGGCCCTATATGAACCTGCCCCACTGATGTGTTTTAACATATCTAACAACACTATTTTCTGTTCAATTAGCTCCAGCCCCACCGGAGACTGGAGTTTCCTGAGCAACCAGGTTCTTTGCCTCCTTAAGTATACTATATTAAATAATTATCACTGGAATGCATGGAATTGGAAGTATGCAGCTCTGCTGTGGCAAAATTTTTTTTATGTGGTAACAAGGTAGACCAGTGTTGACATACCTCTCCCAAGCCAAACTAAAAAAGGCAGAAGGCTCACACTTGGTAGGTTCCTTGCTTTGTGTTGACTTAAAACATTGCACACAGGCAACTTCTAAATAGAAAAAGATAATATATATATATATTTTTTTTTTTTGAACCACTCTTTGTATCTTATGTAGATATTTTTGTACCTCTATTCATTCCATAACTGGAAGCCTATATCTTCCACTCCCCTTCACCCATTTTACCCATCCCAACATCCAACTCCCCTCTGGCAACCATCAGTTTATTCTCTGTATTTTAAGATTGATTCTGCTTTTTGTTTATTTATTAATTTGCTATGTTTTCTTAGATTCCACATATGAATGAAGTCATATAATATTTGTCTAACTTATTTTACTTAGCATAATACCCTTTAGCTCCCTCCATCCGTGTTGTCAGAAGTGGCAAGATCTCATCCCTTTTTATAGCTGTATAATATTCCATTGTGTGTGTGTATATATATGTGTCTGTATATGTATATCACAATGTCTTTCTTATCCATTCATTTCTTGATGGACACTAATTTTTTTTCTATTGTGAATAGTGCTGCATACAATGAACATAAAGGTGCACATATCTTTTCGAATTAGTGTTTTCATTTTCTTTGGGTAAAAACCAAGGATTGGAATTACTAGATCATATTGAATTTCTATTTTTAATATTTTGAGAAAACTCCATACTGTTTTTCACAGTGGATGCACCAGTTTATATTACCACGAGCAATGCATGAGGGTTCCTTTTTCTCCATATCCTTACCAACACTTACTTGTTTTTGATTTCAGCCATTCTTATAGGTGATATCTTACTATGCTTTTGATTTGTATTTTTCTGATGATTAGTGATGTTGAACATCTTTTTTGTGTCTATTGGCCATTTGTATGTCTTCTTTGGAAGATGGTCTAGTCAGGTCCTCTGCCCATTTTTTAATCAGATTCTTTGTGTTTTGGGTGTTGAGTTGTATAAATTCTTTAGTGATAAGGGATATAAACCCCTTATTGTGTGTACCATTTGCAAATAATGTTTTCCATTCAGTAGTTTGCCTTTTTGTTTGGCTGATGGTTTCCTTCACTGTGCAAAAGCCTTTTATGGTGATGTGGTTCCAGTAGTTTATTTTTGCTTTTGTTTCCTTTGCCCTGAGAGACATAACTACAAAAATGTTGCTATGGCCAGTGTCATAGAAATTACTACTTGTGTTCTAGGGTTTTTATGGTGTCAGGTTTCATATTTAGGTCTTTTATCCATATTTAGGTCTTTTATTATTGTAAATGGTATTAGAAAGTAGTCCAATTTCATTCTTTTGCATGTAGCTGTCCAGTTTTCCCAGCACCATTTATTGAAGAGACTGTCTTTTCTGCCTTGTATATTCTTTTCTCCTTTGTCATAGATTAGTTGGCCATGTAATTGTGGGTTTATTTTTGAGCTCTCTTTGCTCTTCCATTGATCTGTGTGTTTATTTTTGTACCAGTACCATGCTGTTTTGATTACTACAGCTTTGTAATAGACCTTGAAATCTGGGTTTGTAGAACCTCCAGCCTGGTTCTTTGTCAAGGTTGTTTTGGCTTCTGGAAGTCTTTTGTGGTTCTGTAGAAATTTTAGTGTTACTTGTCCCCATTCTGAAAAAAATTCTATTGGTTTTTTGATAGACATTGCATGAATCTGCAGATTGCTTTTGGTAGTGTGTACATTGTAACAAAATTAATTCTTTTGATTTATAAGCAATGAATATCTTTCTATTTGTATCTTTTTAATTTTTTTCATCAGTACTTTATAGCTTCTAGAATATAGGTTTTTATCTCCTTGGTTAAGTTTATTCCTAGGTATTTTATTCTTTTTTGTATAATTATAAATGGGATTGTCTTCTCAATTTCTTTTTATGCTACTTTGTTATTAAAGTATAGGAATGCCACCAATTTCTGGGTATTAATTTTGTATCCTACAACCTTTATGAATTCAATAATTCTGATAGGGCTTTGGTGACATCTTTAGGGTTTTCTGCATATAGTCTTCTGTCAGCTCCAAATAGTGACAGGTTTACTTCTTCCTTACCAATATGGTTGCCTTTTATTTCTTTCCATTGTCTGATTGCTGTGGCTAGGACTTCCAATACGGTGTTGAATAAATGTGGAAAGAGTGGACACCCTTGTCTTGCTCTTGACCTTAGGAGGGAATCTCTCAGCTTTTCACCATTGAGTATATTATTAGCTGGGAGCTTTTCATATATGGCCTTTATTAAGTTGAGAGATGTTTCCTCTATAACCCCTTTGTTAGGAGTTTTTATCATGAATGAATGTTGAATTTTGTCAGATGCTTTTTCTGCATTTGTTGAGATGATCATATAATTTTTATTCTTTGTATTGTTGCTGTGGGTATATCATATTGATTTGTGAATATTGTACCATCCTTGCATCCCTGAATTAATACCAGCTGTTCATGGTGAATAATCCTTTAATGTGTTGTTGAATGTCATTTACTAATATTTTGCTAAAGAGTTTTGAATCTATGTATGACAGGGATATTGGCCTGTGCTTGTCTTTTTTTTTTTTTTTTTCTGGTGTCTTTGGTTTGGTGTCAGGGTAACTGGTCTTGTAGAACAAAATTTGGAATCTCTCCTTCCTCTTCTTTTTTTAGAATATATTGAGAAGACTAGGTATTGACTCTTTTTTAAATGTTTGGAAGAATTCACTTGTGAAGCCATCTGGTCCTAAACTTCTATTTTTTGGTATATTTTTTTAATACCAGTTCAATTTTGTGATTAGTAATTTGTCTCTTCAGATTTTCTATTTTGTTTAGATTCAGGTTGGAAGATTGTATGTTTCTAGGAATTTATCCATTTCTTCTAGGTGTTCCAATTTGTTGGCATTTAATTTTTCATAGTATTATCTTATAATTCTTTGTGTTTATATAGTATCAACTGTTATTTCCTGTCTTTCATTTCTGATTTTATTTGAGTCCTTTCTCTTTTTTTCTTGATGAGTCTGGCTAAGGGTTTCATTGATTTTTTTCTATTAGTTTTTTAGTCTGTTTCATTTGTTTCTGCTCTAATCTTTATTACTTCCTTCCTTCTAAACTAGCACTGAGCTTTATTTGTTCTTTGCTAGTTCCTTTAGGTGTAAGTTCAGGTTTTCGTTTGAGTTTTTTTTTTGTTTCTTAAGGTAGGCCTGTATTGCTGTATTTCCATTTTAGAAGTGTTTTCACTCTTTCCCCCAAATTTTATATCATTGTGTTTTTATTTTCTTTGTCTCTGTAAATTTTTTATTTGTTCTTTAACTTATTCATTGCCTGTTGGGTTTTTATTATCATGTACTTTAGTCTTCTTATGTTCGTATTTTTTCCACTTTTTTAAAAATTGTTTTCTAGTGTCATACATTTGTGGTCAGAAAGATGAATGGTATGGTTTCAATTTTCTTAAATTTATTGAGGATAAATATATCTCTAGTAGTAGAATTTAGGCTAGGTAATAGTAAATGGAGCAGATATTTTTTTAAATTATTTTTTATTAACATATAATGTATTATTTGTCCTAGGTGAAACAGATATTCTGGTAGAGAAATCTTTCCCAGTGCCTCACAAGAGCCAGATTCAGATACTGTCAGGTCCTCCTAACTTTCTTATGGTGTTAACCACCTGGTGCACCCACCCCACTAATACTGCTTTTATTCAGAAGCTATTGAAGAAACAATAATACTTCTTACATATATTTTGATGCTTAACTAATTGATGTGATATCAGGTTGTAGAAAATGCAATTGATATCTAAATGGTCAACCTACACAGCTTTAATATTAGCAGATTACAAAAAAGAATATTGTTCTTATATTCTTATTTCCTCATTTTTGTGTTTCTGAGGTCAGCATTGAACCAAACTTGAAATTTCCTGGGGACCAGAGAAAAAAATAACTTGATTAAGGAAAATAGAAGAGCAAAACAAAAGAAGAACAATACAATTGTAGAGTAAAATGTACTGTTTTGATTCAAAAGCCCACATATACTGAAAACCAGGATAGGATGAGGACAAAAATATCTTCCCTTTCTCATTTATTTCAATTTATTCTTAACGTTGTTGATCTCCTGCTGTTAGATTCAGCAGGCTATTTGAAGAGCAGCTATTGTTGTTTGAATGTGGAAGCAAAGGATACATTTTGTGCTTTAGTGCAGTATTTATTTAGTTGACCAACATTTTAAGAGTACTTACTCAGTGCTGGTTACTATTTTGAGAGCTTTCCATGTCATTTAATCCTCATAGCCATTCTTGAAGTAGGTACTGTTATCATCTCAGCTATTCTTTTTTTTTTTCTTTTATATTATGTTATGTTAGTCACCATATAGTACTTCATTAGCTTTTGATGTAGTGTTCCAAGATTCATTGTTTACATATAACACCCAGTGCTCCATCTAATACATGCCCTCCTTAATACCCATCACAGGGCCAACCCCTTCCCTGCCCCTCAAAAACCATCAGTTTGTTTCTCTGAGTCCACAGTCTCTCATGGTTCATTTCCCCTCTGATCCCACCCCCCCTTCATTTTTCCCTTTCTTCTCCTTATGTCCTCCATGCTATTCCTTATGTTCCACAAGTAAGTGAAACCATATGATAATTGACTTTCTCTGTTTGACTTATTTCACTCAGCATAATCTCTTCCAGTCCCAACCATGTTGATGCAAAAGTGGATATTCATCCTTTCTGATGGCTGAGTAATATCCATTTTATATATGGACCACATCTTCTTTATCCATTCATCTGTTGAAGGACATCTCAGCTCTTTCTACCGTTTGGGTATTGTGGACATTGCTGCTATGAACATTGGGGTGCATATGGCCCTTCTTTTCACTACATCTGTATCTTTGGGGTAAGTACCCAATAGTGCAATTTCAGGATCAAAGGGTAGCTCTATTTTTAATTTTTTGAGGATCCTCCATGCTGTTTTCCAAAGTGGCTGCACCAACTTGCATTCCCACCAACAGTGTAAGAGGGTTCCCCTTTCTCTACATCCTCTCCAACATTTGTTGTTTCTTGCCTTAACCAATTGTTGCCTTTCTGACTGGTATAAGGTGGTATTCCAATGTGGTTTTGATTTGAATTTCCCTGATGGTAAATGGTGATGAACACTTTTTCATGTATCTGTTAGCTATTTGTATGTCTTCTTTGGACAACTGTCTACTCATGTCTTCTGAGCATTTTTTGACTTGGTTATTTGTTTTTGGGGTTTGAGTTTGAGAAGTTCTTTCTAGATCTTGGATAGCAGCCCTTCATCTATAGTGTCATTGGCAAATATCTTCTCCCATTCTGTGGATTGTCTCTTTGTTTTGTTGACTGTTTCCTTTGCTGTGCAGAAGCTTTTGATCTTGATGAAGTCCCAAAAGTTCATTTTTGCTTTTGTTTCTTTTGCCTTTGGAGACATGTCTTGTAAGAAGCTGTGGCTGATGTTGAAGAGGTTACTGCCTATGTTCTCCTCTAGGATTTTGATGCATTCACGTGGTCTTTCATCCATTTTGAGTTTATTTTTTTGTATGGTGTAAGAGAATGGTTGAATTTTGTTCTTCTGTATATAGAGCTGTCCAATTTTCCCAGCACTATTTATTGAAGAGACTGTCTCTTTTCCACTGGATATTTTTTCCAGCTTTGTCAAAGATTATTTGACCACGGAGTTGGGGGGTCCATATATGGGCTCTCTACTCTGTTCCATTGGTCTATTTTGCCATACTGTCTTGGTGATCACAGCTTTGTAATAAAGCTTGAAATCAGGCAATGTGATGCCCCCAGCTTTGTTTTTCTTTTTCAATGTTCCCTTGGTGATTTGGGATCTTTTCTGGTTCCATACAAATTTTAGGATTGTTTGTTCCAGCACTTTGAAAAATGCTGATGTTATTTTGATCAAGATGGCATTGGAAGTATAGATTGCTCTGGGCATCATAGACATTTTTAACTATGATTATTCTTCTGATACATGAGTATGAAATGTTTTTCCATCTTTTTGTGTCTTCTTCAGTTTCTTTCATGAGTATTCTATAGTTCCTTGAGTATAGATCCTTTACCTCTTTGGTCAGGTTTATTCCAATATAGCTTATGGTTTTTGGTGCTATTGTAAATGGAATTAATTCTTTAATTTCCTTTTTTACAGTTTCATTGTTAATGTATAAGAAAGCAACTGATTTCTGTGCATTGATTTGGTATCCTGCCACATTACTGAATTGCCATATGAGTTCTAGTAACTTGAGGGTGGAGTCTTTGGGTGTTCCATATAAAGTATCATGCCATCTTCAAAGAGAGAGAGAGTTTGACTTCTTCTTTGCCAATTTGAATACCTTTTATTTCTTTTTGTTTTCTGATTGCTGTTGCTAGGACTTTTAGTACTATGCTGAACCATTAGTGGTGAGAGTGGACATCCTTATCTTGTTCCTGATTTTTTTTTAAAGATTTTAATTATTTGACAGAGAGAGACAGTGAGAGAGGGAATACAAGCAGGGGAGTGGGAGAGAGAGAAGCAGGCTTCCCATGAGCAGGGAGCTTGATGCGGGGCTCGGTCTCAGGACCCTGGGATCATGACCAGAACCAAAGGCAGATGATTAATGACAGAGCCACCCATGTGCCCCCTTATTCCTGACCTTAAGGGAAAGGCTCTCAGCTTTTCCCCATTGAGAATGGTATTTGCTCTGGGTTTTTCATAGATGGATTTTATGAAGTTGATGAATATTCCCTCTATTCCTGTACTCTGAAGACTGTTAATCAGGAAAGGATGCTTTATTTTGTCAAATGCTTTTTTCTGTATCAATTGAGAAGACTATGTGGTTCCTCTCTCTCTTCTCTTATTAATTTATTCTGTCACATTGATTGATTTGCAAATGTTGAACCACCTTAACATCCCAGGGATAAATCCCACCTGATTGTGGTAGATAATCTTTTTAATGTGCTGTTGTATCCTATTAACTAGGATCTTGTTGGGAATCTTGGCATCCATATTCATCACAGACATTGGTCTGAAATTCTTCTTTTCTTATGGTTCTTTACCTTGTTTGGGGATCAAGGTGGTGCTGGCCTCATAGAAAGACTCTGGAAGTTTTTCTTTGGTTTCTATTTTTTGAAACCGCTTCTGGAGAATAGGTATTATTTTTTCTTTGAATGTTTGGTATAATTCCTCATGGAATCTATCAGGTCTTGGACTCGTGTGTTTTTTTTGGGGGGGGAGGGGTGGTTGATCACTGCTTCAATGTTGTTACTAGTTATTAGTCTATTCCGGTTGTCAGTTTTTTCCTGTTTTTTTCCGGTCTTAGAAGTTTATAGGTTTTCAGGAATACATCCATTTCTTCTAGATTGCTTAACTTATTGGAATGTAACTGTTGTTAATAATTTCTGATGATTGTTTCTATTTTCTTGGTGTTAGTCATAATCTCTCCCCTTCATTCATAATTTTATTAATTTGGGTCCTTTCTCTTTCTTTTGGATTAGTCTGGCCAGTGGTTTATTGATTTTATTAATTCTTTCAAAGAACCAGCTTCTAGTTTCATCGATGTGTTCTGCTATATCTCTGGTTTCTAATTCATTTGATCTCTGCTCTAATGTTAATTATTTCCCCTTCTTGTTCATGGGGTAGGCTTAATTTGTTGACTCTCCAGTTCTTTAAGATGTAGAGTTTGTGTATTCTGGACTTTTCAGGTTTTCTTGAGTGAGGCTTGGATGGCCATGTACTACTCCCTTATGACCACCTTTGCTGTGGGCACAGGTTTTGGATTGATGTGTTTTTGTTCTTATTGGTTTCCATGAATTAAGTTCTTCTTTGATTTCCTGGTTGCCCCAAACATTCTTGAGTGGGATGGTCTTTAACTTCCAAACGTTTGAATTTCTTCCAAACTTTTTCTTGTGATTAAGTTCCAGTTTCAAAGCACTGTGGTCTGAGAATATGCAGGGAATGATCTCAATATTTTGGTATGAATTGAGCCCTGATTTGTGACCCAGTGTGTGGTCTATTCTAGAGGAAGTTCCAGATACACATGAGAAGAATGAGTATTTTGTTGTTTCAGGGTGGAATGTTCTGTATATATCTATGAGGTCTATTTGGTTAAGCACATCATTCAAAGCTCTTGTTTCTTCGTTGATTTTCTGCTTACATGATATGTCTATTGCTGAGTGGCATCTTAAGATCCCCTACAGTTAATGTATTTTTATCAATAAGTCTCTTTATTTTGATTAACAATTGGTTTATGTAGTTGGCTGTTCCCATATTGGGGGCATAGATATTTACAATTGTTAGATTTTCTTGCTGGATGATCTTTAAGATCATCCTTTAAGAATGATGTAGTGTCATTCTGTATCTCTGACTAAAGTCTTTAGCTTAAAATATAATTTGTCTGATATGAGAATTGCTACCCCAGTTTTCTTTTGAGATCTGTTGGCATGAAAGATGATTTTCCATCCCTTCACTTTCAGTCTGCTTGTATCGTTAGGTTCAAAATGAGTCTCTTGTGAACAGCCTATCCAATATGCAACCCTATGGCATTTTATGGGGGCATCCCATTTTATGGGAGTCTTTGCTGGTCGTGGAAGCTCTTTTTATCTCTCTATCCATTCTAAAAGAAACCTTGCTGGATAAAGTATTCTTGGCTGCATGTTCTTCTCATTTAGTGCCCTAAATATGTCATGCCAGCCTTTTCTGGCTTGCCAGGTTTCCGTGGACAGGTCTGATGTTATCCTGATGTTCCTCCCTTTGTATGTAAGGAATCTCTTCCTCCTAACTACCCTTAATATATTTTCTCTGGGGGCACCTGGGTGACTCAGTGGGTTAAGCCTCTGCCTTCAGCTCAGGTCATGATCCCACCGTCCTGGGATTGAGACCCATATTGGGCTCCCTCTTCAGTGGGAAGCCTGCTTCTCCCTCTCCCACTCCCCCTGCTTGTATTCCCTCTCTCTGTGTCTCTCTCTCTGTCAAATAAATAAATAAATAATCCAAAAAAAGTAGATATTTTCTCTGGATTTAAGATTTGCAAGTTTCACTATCACATGCTGGGTCGGGGGGTGGTGTTGCTCTACCATTGTTAATCTTGGGAGCTGTCCTCTCTACCTCTAGGACATAAACACTTGTTTCATTCCCCAGATTAGGGAAATTCTCAGCTAGAATTTGTTCAACTATATCTTCTAGTCTTTCTCCAGCCCCTCAGGAATCCCAATAATTCTGACAGAACGTTTCATGGTGTCTTTTATTTCTCTAATTCTGTTTTCATGGATTCTAAGCTGTTTGTTCCAGGTCTCCTCCTGATCCTTCTTTTCTATCAGTTTGTCTTCTAGATCGCTAATTTGATCTTCTGCCTCATTTACCTTAGCTGTTAGAGTATCTAGATTAGATTGGCTCTCATTGATAGCATTTTTTAACATTTTTTATTTTTTATAAACATATATTTTTATCCCCAGGGATACAGGTCTGTGAATCACCAGGTTTACACACTTCACAGCACTCACCAAAGCACATACCCTCCCCAATGTCCATAATCCCACCCCCTTCTCCCAAACCCCCTCCCCCCAGCAACCCTCAGTTTGTTTTGTGAGATTAAGAGTCACTTATGGTTTGTCTCCCTCCCAATCCCATCTTGTTTCATTGATTCTTCTCCTACCCACTTAAGCCCCCATGTTGCATCACCACTTCCTCATATCAGGGAGATCATATGATAGTTGTCTTTCTCTGCTTGACTTATTTCACTAAGCATGATACGCTCTAGTTCCATCCATGTTAGCATTTTTAAGTTCTGCCAGATCAGCTCTCACTTCCACTTTTAGAGAATCTATGTTGCCATTAATGGTTTTCTCCAACCTAGCTATTGTCTGCATAACTGTTACCCTGAATCTATTTCCGACATCTTGCTTTTGTCCATATCCATTAGTTCAGTGGTGAAAGTCATAGTCTCTGAATTTTTCCTCTATCGGGGGTTCCTCCACCTAGACATTCTGGTGAGAGGTGGTTGAGGGAATGTACAGAATCCGAACTATTGACCACAATCCAAGCAAGATGCACCTGTTTTATAGGGACCATAGGGTTCTTCCCCTCTTGTTCTTTCAGTGTGCCTTCTCAGGGGAGGATCTTGCCACACTGTTACTCAGGCAACCCTGTTTGGACAGAATTGTCTTGCCCCCTGGGGTCGGGGTGGGCTCAGTGAAAACTGGTTTGGTGGGCTTTTGTTCTCTGGTGGCTTTCCCTGGCAGGTTTCTGTGTACCTTCCAAGAGACATAGCAGAAGTGACTGTGTCCAAACTTCTGTCTCAAAACAGAGAGATCACAGACTGTTCTCCAGAAAGCCCTCCAGGTCATACTGACTCTGTTTTTGTCTGTGCTGCTAAAAACCGCAGCTACCTGGGTTGTGTGTCCCACACAGCAGCACTCTCAGCCCTCACTTCCAGGTCCAGGCATGTCTTCACCCCTTGTGCTTCTAAATCTGCCAGCCTCTCCCAGTTCAAACGTGCACCACCCATAGCTCTAGTTTCAGCCTGGGAGGCTGCCCTGAAGTCCTTTCATTATGGCTACTGGTCTTTGAGTCTGTCCCAGGGCTCCAGCTTGGGATGCTTTTATGCTCCTGTGTTATTTCACTTTCCTAGTGCTAGCACTTTATGGTGGCTCCCTCCCATTTTCTGTTTATCTTCATATATTGCCTGCAGAATCGCAGCTCCCTGCATCAAACCTCAAAACCAGCCACCAAGATACTCTGTTGGTATAGATCCTGACATATCTTCTTATATCTCAGGCTCATTTCATGGGTGTTCAGAGTGGTCTGGCAGATATCCAACTCAATTCAGGGGACTGGCTGAAATAGGGTTCCCTACTCCTCCGCCACCTTGGCGAGGTCCCTGATCCTAGTTTTTTGGATGAGAAAACGGAGGCACAGAGTGATTAAAAAACTTATCCAAGGTTATACAGTGGTCTGCTCTAGAACCCTATGTCTCAGACTCCAGGCTTTGTTGCCTTTCAGTGTTGAATTCATTCATGTCTACATGAATCGTATTAGTTTAATGGACTGCAAACCATAATTTGGAGAAATGTTAATTTGTAAGCATATTTCTTAATTTGGCAAGGAGAATGATTTAAATGCAAAAAGATATATATGTTTGTATATATATTCACATATGTATATCCTACACACATACAAAGATTATAGTACATGGGTTTTCCAGAATTTTCTGAATTTTTTCCTTAAAATTAGGGAATGTCTCAGATTGTCTGGATTGACAAAAGATTGGAAAAGTCTAACCTATACAAACATCTTTCTTTTAAATCCCACAAATTCTCTGCTTTCCATTCTACAAAATTACATAATTTTGGAGTCCCAAATGGTTATCAGCTGACCTTTTGAATGATTTTACTTACTTGGTGAGAGGATATATATGTAGCTATGATATGCATGGGCAAAGTTATTTATATATTTTTATATGAAGGTTCATCTAAATTTTGAAGCAAAGAGAATGTGGAATTTTTGTATATCTCTTTGCTGTTCTATGAAATAGATAGATACACAGATAGACATTTAAAATAGTCTCCATTAGATCAGAAAATTAAGTCTTCATTAGCACTTGAATCTAATTTCTTCAAAAAAGTGATATTCAGAGAAAAAAAACTCACAATGTATACTCAGCAGTGAGCTGAAAACTTTCCTTCTTCTCTTATTCAGTTTTAATATTTATCTGGTATCACCAGGAATAGGGTGTATTGTGGGGACTCTGGTAAACCTGGAACCCCCACTCAAACTTAGCCTTAGTCTGAAATCTTAGGAATGACCTACTTTGCCTAAGATGCCCTTATGCATCTTAACATAAGCATTAGCATGTTCTACTTTACCTTGTTATACAACCTGGGGAACATAGGGGACTAGAGGGGCTGACACTGCCTTGGTGCTTCAGCCACAGACTTTACTTCTTGACTATAATTGTGTTCCCATGGATCACTTAGAGAATCCCTATGTTCCTGTAGGTATCTAATTATGGGTTGTATTATTAAAATTTTTGCAATTCACGGACAGCTATACACTTAATGCAGAGAATAATTAAAGGTTTGCTTCTCCTAAGCCCTATTGTTCCTCTAATGCTTTTGATCTAAGTCATTTTAACATTATTTCAATGCAGCTTTCAAAGAAGTATCTGATTAGTGTGTATGAGAGGGGTAGGTGCAGCCGGTGGATTCATAGGTGATGATTCAGTACAGTAGTTAGTCATTCACATTTGGAATGCCTGATGACACTTGAAATATATTAGGCCAAGGAAGACATTTTTTTCCCCCCAGAAAACCCTCTCTAAAGTGACATTTTTTGAAACCTTCAAGGTAGAATAAATCCTCATTATAGTAAGAACTAAAACCTGCAAATAAATATTTGAGGTATTTGCTGACTAAACATCTAGCTTTTTTCCATACATGGTGCCTTTTTTCCTACAAGTATTAATTTAGGACAACATGAATGTATTTGTAATGGTATAATATAAAAAATACTCCGAATTTAGTTCCTTTATTACTAAGCTTTTTCTTTCTCTTCTCTACCCCCCCCCAATAATTGTTTTGAGTTAATTGATACAGGAATTAGACAAAGGAGTATATGATATGGAGGAAAGAAAAAGCATTAGACCTTCTTGCCTTATCTGGAGGGAGTGTCAAATACATGGGAAGGGGGAAGTACAAGCAAAGCCCACTCCCACCTGAAGGACTGCAGAAAGGAGATAGAGGAAAACAAATAGGTCGGGGCACAATGTTATTTTCCTTCCTCCCTTGGGGACCTGAAACACCAACTTGTGCAATGGCTTCAGAAATATCCAGATACATATGGAAGAACTAAGAATATGGGGCTATTGGCACACATCCCTGAGGACACCAGAAGAAGGTTATAACAGAAGGCAAAGATAAGTTTGCTGTTACTCTCAACATTGAGTTTTGGCTTTCTAGTATACCAAGTCTTTTTTTTATTTTTTTAAAATTTTATTTATTTATTTATTTGAGAGAGAGATCACAAGTAGGCAGAGAGGCAGGCAGAGAGAGGGGAGGAAGCAGGCTCTCTATTGAGCAGAGAGCCTGACTGATGTGGGGCTCGATCCCAGGACCCTGGGATCACTACATGAGCTGAAGGTAGAGCCACCCAGGCACCCCTCTAGTATATGAAGTGTTGACCTAAGGAGTGCGGAGGAGCAGAAGAACAATGGCTAATCCTGACAGGTAGCTTTGGGAGAAAGTGGTCTAATAAAGACACCAGTAACAAATGAAGTAACTGAGAATCTCTGACTACAGTGAGTAAATGCCATTTGGCTATTTGGATTTTCATTAAGAAATGTGGACTTTCATCCTGCACCCACGCATCAGTATAGACATATGAAATAATTTTACTTTGTTATTTGATCAGCCAGGTAATTTTCTCTGACAGAGCATTTCTGAAAGAGCATTTTTAGGGGTGCTTTTGTTATTTGCTGCCACAAGCTACAGTTTACTCTGTTACACTAGTAATTAACTAAGTGGTACTTCAGTGGACTAAAGAAAGTATGTGTTTGAAGTATTCAAGTTACAAAAGGGATTGAATTACTAAGAGATGAACATGAATTTGTATAATACCATATTATAGTAGAAATCTGAAAGTTGCCTTTTTGTCATGCCAAAGCTCATTTTATTACTAACAGAATTTTAGAGGTCCATGATGGGATGGGTGGTCAGTGCCTAGGTAGTCAGTTTGAAGCAACTGGCCATAGCAGTAAGTTGTGGCATTATCCTCAAGGAGTTCTAAAGATAGACAACAGGTAGAGGAAGTTCTAATATGTTTTCAGGGAATTTTACTAAGAACAGATTGTGTTTTTAGAACTAAGGTAAAATCAGGCTGGACCCAAGACGAAAGGTCAGATAGCATGTTTGACTCCCACACTTGTTCCAAATAGGGGAAAGACTGGTCTTGGAACTGGCTGAGATGTAGAGGTGAGATCTAGATCCTTTGAGAGTTTAAGGAAACTGGAGCAGGAAATCAGGAAGTTAGTATATTTCCTTGCAGACTATCCTTTTTTTTTTCTTTCTTTCAGATGAACATTAAATTATTTTTCCTGGGTTTAAGACATTTTTTGACTTGTATAAAGATTAATTTTATAAAAGATGAATTTTTGCTTGGCAAAATATGTTTGGAATATCTAGCAAAATAAAATGCATGTGTCCTTTGACACAGGCACTTTACTCTTTGTAATAGGAAAACCAAAGGTGGATGTGCAAACATAAACACGTTACATATGTGTATACTTATATGTGCATAAAGCTTTTGTTTTCTGGAAGGAACCTCATGAAACTATTAAATGATTATTTTTCAGGAGCAAGAGCTCTGGGAGTGGAAAAGTTACCTTTCACTTTACTAACCTTGAACATGTTCTACTTTAAAAAAAATGTCAACAGGCAGTTATTAAGCAAAGGAATTATAGAATTAGTTTTTTCTTCTTCATAATCTCTCTCTTTCAATATATATTTACAAAGCCTTAATAAATGTTATTTTCCTCCTGGTTCAGAAAACATTTTTTCATTTTCATAAAGATTAACTTTGTATAAGAAGATGAATCTTCCCTTTAAAGAATATGAGTTTGTTTTCATAAATCAAGTATATGGAAAAATTGTACCAAGCTGTTGCTGTAAGTAATATACACTGAATTGTCAGCCTCACATCATTTTGGTATACTTTATACCTGAAAATACACAACTATGCAGTGGTTTATTGAACTGTCAATTGGCTTGGGGCCTAGGTTTTATATGTCTCCAAAATCTATAAATAAGAAAAAGCATAGATTTAAAAAATATATATAAAATGCTTTCCATTTAATTTGGTGTTTTATATAAATTTTATCTGTATTTATAGTCATGACCTTAAATATTCCATAAAAACAGAGAAGCAAATGAAGACTAAGGCAGCTGCATTCATATTTTTGGTAAATGTTCAAATAGAATAAAAATAGATGTTTTTGCCTGGAGTCTCAGGCACCAAGTTGATATCAGTAATTTAGGGCCATTATCAGACTAAAATGTCCCTTACCACTACTGGTCTGCTGAACCCAGCAGGTCTTCTCAGCTCTGCATTCTCAGGGGCTGAACCATGTTCCAAGGGGGGTAATTTTGGCTTGGTCATAGACATATTATGTGGGTATTACCGAACATGACCACTCTGCCTGGGAATAATGGCACAGCTGGTCTGCCAATTGGACTTAGAAGAATGACGTCAGGTTTATTTTGCTGCCAGCAGTACTGGGAGACCAAAACTTGCTTTGGCTGAGGAGATGATAGAATAGTAATAGAGATTTTGTGATTATATAACACTTGTTTGTAAAAATCTTAAGAGTGTTTTTGCAAGCATTAATTAAGTCTAACAACATTTCTCTTAGGCTAGTACATTTTATTTCATGGTGTGCATTTTAGAGATTCTTTTTTTATAGTAATATACAGAGTTGGATGATTAGACCATGCTTAAATGGCAGAGCTAACTATAAAAACAAGTAGTTTGGATTCCTTTATCTGGCTCTGATCGCCAAATATTCTATTTGAGGTGGCAAGAGAACATGTCTCTACACTGAGGTGATGTAACATTTTAATGTTCGAAAACAGGGATTCTTTTTTCATTTTCTTAGCTCTCAATTCTCCTCTCATGAATGGGATCATTTTAATTGTCTTCCTATGTATACTCCTTATTCTCTATTCTGTCTTTCTTGGCATATGGTCAATACTTCATCTGTTAACAACAGGTAAAGATGTAATGTCATATAACCATCACTCCATGGAAGTAGAAGGCATTACTCATACATGTTACAACACATGTTGTCCTTTCAAAGGCGTCCTTGCCAGGAAAAGGGAGAAAATGGTGCTTCTCCTTATTTTTGGAATAACTTACTCTTAGAATGTTAGTATTTATAGTTTCAAAAAGGGTTTTGTTATACCATTTTTACTAATATCACAGTGCTTTACTTTTAATAAAAACTTAAAAATATAGTTAACATATTATATTAATTTTAAGTATGCTACATAGTGTTCCAACAATTAATGTATATCATGAAATGGTCACCAAGATAAAACTGGTTACCATCTTTACCATACAAAGTTATTATAATATTATTGATTTTATTCCTTATGCTATACTTTTCATTCTTGTGATTTATTTTGTAACCAGAAGTTTCTACCATATAACAGTGTCTTTTTTATTGGATTACATTGAAGTTAGAAACTAAATATGTTAGCTTTTCATACTTTGTTGTTAAGCTTTCTTTTATTTCTTTTAAAGGTTTATTTATTAATTTTTTTGGGGGGGGGTTTGGGGGAGGGACAGAGGGAGAGAATCTTCAAGGAGATTCAACACTGAGCATGGAGCCTGATGCAGACCCAGTTTCATAACCCATGAGATCATGACCTAAGCTGAAACCAAGAGTCTGATGCTCAACTGACTGAGACACTCAGGCCCCCAAGTTAAGCCTTCTTTTAAATTATACTTGTTTTTCTTTTTATAGATTACTTTTCTTTGTGTATATAATTAGTAGATTTGGGTTTAGAAATTTTTCAAAAAAATATTTTAAATTCTTGTCTGGATAGAGAGATAGATCTGGGTTATATACAAATAATTTTTAGACCAGTTGTACGTAATTATTAACATAAATGGAATGATTTCCTGTGTGTGTGCTAAAGCTAGACTATTATTAATGCAGCTCATTCTGATATCCTAAAAGAAAATAATAACTAAATACTGAAAATTTGTCTAAGGTTTTAGATGCTTTTAAATCTTTAAATGTTTTAATTATAACACTCAAAAAGAATTTACATAATTGCTGTTTTATAAGCAAAATTATAAAGAAGTAGGAGATTACCAATTTTTTCAAAAGATTTTATTTATTTGACAGAGAGAGACACAGCAAGAGAGAGAACACAAGCAGAGGGAGTGGGAGGGAAAGAAACAGGCTTCCCATTGAGCAGGGAGCCCTATGTGAGGCTTCATATGGGTCTTGATGTGGGACTCGATCCCAGGACCCTGGGATCATGACCTGAGTTGAAGGCAGATGCTTAATAACTGAGCCACCCAGATGCCCCAAGGAGATTACTAATTTTAAGACATTTTCTTTTTATGGCTATTTGAAATAGCAGGTTGAATGAAGAGATGTAGATATATGTTGTATAATAAGCCAGAAGTAATAAGGGAAGTATTCAAAGATAAGAAATATCTCATCATTCATTCATCATCCTCTGTATCTCTTTAGTCAGAGTTATCCTAATGTACTCTTATTTTGAGGCTTCTAAAAAAAAATCTTCAAAGAACTAAAGAAAGCACTCCATAAACAAAGCAAAGTCTTGAGTGTCTAATGTAGACTTAGAAATCCTGTGATGCTCATTAGGAAAAATTAATACATTTTTCAGAGAATTCCCTTTGAGTTAATAAAATTTTTCTATTAGGACAAAAGTTCAAGCATTCAATTTTTATGATTTTTTCCAAATTTTATACCATAGTGGTATTCTGTTTTATAAACATAGTGATTGTAACATTATCTACCCACCTATTTTAGCATCCACTGAAGTATGGGTTTGCATTGGCTTTTAAATTTGCTATATTTTTTAATTTAATTCAAACTTGAAATATTATGAAGTCATAATATTGAATTTTAAAATCACATAAGTACATATCCCTTATTTTCATACTCTAGCTTATTTTATTAGTGTATCTGAAGATCTGTAGAAGGATAATTTTATTATTTCATATTTATACAGATATGTCAACTAAATATATCAGGGCATCCCAAGATCAATGCTTATTTCTCATCCCAAGGAAAAAATAATTGAAAAGTGCCTTTACACAATTCCTCCCCCTGCAGAGGGATAACTTAGGAAACTGAATTTGTACAACATCTATGGGATAATCCACAGAGGGAAATATGTGGATACTATTGGACAGACCAATACAGACAGAACAGAGTAAACAATAAGGAAGCTAATTTCTTTTTCTTTTTTCTTTTTTTTTTTTTTTCTGTTTTTAACCCATTTCTGATGACCCAGTTTGGGTTAGGCACTCAACAATGGGAAAATTATCTGAGAGGATGGCAGCTGACATTTGAACCTTTGGCTGGAAGGAATATTTGTTAGAAATGGAGAGGAGGGCTGGGAGACAAGACAACATCTGCTCTAAATACCTATAGCTTAATGAGCCTGTTTGAGCGTTGACTCATGTACTTGTGTAGGACACTTAATATCCATTCTCCCTAAAGAGGAAAAAGGAAATGTTAAAGCTGATTAAGGTATATTTGATATACCTGTTTCTATAAGTTATCTGTGCAGGAAGCAAAGTTTCAATTATTTTTCAGAAGACAGAGATCTTTGAGTCACTTATTTAGTCTTCTACAAATTACGATCTACTAAAGAATATGACTTATAAATGTGAAATGATATTTTTCTATAATATCTTGGGAAAGTTGTTTTCTAATACCCAGTTAGGTCATTCTTTGATGACAGAAGGATCCACTGCTATGTGTGTGTGTGTGTGTGTGTGTGTGTGTGTGTGCGTGCGCGCGCATGTGTGTGTGTCCAGTACACATATGGAGATGTGTGCACATACACTTGTGAATGGCACTCATGTCTGTGCTTCCTAGTTCTGAATCTTCATTAATTCTAAGAGTTCTTACCCATTTTAACTATTTTACTTCCACTACAGCTTCCACTAACTTTTAAATACACACCTACACAATACACACATATAAATCTAGTGTCCCCTTTCAGAGGTGTATCTGAAAGGGAAAAAGTAAATAATAATGAACTTTGAAATCTCTTCCTGTCATACAATGCAGTCCTTATTTTATAAGGAAATGACTATGCCCAGAATATCACATATTTGGAGAAATAACATAATTTTATTAATAAGTTTGAAATTGGGGCCTTTTATTCTAGAGTTATATTAACATCTACTTATCTAAGTGTATAAAATAAATTATATAGTGCATTTTGTTGTCATTAAATTGTAATAATCTAGTGCATGCCATGATTACTCATACAAAACCTCCTCTTTAATAGATATGTAATCACTAAATAGGGCTAAGGTAGGAAACAGAACAACACTGTTTAGATTCTTTTCCGTTTTGGGGGTTGGGGGAGGATTTAATTAAATACATTCATTCCTGTGCAGTTGCTCTTACTAAGCCTACACAATTTCAGTACTTCTGTTAGTTCATTGTATTTAGCAGCTATGGCAAAGGAATGTTATGTAGAGAGAAAAAGATGTACGAGTAACTTCAAAATTAGTTGTGAGAGTGAGACAGGATTTTGGAATGGGTAGGGTCAGATGGGTTTTATGTCATAATTTGTTACAAAAATAAAGCTTTTTCTGACTTGAATGTAGGAGTAGGGATTTTTATTTTTATTTATTTTTTAAATTTAAATTCAATTAGCCAACATACACTGTATCATTAATTTCAGATGTAGTGTCCAATAATTCACCAGTTGTGTATAACACCTAGTACTCATCACATCACATGCCCTCCTTAATACCCATCACCCAATTACCCATCTCTCCACCCACCAACCCTCCAGTAGCACTCTTTGTTTCCTATAGTTGAGTCTCTTATGGTTCTTCTCCCTCTCTAATGACTGCCCATTAAGTTTTCCCTCCTTTTTCCTATGATCCTCTTTGCTGTTTCTTATATTCCACATATGAGTGAAACCATATGATAATTATCTTTATCTGATCGACTTACTTCACTTAGCATAAGTTCCATCCACATTGATGTAAATGGTAAGTATTCATCCTTTCTGATGGCTGAATAATAGTCCATTGTATATATATACCACATCTGCTTTATCCATTCATCTGTAGGTGGACATCTCTGCTCTTTCAGAAGTTTTGACTATTGTGGACATTGCTGCTATAAACATTGGGGAGCAGAGGCCCCTTCAAATCACTACATTTGTATATTTGGGATAAATACCCAGTAATGCAATTGCTGGGTCAAATCATAGCCCTGTTTTTAGGTTTTTGAAGAACCTCCATACTGTTTTCTGGAGTGGTTATACCAGCTTGCATTCCCACCATCTCCACATCCTCACCAACATTTGTTGTTTCCTGTCTTGTTAATTTTAACCATTCTGATTGGTGTGAGGTGGTATCTTACTGTGGTTTTGATTTGTATTTTCTTGATGCCAAGTGATGTGGAGCACTTTTTCATGTGTGTGTTGGCCAATTGCATGTCTTAGTTGGAGAAATATCTGTTCATGTCTTCTGTCCATTTCTTGACTGCATTATTTGTTTTTGTTTTTTGGGGGGAGGTTGTTGAGTTTGATAAATTCTTTATAGATCTTAGATACTAGTCCTTTATCCAGTGTGCCATTTGGAAATATCTTCTCCAATTCCATAGGTTGCCTTTTAGTTTTGTTGACTGTTTCCTTTGTTGTGTAGAAGCTTTTTATCTTGATGAAGTCTTGAGAGTTCATTTTTGCTTTTGTTTTCCTTGCCTTTGGAGACGTGTCTAGCAAGAAATTTCTGTGGCCGAGGTTGAAGAGATTGTTACCTATGTTCTCCTCTAGGATTCTGATGGATTCCTGTCTCACATTTAGGTCTTTCATCCATTTTTAGTCTATCCTTATATATCATGTAAGAAAATGATCCAGTTTCTTTCTTTTACATGTGGCTGTCCAATTTTTCCAGCACCAAAAAATACACTGTTCTTTTTCTCTTGGATAGTCTTTCCTGCTTTGTCAAAGATTAGTTGATTATAGAGCTGAGCATTCATTTCTGGATTCTCGGTTCTGTTCCATTGAACTATATGTCAGTTTTTCTGCTAGTACCATACTGTCTTGATTACAGCTTTGTAATAGGGCTTGAAGTCTGGCATTGTGATGCCACCAGCTTTGGTTTTCTTTTTCAACATTCCTCTGGCTATTTGGGGTCTTTTCTGGTTCTATACATATTTGTTCCAGCTCTGTGAAAAAAAAGTTGATGGTATTTTGATAGGGATTGCGTTGAATATATAGATTGCTCTAGGTAGCATAGACATTTTAACAATATTTATTCTTCCAATCCATGAGCATGGAATGTTTTTCCATTTCTTTGTGTCTTCCTCAATTTATTTCATAAATGTTTTATAGTTTTTGGACTACACATACTTTACTTCTTTAGTTAATTTTATTCCTAGGTATCTTATGGTTTTTGGTGCTATTGTAAATGGGATCTATTGTTTAATTTCTCTTTCTTCTGTCTCATTGTTATTGTATAGAAATGCAACTGATTTCTGTGCATTGGTTTTATATCCTGCCACATTGCTGAATTCCTATGAGTTCTAGCAATTTTGGGGTGAAATGTTTTGGGTTTTTCACATAAAGTGTTATGTCATCTTCAAAGAGTAAGAGTTTGACTTCTTTGCCAGTTTGAATGCCTTCTGTTTCTTCTTGTAATCTGATTGCTGAAGCTAGGACTTCTAGTGGTATGTTGAACAACAGTGATGAGAGTGGGCATCCTTGTCATGTTTCTGACCTTAAGCTCTGTTTTTCTCCCATCAAAAATGATTTTCACCATGGGCTTTTTGTAGATCCCTTTTATGATATTGATGTATGGTTCTCTTTATCCCTATACTGTGGAAAATTTATTCAAGAAAGGATGCTGTATTTTGTCAAATACTTTTACTGCATCAACTGAGAGGGTCATATGTTTCTTATACTTTCTTTTATTGTGATATATCTCATTGATTGATTTGTGAATGTTGAACCACCCTTATGGCCCAGGAATAAATTCTACTTGGTCCTGGTGAATAATCCTTTTAATGTACTGTTGGATCCTATTGGCTAATATTTTGGTGAGAATTTTTGCATCCATGTTCATTAGGGATATTAGTCTGTAATTCTCCATTTTGGTAGGGTCTTTGTCTGGTTTGGGGATCAAGATGATTCTGGCCTCATAGAAAGAGTTTGGAAGTCTTCCTTTCCTTTCTAGTTTTTGAAACAGCTTCAGAAGAATAGGTATTAGTTCTTCTTTAAATGTTTGGTAGACTTTTCCTGGGAAGCCATCTGGCCTGGACTCTTTTTAGTTTAGAGATTTTTTATTTCTGCTTCAGTTTCCTTGCTGGTTATGGGTCTGTTTGGGTTTTTTTATTTCTTCCTGTTTCAGTTTTGGTAGTTTATAAATTTCTAGGAGTGCATCCATTTCTTTCGGAGTGCCTAATTTGTTGGCATATAATTGCTCATGATATGTTCTTAAAATTATATTTCCTTGGTGTTTGTTATGATCTCTCCTCTTTCATTTGTGATTTTATTAATTTGGGTCATTTCTCTTTTCTTTCTTTTTTTTTTCAAAGATTTTATTTATTTACTAGAAAGAGACACAGTGAGAGAGGAAACACAAGCAGGAGGAGTTAGAGAGGGAGAAACTGGCTCCACAGTGAGCAGAGAGCCTGATGAGGGACGCAGTTCCAGTACCCCAGAATCATGACCTGAACAAAAGGCAGATGCTTAATGACTGAACCAATTTATCAATCTTATTAAATCTTTCAAAGAACCAACTTCTAGTTTCATTAATCCGTTCTGCTCTTCTTTTGGTTTCTATTTCATTGATTTCTGCTCTAATCTTTTTATTTCTTTTCTAGGAGTAAGAATTTTTAAACTCTTTCTTGTACCCCTAGTAAGATATTTAGAAACATTTTGAAAATAAGTTGTTAGATGAAAGAATTTTGCTCACAGTATGAAGATTAATATAGTTTGTGAGATTAGTGAAGTCAGTAAAACAGAAACATGACAGGGGGGCTCAGTCTAACCATGTATTTTTAAATTTTAATTTTTTAAAAAGATTTTATTTATTTGAGAGAGAGAATGAGAGAGTGGAGGGTCAGAGGGAGAAACAGATTTCTTGCTGAGCAGGGGATCCAATGTGGGACTTGATAGTGGGACTCTAGGATCATGACCTGAGCCATAGACAGTCACTTAACCAACTGAGCCACCCAGGCACCCTATAATTGTGTATTTTTTTAATAGAGCAAAGTGAGTAAAATTGTTTCTTCATGTCAAATACAATATATAAACTTTGACTATAGTAGCTAACCCTTATTAACTCCCTTTAGATACTGTCTCAACATTCCTAGAAATCCTTTCCCGACATGCTTTTCATGCCACACCATTGTTGTTATTGTTATAAGCCTGTTGGTCTGGGCATTCTGTCTTTCTGAATTTTAGGGTCTGTCCTGCTACCTCTACTCATCCAACCCATGGCCTTCAGCCACAACTGTGCAGTAGAGCAAGTAAGGAATAGTGGCAAAGCTGCCTTTCCCACTCTGTTGGAGTATTACTTGGAGGCGGTTCTTGTCCAGTCCCAGCCTCCTACCACCTCAGCAAAAGCTGAGTTTATACTCATTATTTATTCTTTCGGAGGAAATGAGTCATGTCATCCCTGTAGTTTTGGTATTTACTCCCAAAATCTTAATGCAATTTTGGCTTTTACTCTTTCTCCCTGCAAAGTTTTCTCTAGAGAGAGAAAAGATTAGCAAGATTTGCTGCACTGGGTTTACAGATTGAACAGTTTCTTTTTTGAGGACCTTCGAGTATGGTTAGAGGAAGCTTATATCACCTTACAATTAAAGGCCTTTTTGTAGAGTATTTTTTTCCATTTTATTTTATTTTATTTCTTTTTAGCGTTCCAAAATTCATTGTTTATGCACAATACCCAGTGTTACATGCAATATGTGCCCTCCACAATACCTACCACAAGGCTCACCCAACCACTCACCTACCTCCCCTCCAAAAGCCTTAGTTCATTTCTCAGAGTCCGTAGTATCTCATGGTTTTTCTCTCTCTACGATTACCCCTAACTCACTTCTCCTCTCCATCTCCCAATGTCCTCTGTGTTATTCCTTATGCTCCACAAGTAACTGAAACCATATGATAATTGACTCTCTCTGCTTGACTTATTTCACTCAGCATAACTGGTTCTATTTAATGTAGGAATACTTTTTGAAAATACAGTCAAAACTGATGAAAGACAGAAAATGAAAACCCTTCATGTATGTATTTCAAACTCTTCCTAGTACTGTTGGTAATTAGAATATAGTCATTTTTTTCCTTCTTTTCCCTATGTGTACTATTTTTTTGTTTCTCTTTCTATTGATTACCTTTCCAAGGAGAATCTAACTTTCTGAAAATTCAAATTACATAAAAATTTAATTAAACATGTAGTTTAACTGTCATTATAGCATAATAGAGAATATTAGTGACATTGAAAAAATAGAAATTAACTATTATTTCAGAAGTAATAGAACTACTTAATGGCTCACAAAAACAAAACAAAAAACCAAAACGAAACAGACAAACAAAAAGCAACAAAACAAAACAAAATAAAACAAAAACTTCCCAAACCAGAAAAATAATATTGGTTAGCCTGGGAAGTTTAAAGTTTAAAAAGGTTGTGATTGAAGGCTAAATGGTTGATAAGCAAAGGAAGAATTGAAGTGATCTTATTCTCCAAATCTTGATACATGGGTACAAGAACAACCCACAGCAATTATTTGAACCTCAAAAGAGACATGTATGAGTCAATAAAGAGTAAAACTTGTTTTCATTCTTTTGTGATGCCTACATAGTCTGTTTTGCCAATATATAATAGAGTAGGAACTTAAATAATTAGGTCAAAGGAATTTTTTTTTAAAGATTTTATTTATTTATTTGAGAGAGAGAGAGATAGTGAGAGAGAGCATGAGCAAGAAGAAGGTCAGAGGGAGAAGCAGACTCCCCATGGAGCTGGGAGCCCGATGTGGGACTCGATCCCGGGACTCCGGGATCATAACCTGAGCCGAAGGCAGTCGTCCAACCAACTGAGCCACCCAGGCGTCCCAGGTCAAAGGAATTTTGAATGAATAACTATTAATACATTTTATAGGGAAAATTGATGTATCTGTGAGATTGTGAGTGATCTTTGAGATTTAAAGCAGTGCTTTTGATGTGGAAGGTTAAGATGATCATCCTACTATTCCAAAACATTGTGTTCATTGGTATCACTGCATGTACCTGATAAGGTCTGTTGTGATGTAAAAAAGGCTTACTCTCCCTTTAATCAAACTCTCCACCACATCTTTCCCAGATTACTGAAAATAGCACCTTTTTTTTTAACTTTCAGTTTCATTTTCTTCCAGTGCTCTTCACAATTTACAGAATATGCTTTAAAAAAAAAAAAAGATTTTATTTATTTATTTGACAGACAGAGATCACAGGTAGGCAGAGTGGCAGGCAGAGAGAGACGGGGAAGCAGGCTCCCGGCTGAGCAGAGAGCCTGATGTGGGGCTCCATCCCAGGACCCTGAGATCATGATCTGAGCCAAAGGCAGAGGCTTAACCCACTGAGCCACCCAGGCACCCCCAGAATATGCTTTTTGAAATGGAAATATTAATATAATACTCCCTCCTTAAAACTATTTTATATCTCTCTATTGACTTGAAGATGAAGTTAAAGTCTTTCTCATGGTATAAGGCTCTTTGTGATCTGGCCTTGCCTTTTTTCATCTGTATCTCATCTCACTTCTCCTTACTTAACCTGGGTTCTAGCCAGTGATTCCTAGTTCCTGTGTTTGTAATGCTGTTGCATGTTGCCATGTCACATGTATTTTGTCCCTCTGATCAAATCACCCTGAGTTTATTTTGTAATCATTTTTGAGCAACTCCATATGCCCACCTCTGGGTGACAGATCCTCTACGAAGTACTGGGAACACAAAATGATGAAGATTTATCTCTGACCAGTAGGAGGGATGGAGACACTGCCTGCTGAGTGGTGATTTACATAGCACCACTGGAGCAGGGACAATTTTCCTTTGTTCATCAGTGTCTGCTAACACCCAGCATAGTACCTGGCACATAGTACCTTATCCAACATTTAATATTTTTGAATAATGATAAAAAATCATAATATTTATTACTTACATATTAGTTTGTTGCACGTATTGTTGTAAGTGGCTTTATATATATTACCTTATTTAAACACCAAAATAAGCCTATGGGGGTATATACTATTATTATCTCCATTTTACTGGTAAGGAAATAGAAGCATATAGAGGGTGTTACTTGAATAAATTCTGTCATGTAAACACATGCTTAGGATATGATAGAGACTTTGTAGAAAGGTATCTGACCCAATCCACCTGACTTACAAAAGGCTTTGTAGAGTACTCCAGGCAAAAGAAAGAGCACAGCAAGAAGGCATGTTATAGAATATACAGTGTGTTCTGAGTTCTGTGTCACAATGAAGTGAAAAGGGAAGAAGAGTAACAGATGATGCACAGAAATATTGCAGGTATTGCAGGAGAAGATAAAAATAAAACCAAGTTTCTCTAATATTTTAGATTAATTGATCCAGACCCTACATGACTATTATTATGTTTGTCTCATAATTCATTTACCCCCTCCTAAATGACCCCTTTTTCTGAGACTTGTCCAAAACTTCCAGGAGTACGTGCAATACGTGCAATTAAGTAGAGGAAGAAATGATATCTGTTGTCTCCATTATTGCCACTGCTTCCATTTTTAAAAAACATTTATTGGGGCGCCTGGGTGGCTCAGTGGGTTAAGCCTCTGCCTTCAGCTTGGGTCATGGTCTCAGGGTCCTGGGATCGGGCCCCGCATTGGGCTCTCTGCTCGGTGGGGAGCCTGCTTCTTTTCTTTCTGCCTGCCTGTCTGCCTACCTGTGATCTCTCTCTGTCAAAATAAATAAATAAAATTAAACAACAACAACAACAACAACAAAAAACCCTCCACATTTATTTATTTATTAGCGCAGAGGGGGGCAGAGAGAGAAAGAATCAAGCAGACTTCCCAGGTCCCTAAGATCATGACCTGAACCAAAAATCAGGAGTCAGAGGCTTGACTGACCTGGCCACCCTGGTGACCCCATTGCTTCCATTTTTATGTAGTGCTGTATTGGAGGTTGTCACCAAGTGCTTGTCAACCAAGTGCTGGGCCGTTTCTTGGCCAGGACTCACCGTTACTCCAAGCTTGAGTTACAGGGTTATGCTCCTTTTTAGTTTCCATTTCCATGCTCAACATAATCATTATGCTAGAAGGATTATTCTAGGAAAGCTTCCAGACAAAGAGTCATACAATGTTTTGAAACATCACTTTAAAAAAATATTAGACCCTTGTACTGAGTACATTTCTTGAGCCTTATCATACCCTCCAGCCACAGGTCTACTCCAGAGGTTTTATCTAATTTTAAATCTTGGGATTTATGGTCTGAAGTCTCAGTTCTTCCGGAGAGACTTCTTCTTTTTTTAAGATTTTTTTGTTGTTGTTTATTTATTTTTTTTATTTGACAGAGAGAGACAGAGAGTGGGAAGGACAGAGGGAGAAGCAGACTCCCTGCCAAGTTGGAAGCCTGATATGGGGCTTGATCCCAGAACCCTGGGATCATGATCTGAGCTGAAGGTAGATGCTTAACTGACTGAGCCATCCAGGTGCCCCTCATCCTGGAGAGAATTCTTATGTGAGTTTATTTATGATCTTCCCATTGACCAGCTTCACTTGTATCATGTCAGGGACAGAAGGCTTTTGAGTCAGCAAAAGCTACGGATTATCCTTTGTCCCTTTCCTCATAGTGGAAGGCTTCTCCCTGTCTACCCTATAAGTAGTCTAGATCACCAAGAGTGGTTTTTCAATTCAAAAAGAATCAGCAGAACTGGGAGGTACAAGAGGTCCTGATTTGACTTGAATGGACACCAGAGACCCAAAGACCTGAAGAGCACAGATATTAGAATCATGTAACTTGCACACTAAAATGCAGATTTCTGGAGACCACTTTGAACTACTGTATCATAATCTCTAGGATTTGGGTGCTAGGACTAGAATTTTAGGAAACATCCCTGGTCGTTCTCCTGCATAGTCTTATTTGAAAAGCATGGCTATAACGTTCATTAGCCAAAAGGTGAATGCTTCTTACTCAGCTCCTCTTAATCAGTTCCTCTTAAGGAGGAATTACAAGAAGAAGATGACATTAGGACCTCATCAAGTTGTCTTAATTGGTGTTGTATATGTGTGTATATGTGTGTTTAAAGTTAATGCCTCACAGTCTTTACAGTTCAAATTTCAGAGCATGGGGAAGTGCTTTTCATAAATCTTTCTGATTTCATAAATAAAAAAATTCCTAGGTATGCCTATGTATGGGTCTGGGTAGATTGTTATGGTCAATATTTATTTTTCTGAATGGGCAATACCAGGTAAGTATTACCCCTTACAGACAATTCCTTAATAAGCTTAATTCTGGTGGGGATATATTGCATTAGCACAGTGGTTGGCTATAGATAATGATCAGTGAATGCTTGCTAAATGTGTGAATGGGACTGGGTCTCAACCAGAGGTTTTCTACTCATAATATTGAAAGAGTCTATGTAATCTATGTATAGATTATATGCTATTTAATAAAAGAAAATCGGAGTTAATTTCTTTGTCCTCTTCATTATTTGCTCTAAGAGAAAAATCCCAAAATTTGTAGGTATTTCTGATGCCAGGAAATCAGGAAATAGAATATTTAGCAATCAGGGTGGCTCAGCTCATGGTAATTGGCATATGTACAATTATAATTTGCATTCCATTTACTCAAGCTGAGATATCCTTATTCAGATTGAGCATACTTTGAATAGAAGAACTCTTACTCTAAGAAATAATATAGACAGAATCCTTGGAGAATGACTTAGTGAACGGATAAAATAGCTTCCTCCAGTTTTGGTGATGTCTCCAGTTCTTCCATAATTCCTTAGTGCTCTGGCCATCTTCTGGTTGCCTTTTCTTTTACCCCAAAGTTGAGCACTTTCTTTTTTGTTTGCTTGTTTTTTGATACAAACTGGAAAATACCTTTGGTTTTGTCTATCCACTGAATACAAGATGCCATCTTGGAATTTCACAGGGATTCAAAGAGTTGGAGTAAAAACACTGGAACAATATAGAGCAAATTCCAAGTGACTTTTTATTGCAATCTAAAGTCCTAGATTTTAAGTTTCTTCTCATCTCTGCAGTACTAATTATTCATGTCTCATTATTGTATACATTTCACAGCTTCTTATATAAACATGGGAAAATCCTGTTTGATTTTGCATTTGATGTTTACTTGAAGGTTGTATTTCATTCAATTCATAATTATTTTCTTTTCCTTTTTGTGGTTAGAAAACTACAGTGCCAGAGTTGTAGGTCATTCAAAAGTACACGAGTGGAGACAATTAACCACTAAATTATAAGGTCATTTCTGATTTCAGATACTTTAAAAAAAAAACCGTTTTATTTCTTTTGAGAGAGAGAGAGAAAGAGAGTGGAAGAGGGTGAGTTTGTGAGGGTGGGGCAGAGGCAGAGGGAAAGAGAGAATCCCAAGCTGACTCTATACTGAGTGCAGAGTGCTGTACAGGGCTCTATCTCACAGCCCTGAGATCATGACCTGTGCTGAAATCAAGAGCTGAACACTCAACCAATTGAGCCAGGCTCCCCCTCAGATACTTTTTAACTTAAATCAGGGGAAGGAGTAAATTTGTCAAGAAAAATGGTAACATTTGAAATGAAATGTTTAATGTTCTAAGGCAATCGAAATGGCAAACACATCCTGTTAGTTTCATAGTTAATAAAAGTGGTTCCATTTAAAAATCTGAAAAATTTTTATTATGAAGTGCTGTCACAGGTGCAGTAAAGAAGCAAGTGCTGTTTAGAGATTAATACAAAATGTCACAGTCCCTTCCTCAGGGGGGTGACAGTCCAAGGAAGATAGAGTGCTTTTTATCAAAGGTTCCAAATGAGTGAGCAGTCTAATTTTCCAGTTCTTTTCCCCCCCCCTCCTTTATATTTGCAGTCTTTTATAATCGATATGGTCAGATATATTTTAAATTAATATACATTTTTAATTTATGCTTTTTTCATGATGAGCCCAGTTTCTACTTACATTAATTTTTCAATTTTCTATGTTTAGAAGGAAAAAGTGTGTGTGGGGGGGCTTTTTGTTAGAGATAGTCATTTTACCAGGAAATGAGTAAGTGTATTCCTTTTCATTATATTTTGTTTAATCTTAAAGGCGTGAGGCATAAAATACCACCCCCTCCATCAGATAGATGTTTACATATGAAAAAAATACTCGGTGCTCAGCACACTTACTTATTTTTATGTTAGACACCTTCTGGGGGGCAAGCATTACATAAGGAGTATTGATTTCTACCTGATTTAATACCCAAACCTTTGCCAAAGTAATATTGAAGAAGAAATTGGAAAAGCTAAGCCTTTGATTATTTAAAAAATATTGTCAAGGGGTTAACACTTTTAAAGGAAAAAGAGGCAAATGTTCTTGCCCAAGGCTGCTCTAAAATGTAATTCTTCACAGTACAGCCTATAAGTGATTATGCGAGATAAAATTCTAGAGAGAATACTGGTTTTGTAAACCAGGGGGGATAATATTTTATGATGATTCTAAAAAAATTAGTTCATTCTGGAATTATTGTTTTCCAAATGAGAGATGTGGAGGTGAAGTGAATTACTTTTAAAGATGGAATAAAATGGAGCTTTTAATGAAGCATTTGATTATGGAAAAACCATACATGCTTTCTGAATCATCTTTTTCCTATCCTACCCAACTATTAAGCACTTATAACTATGATTTCTACATTAGAAAGAAGAATTCTTAAATAAATCTCAGAACCTTTTTCTTTTATGCCAGCTATTTGAGAATAATCTATATGGTGAGATATGTATTGAAACCTAGAAGCAAGATATATTATCATAGACAGAAATAAACCTTCAAAGATAACTATTGTAGATGAATGGAGGCTACTTGATCTCTGTTGTGACTTTATGATATCAAATAGGACCCATGTTATAGCAAACATACCTTATTGGAATAAGATCAGAATAGATGTTGAAAACAATTTAGGAAGCTGTTATAGTAGTCAGAGTAAGAGATGAACCTTGAACCTGACTGTTGTAAAATGATTGAAAAGCTGCATAGAGAGGTTTAATAGATTTGTATTAGAGTTCTCCAAAGGAACAGAATGAATAGGATCTCTCCTATTCAAGAGGGATGGAGGGAAGTAGAGAGAGAGAGAGAGAGAGAGAGAATGAATTTTATTTTATTAAAAGGAATTGGATTGCACAATTACTGAGACTGGCAAGTCCCAAGATCTGCAGGGTGAGTTGGCAAACTGGAGACCTGGAAGAATTGATGGTTTAGTTCTTGTCTGATTCTGAAGACCTGAGAATCAGGAGAGCTGATGGTGTGGTTTCAGTTCAGAGTCTGGCAGTCTTGAGACCCGGGAAGAGCTGATGTTTCAGTTAGAGTATAAAGGCAGTTCAAAGGCCAAAAGATAAGAATTCCCTCTTTTTTGTAGGAGGCTCAACCATTTTGTTCTCTTCAGGTCTTCAACAGATTGGATGAGACTCACATAAAGGAGACCAGTCTGCTTTACTCAGCTGATTTAAATGTTAACCTCATCTAAAAACACCCTTACAGAAACACACGGAAAAATGTTTGCTGAAATATACCAATGTATGGGCACCCTGTGGCCTAGTCAAGTTGACACATAAAATTAGTCCTCACAAGGATAAATCTGGATTTTAGAAGATGGGGAGATTAATAAGATCTAGGGATGAGGATGAGGAGGAGTCAAAAATGGTTCCCAAAGTTTGACTTTGAACAGCTGGCTAGTCTCATTTGATAGGTTGAGCACATAGGAGGAAAAGCCTGTGCAGTAGTAATGTGTATAATGAATGTAAATGAATCAACCCAAGCTCTTTTTGATGTACCTAAGTATATATGTGTATACATAGAATTGTAAACGTTCTGCTTATAGTCTCAAGTTATTTCTTACTGACTTGGTAATGATGACTCTAAATCAGAAGGTGAAGGAAATGTTTATTCTTTTTTATAGATATAATTCAGAAAGTGAAGGGCACCTGGGGGGGGGGGGTGGTCAGTCGTTAAACATCTGCCTTTGGCTCAGATCATGATCCCAGAGTCCTGGGATCAAGTCCTGTGAGCCCTGCTTCTCTCTCCCCCACTTCCCCTGTTTGTGTTCCCTCTCTCACTATGTCTCTCTCCTTCTCTGTCAAATAAATAAATAAATAAATAAATAAAATCTTTTAAAAATATATGGAAGGTGAGAAGGATGAGATTCAGTCCTAAAGAGAGATTGAAAACGTACTAGATTGAACTTGGTACAGCTACATTTGGACAGGACTCTAGACACATAGTGTTATTCCTAGGTATATTGCCAGTGTTGAAACTCCCATCTTGTTTCATTCATTGTTTTGTGGGGGTAACAGAGGATCAGACAATATCTCTGACTGTGAGAGTAATCTTTTCCTGGAAGGAATGGATAGTCCCAGTCTCAGTCATCCTACTGGAAGTCAGTATCAGGGAGGGTAATAAAGGCTTAGGATATGGATCTTAAATCCCAGATGATATGCTCATTTTGTATAAGTGGAGGTGGTTGGTAGAGCACAAGTCTGGTTCTCTCTCTCCAGTGAAGCACAAACTTTGGAACCCCTGTGCTATTTATATATTGAGTCATTATTATTTTCATTTTTATTAAATGTGCACTATTTAGCAAATTAATAAATATAATGTGTATTTATAATTAGTTAAAATCTAAATGTGAACACATAAAATACATAAAAATAGAGGAAGATGATGATTTTTTATTAACTCATGAGACAGCAAGGAAATAAATAGAAATGAACATTTAATTTTTGCTAGCCTGAATTGTTAGGCAAAAATTATACACTGTAGTTGTGTCATGAGAACTGATTGTAATCCAGTGGAGAATTTTCGTAAAGAGGCTTTCATTCCCTAATAGAAGAAAAAGCAAAAATAAAGACAGAAAATCCCAAAACAGTGCATGACTGGCTTCCCAAATTACTTGTTTGTCATTCATTATCTGGCTTCTCAGAACACCCATCTAGCTGACCATCCTGCAAGGCTCAGAGGATTTCACTGTTAACCATTTATTGACCAAGGTGAATTCACCCCAAGGTATATGGATCTTGTTGGGGGGTTTGGCTACAGTCAGTTACTCAGCTATACTTTGTATGTACTGTTTAATTAGCATATATTAGTCTGGTAGTTAAGATATGTTGAATAAATTGCTGGCATGAAGGTTTCCTTTGAGAAAGAAACTGAGTAACAATTACAATTCTTTTATTTTTACAAGTGATTTCTTTCTGTTTTCTTTTTGTCCAGCTGATCTGTTATTCTATAACCATGTCAAAGATTCTTCACTAGATTTAACTTCTCATGAAAGATACAAAATAAAAGTAGCATTTCTTCTCGTTTTTATTATACCCTTCACTACAAAAGGGACTTGTTTATGTTAGCTGTGAATGGTATTGCATGGTGTTATTGATCCTTGGAAAAAAATCAGAGGTTGGATTCCAAAGTTAATAGAAAAGAAAAAAAAAAGCAAATATATATATTTTTAAATTTTTTATAAACATATAATGTATTTTTATCCCAAGGGATACAGGTCTGTGAATTGCCAGGTTTACACACTTCACAGCACTCACCATAGCACATATTCTCCCCAATGTCCATAACCCCACCCACCTCCTCCAAACCCCCTCCCCCCAACAACCCTCAGTTTGTTTTGTGAGATTGAGAGTCACTTATGGTTTGTCTCCCTCCCAGTCCCATCTTTTTTCATTCATTCTTATACCCCCTTAACCCACCATGTTACATCTCCACTTCTTCATATCAGGGAGATCATATGATAGTTGTCTTTTTCCGACTGACTTATTTTGCTAAGCATGATACCCTCTAGTTCCATCCACATCGTCGCAAATGGCAAGATTTCATTTCTTTTCATGGCTGCATAATATTCCATTGTGTATATATACCACTTCTTTATCCATTCATCTGTTGATGGACATCTAGGTTCTTTCCATAGTTTGGCTATTGTAGACATTGCTGCTATAAACATTCTGGCGCACGTGCCCCTTCGGATCACTACATTTGTATCGTTAGGGTAAATACTCAGTAGTGCAATTGCTGGGTCATAGGGTAGTTCTATTTTCAACATTTTGAGGAACCTCCATGCTGTTTTCCAGAGTGGTTGCACCAGCTTGCATTCCCACCAACAGTGTAGGAGGGTTCCCCTTTCTCCACATAGTTGCCAGCATCTGTCATTTCCTGACTTGTTGATTTTAGCCATTCTGACTGGTGTGAGGTGATATCTCATTGTGGTTTTGATTTGTATTTCCCTGATGCCGAGTGATATGGAGCACTTTTTCATGTGTCTGTTGGCCATCTGGATGTCTTCTTTGCAGAAATGTCTGTTCATGTCTTCTGCCCATTTCTTGATTGGATTATTTGTCCTTTGGGTGTTGAGTTTGCTAAGTTATTTATAGATTCTGGACACTAGCCCTTTATCTGATATGTCGTTTGCAAATACCTTCTCCCACTCTGTCAGCTGTCTTTTGGTTTTGTTAACAGTTTTCTTTGCTGTGCAAAAGCTTTTGATCTTGATGAAATCTCAATAGTTCATTTTTGTCCTTGCTTCCCTTGCCTTTGGTGATGTTCCTAGGAAGATGTTGCTGCGGCTGAGGTAGAAGAGGTTGCTGCCTGTGTTCTCCTCAAGGATTTTGATGGATTCCTTTCTCACATTGAGGTCCTTCATCCATTTTGAGTCTATTTTCGTGTGTGGTGTAAGGAAATGGTCCAATTTCATTTCTGCATGTGGCTGTCCAATTTTCCCAACACCATTTATTGAAGAGGCTGTCTTTTTTCCATTGGACATTCTTTCCTGCTTTGTCGAAGATTAGTTGACCATAGAGTTGAGGGTCTATTTCTGGGCTCTCTATTCTTTTCCCCTTGATCTATGTGTCTGTTTTTGTGCCAGTACCCTACTGTCTTGATGATGACAGCTTTGTAATAGAGGTTGAAGTTCGGAATTGTGATGCCACCAACTTTGGCTTTCTTTTTCAATATTCCTTTGGCTATTCGAGGTCTTTCCTGGTTCCACATTAATTTTAGGATTATTTGTTCCATTTCTTTGAAAAAAATGGATGGTATTTTGATAGGAATTGCATTAAATGTGTAGATTGCTTTAGGTAGCATAGACATTTTCACAATATTTATTCTTCCAATCCAGGAGCATGGAACATTTTTCCATTTCTTTGTGTCTTCCTCAATTTCTTTCGTGAATACTTTATAGTTTTCTGAGTATAGATTCTGTGTCTCTTTGGTTAGGTTTATTCCTAGGTATCTTATGGTTTGGGGTGCAATTGTAAATAGGATTGACTCCTTAATTTCTCTTTCTTCTGCCTTGTTGTTGGTGTAGAGAAATGCAACTGATTTCTGTGCATTGATTTTATATCCTGACACTTTACTGAATTCCTGGACAAGTTCTACCAGTTCTAGCAGTTTTGGAGCGGAGTCTTTTGTATTTTCCACATATAGTATCATATCATCTGCGAAGAGTGATAGTTTGACTTCTTCTTTGCCAATTTGGATGTCTTTAATTTCCTTTTGTTGTCTGATTGCTGAGGCTAGGACTTCTAGTACTATGTTGAATATAGTGGTGATAATGGACATCCCTGCCATGTTCCTACCTTAGCAAATATGTTTTACTCTAATTACTCTTACAGAAGTACGTGTTGGAAACCAATGCAGTATGTCTAAGTAAGTTAAATATAGCCAGGTTTCTTCCAGCATTTCTCTAATTAAGCATCAGAAGTAGTCATCTTTCTTTCAAGGGTCATATTATGTGAAAATATACATCTTTGAATCCCATAATCACCTTCCACAAAACTAATTGCTCTTATACTGGGCTGTACTGGGGACCTCTGAGCTCTTGAGGACAGAATAGATTAACATTTCCCATTTCACACTTTATCCAGGCCATACAAATTGGCCGAAAGAATCTTTAGCACTGTTGCTGTTTTTTTCCACTTATGTAATTGAAGTTATAGTAGTTACCTGTGTTTATAATTAAACTCCACTCTAGATGTTTTGGTTTTCTTTGGTTAATCTTTGTCTATAATCTTTTCTAAACAGAGATACTGCTGTAGTTGGGAGAAAAGTTTCATAGTCAAGCAATAAAATTCTAACATTTGTATATGTAAGTTTGAGGGTGGTATAAGTTTATTCCATGATGCACAGGCTTTAGGGGCACTAAAAATATTTGGAAAGAACAATCAGTTGCTAATATCTCATTACAAAAAAGAAGGCCCTGAGATGTTGGGCAATAAAGTATTTTTCCTGGGCTCATCTCTCACTAGATTGTAAGAAGTGTATTTTAGACGATGACAGTCACACTCAGGTCACTGGAATCAATATTTTATTTTTATTTATTGTTACTGGGAAATGCTAAGTTTCTGAGCTTTGTTAATGTCATTGGACATTCAATTGTGGTTATTACAGTTTCCTTACATGTTATGTAGCATCTAGTAAAAACTATATTAAATATGTGCAAAATGATATTAATATTACTCATTTCTATCCTACTTGGTGAAATAAACAGGTTAAAGCAACAATCAGTGTGCTCTTCTGTAGCTCATAATTCATCTTGCTTCCTGTGAGGCACTGTAGTTCCAGCAAAGCTCTGGTCATTGATTACAGATTCACCTGGCTTAACTTGATAAATGATTTTTCCCAAGCCTCCAGTCTGAGAGGCCTGTTCATCCCTTGTTGATATAAAACTGCAACTGCCCCTTTGGCCACTAATGTCAACATTACTGGTGATAATCTTTGGTTTGTATGTTAGTATGGGTCATAGTAACAACATTTTGTAAGCCTCTTGGCAAATAAATTTATCTGTATGTGAAGAAAACAACTATTTAATATGATTAATTTGTTTAAAGTAAGTTTTGAATGGGTTAGACATGAATTATCAGTATTTGGAAGGATGGATCCATGATAGCTTTATATACTAGTAAAAATGTGTAATGCATTCTGTTATTTTGGAAGACTTTACTATAAAATTTGGAGCACTGAGTGGATTATTTCTGTGGATACTACTAGTTTTTTTTAGATAATTCACTATGAAATAGTTCTAACTGTAGGTTATGCACCCATAGCAAGTGCCTGGAAATTGGTTATTCTCTGTGTAAGAAATATAACATAGAAGTGGATTTTTATATTATTTCCCCATCTGGAGGGTTTTGTTTTTGTTTTGTTTTTTACAGTTGGTAATAAAAGGTGTTTACCATGTATTCCACATTCACTTACAGATAACAGAGAGAGAGACAGGGAGAGACAGAAGACTGGCTATCATTAATCTTAAGTATAAGAGTGACCATGAGCTTGGATAGCACTTAATAACTTTTCTAATTTAAGACATTATGTCAATATTGGAATTGTAACTAATAATTCTACAATTTGTTACTTAAACACCTTATCACTGAAGTATGATCATTTTATATGGTATCACTCTTTGCTTTTGGAGCATTAATTCTCATTAGAATCCCCTCTATGCAGAAATACAGACTTTTGGACCCTGCTCTTAGAGTTTCTGATGTGGTATGCCTGGGGTTGGGCCTGAGATTTGGACCTCTAACAAGTTCTTAGGTGATACTTGTTTGAAGTCTGCAATTTGAAAATCCGTATTTTAGAGATATGAGAGCACTATATACTTTATCAGTTTTAGAGATGTGATTCCAAAGGATGAAAATACACACACACACACACACTCACACATAACGTGTAAATGTTTATATGTATGTACATATCTACAATTGATAACAAAGTTGATACTAGATTCTCGTTCCTCTCTTTTTGTCCTTAGAGCTGTTACCACCTTTAAAATGAAATATTTATAATATACCTTAAAGCATTTAACTAGAATACTGAAGGGAAAAGAAGAAACTATCCTAATGAATTAAATGATCAGATTAATTGGAGATTACAAAGCACACATCTTTACTTCCCTTCCTTGCTACTGAAGATTTTTGAAGTGCAATACGTTGTTTTTCTTTCACAATAAGTAGGTCACCCTGTGAAAATTTGCTTTACCTTTCATAGTTGAACGTTTTGCAGTGCTCCAAGGTGTTACTTAAAGGTTTATTTTTACTGGGTAAGGTTGTAGATTTAGAAGTGGAGATGGATTAAGGAAATGATGTTCAGGTGTCTGGCAGCATGTTATTGTGTTAACTATTTGTGATAACAAGCTTTTTTTGTCATAAAAAAATAAAATTAACTCTTCTTCTACCCACTTAAGCCCCCATGTTGCAATGAAACTAGATGGAATTGGGAGGGAGACAAACCATAAGTGACTCTTAATCTCACAAAACAAACTGAGGGTTGCTGAGGGGAGGGGGGTTGGGAGAAGGGGGTGGGATTATGGACATTGGGAAGGGTATGTGCTTTGGTGAGTGCTGTGAAGTGTGTAAACCTGGTGATTCACAGACCTGTACCCCTGGGGATAAAAATATATGTTTATAAAAAATAAAAAAATAATAAAAAATAAAAATAAATAAAATTAAATAATGACCAACTGAAACTATTATTGTAATTACATTTTGCTTCAGTAGTAAATTGACTCTCTGCATAGAACAGAGCCCTTTGATTTGGCATGAATAACCTGTAGTTCATGGAATGTTTTTTTTTTCTTTCTAGGACTAGCATATGTCAAGTAGTAGATACTTAATAAATATTTGTTAAAAAAGTTAAATACAGAGACCTGGTCCCTGTGGTTATATAGCTCACTAGTTTTATTAAGGGAAATTGGGTAAGGAGGTAAAGCTTTTTCCCTAGTTAATTCCAGCTTCTCTGCTTGGTTTATCAGAATGCATGATGTTTAGCCTCATATTTGTAGGAATGTTTCTTCATTACATATGGGCTGTACATCCTCTGATACTCCAAGAGCTGAGCCTTTCCAAATTGTATTTAATGGGCTGGATTTGGGGTTGAAATTAGACTGGAATACACTAATGCCTACCACGACCGATAATGCATCGTCCTTGTTTTTTTTTCCTTTCCTTTAGAATAACAACAAATAGTAATCAATTTATCTCGATAGAAGTGCTTACTTTTTATTAATGTAGCTTTTTAAAAAGAGCTGTACAATTCTGACACATTAGGTTGGAATATTGCTGGTAATATATCCTGTATATGGCCTCATCAGACCCATGCTTCTGTAATTCATAGTGCCTTTTCTTATTATTGAAAAATCTTTCCCTTTTATCCAAGGGAGTATTAAAATCCTCATTAGGAAGGGATCTGTTCTCCTCTCTATTTTGGCTCGCAAAGATAACCTTTAAAAATAACACTTTTTTTTTTAAACTGTAAATGCATAGACTCTAAACAAACAAATTATATAAAAATCCTTTTTTATTCAGACATTTAATACTTTATTAGTTATGAACAAATATATTTATCTACATTGAAGACCCAATTGTATTTTGAAAAAAAAAAAGGAAATTGACTTTGCAAAATAATGAAAACTTCTTCCCTCCCCACATACATATTACTTAGTTTTATAAATTAATAGTTAATGAAAATTTATTCTTTTGTCTATATTCAGCATGCATTTAATGTTCTTTATCTTGTTTTTACTACCATCATTTCTTCTAGGTCTTTCCTTCATAATTTATTTTTGATATTATCCCATTGAAAATTTTATGTTGCCTTACATCCTTTTTTGCACAAGACAGGGTAAAATAAATAAATAATTTTTAAAAACTTCATCCAAAATAGTGTATACTTTCTGAAAAGGATATTTACTTGTGAGTACATTTTCTTCTAGGAAAACATGTTATCTGGAGCCCTTACAGGCCTCTTCAATTTACAGCCTAGAACCTAGACTTGACCTAGTGGGACCTCTCTTTTCTTTCTCCATGCTCTAGATGAGAAATGGCCAGATTTGTCACTTAGCCATATTTGATTAGCCCTGAACAGTATTGAGCCACAGGATATTACCCCCCCAAAATTGAGTTAATTTCTAACACTCAAAAATTAGAAATTTCCCACAAAAATTTCAGGTTTTGGTTTCTCTAGAGAAAGGGGAAGATGTGGACCAATAGTCCTGTTGGCAACAGCCCTCTGGAGCGCTCTTTCATTCATCTGGGTTCTCACTACTTCCTATTTTGCAGATACTGAGAACTGATGGTCAATTGACATTAGCAGTTGCATTGTTTTTTTTCCAGCCCAGCACCAGCCTGATTCTCTGGACACTTTGACTGTTTAGATCTTTCTGCTTCATTGGAACTTATACTTTGGCTAGCATCATTGGGCATTAGTAGTGAGTTACTATAAACTATATTGTAATGTGGGGCACTTGGGTGGCTCAGTGGGTTAAGCCTCTGCCTTTGGCTCAGGTCATAATCTCAGGCTTCTGGGATCGAGCCCCGCATCGGGCTCTCTGCTTGGCAGGGAGCCTGCTTCTCTCTCTTTCTGCCTCCCTCTTTGCCTACTGGTGGTCTCTCCGTCAAATAAATAATAAAAAAATAAAAATCGTAAACAAAAAACTATATTATAATGAACTTTCTTCTTATTTTCTTTTTAAAAATATTTTATTTATTTATTTGACAGAGAGAGGGAGAGCGCAAGTAGGCAGAGTGGCAGGCAGAGGGAGAGGGAGAAGCAGGCTCCCTGTCAATCAAATTGTCCGATGTGGACCTTGATCCTAGGACTCTGGAATCATGACCTGAGCTGAAGGTATACCCTTAACTGACTGAACCACGTAGGTGCGCCTGTAATGTACTTTCTGTCCTAACTATGCTACTTTCAACTAAAATTGTATTGTAGACAGTATTTTAGAGGAATGAATCAAAGGTTCCGTGATCTATGGAGGAAGTACTTTGGGGCTAACAGTCTTTTCAGATGCCATTGCCTCACCCATGCAGTGGGTGCTCTGTGGTCACTGTTTACAGTTTGACTCCTTTAATTTCCTATCAGGTTTCCTCTATTTACAATTCATTCTGGTGTCTATCCATGAGTTCATGGTCAGAATGTCTGTGCTTTCCACATACTCTTTTTACAAAGCTGGTGAGTACGACAGTGCCTAAACTGGGCTCTGTTGACAGGACTGACCAAAATTTCATCGGTTGTTAAAAAAACAAACAAAAAAACCCAAACCCAACTATAATATAAAAAATGGTTTAAAATGCAGGTTTATGTTAGAAGAGACCAACTGGGAAAGTTCTTATGAACTATCATTGGTTTAATAAATTGAGAACCAAGGAAGATGTAAGGCATTCAAAGAGACGATTTTTTGTGAATTTTGGATCTTAGGAAGTGTCATTGCTGTGGTAAAATCTAAAAAGTACAGTGATAGTAGAGACCTTGAGAGAAATTCTTTCTGAAACATTTAAAATCCCAGTGCCTATTTGAAACCTAGCAACTAGTGACTACCAGCAGTAAGTGTGCTTCATTTTTACCTCAAGGGTACAATATGTGACTCAACACCCCCAACATCAGTTCTTTCTCCACACAGTTGAATAACAACTAAAATGTAGTCCCTGTGTTTAGGAAAGAATTATGATATACATTATAAAACAAGGATAACTTCCCTTTGTACAGTAAAGGAATCTCATCAGCCTGCATGCTCCCATCATATTCATCACAAAAATGGCCAATAAACAAGATATATGTGGTAGGTAGAATCTTTTCCTTCTCTTTTCTCTTTTGTGACTCTCATTGTCATGCAGAGTGTGCCCAGAAATCTCGAGTCTTCTTTCTTGATGGTGCTCAATTTTCTTGACTGCTCCATTCAGGCATCAGAAATTTCTTTCAGTTTCAGAAGATTTTCAAATAGCATATAACTTCCTGTGAAGTACAGAGTGCCAGAAAACATGGTATAGGAGAGTATTAATACTCATTCAAGGTACTCTTCCCTTACCTTGCTGTTTGACCTTGAAGAGTCTATGTATATATTGAAATCAATATGTATACCTTGAGGGGTGCCTGGGTGGCTCAGTGGGTTAAGCCTCTGCCTTCAGCTCGTGGTCATGATCTCGGGGTCCTGGGATCCAGCCCCACATTGGGCTCTCTGCTCAGCAGGAAGCCTGCTTCCCTCTTTCTCTCTCTGCCTCTCTGCCTACTTGTGATTTTTCTCTCTCTGTTAAATAAATAAAATAAAAAAAAAATGTATACGTTGTTTCACCAGAGTGAGTTTGTAGAGTCTAATACTGTATAGTTGACAATGTGACTGATTTTCATTGTAACATAGGGTAATAAAAATATTTGATCAAACTAATTTGAGTTCACTTGATTATACACAATGGGCAATGCAAATAAAAAAAATAATTTCACATTAATTGGCTAACATTTAAAAACTGGAATTGAATGAAAGGCCATGAAATTTATTTAGTCATTATAGATTCAGTTTTGAGCAAAAAAAGCAGATGTGTCTTCTCAGTGTAAATCAACACAAAACTCTGTATGCCTCTCCTATGCTCTTTCATATTTTTAGGTCTGATTCAGATTTTTTAAGTTTTATCACTCTTTATCTAGGGCAGAGGTGTGAAATATTCTTATTTTTAGAAACATTGTATTGTTGTTTTTAAATGCTCTGATTTGCACTGGGGACATAATTACCTTCTGTCTACATAGAAAATCTAATAGGAAATTCTTTTAATATTTTATAATAAGGCTCATTCTAAATATTTTTTAAAAAATAAATGATATACTTCATATCTTAAATAATATATGATATAATAAAATATATACTACATATCTTAATATAATAATATAATAAAATATGATATAATACATATCTTAAAGTATGAACTTACTCCTCTAGAGATGGAATTAAATTTGCTGATGCTTAAAAATACCAGCATGATTGATATACTGTTTATACTTGACTACCTGCTAATGAATTCTCATTCACTACTTGTTTTCTTTTGACAAAATTATACTCAATTCACATGGCAGAATAGCCCACTGCTACGGAATGATCTAAAAGGAAAAATTAACAAAACTGTTACACCTCTTATTTGTGAATTATTCTCCAAATTGTGAATTTTATTTTTCAGATAGTTCCAAACCTTCTAGTAAATCTCATTAATAAATATGTTTGAGGTTCTAACGAAGGTTCATAGTCTAATTAATTACTCAAAGTTTACCTTTTAGCATGACTCTATACTTTATTAATGAGTTAAAAAAAAAACTTTGATGGTGATGTGTCAGATGATGTAGAGAAAATTAATGGCTCAAGCAGAAAGTTTAAGGTCCTACTTAACTTTGGATTCTGAGAGTCTATGAAATGCTTATGAGACTTTGGATGTATTATTTTAGATGTTTGCATCTGAAATTTCTGGTGGGTATGTACAGAGAATAAATATACTTGACCAAATAAAAAAATAATTCTCACAGTGCTTCACATAGATCTCCATATTGTCAGTGGATTTGCTGATGGGTAATTCTGTAGAGCTAAGTTAGATACAGCTCATTGTTTATGTTAGAATTTGGCTTCACTCTTTTTTTTTTAAGATTTTATTTATTTATTTGACAGAGAGAGATCACAAGTAGGCAGAGAGGCAGGCAGAGAGAGAGAGGAGGAAGCAGGCTCCCACTGAGCAGAGAGCCCGATGCGGGACTCGATCCCAGGACCCTGAGATCATGACCTGAGCTGAAGGCAGCGGCTTAACCCACTGAGCCACCCAGGCGCCCCTGGCTTCACTCTTATTGCCTACCATCCTTGTCCCAAACATGCTAGAAATCTTTTCTTTTTCTCTGGAATTTGGAGGAATATCTAAGTTAAATTTCAAATGAGAAAGTTAATACCACAGTCAACATATTTTCCTCCTGGTAGGAAAGAACAGTGGTAGCAGAAAATGGTTCCCTAGCCCTAAAAATGTTATCATATATTCCTACAGAAACAATTCTGATTCTTATTAATTTTAATATACAAATTTATTATGAAATTACATATTTATATGTGACCAATATGGATAAGGATTGAGAAATGCTTATTAGTTCATGAGTGACATGATTTTCTAAATTCTGTTGGGGCAAGCTCTGTGTTTTCTTAGTTCTTTTCATTCTTTTTATTCCTACTATGCCTTAGATAAAATGGGAACTCAGAAAATATTTTTGAATGAGTGAATTTTAATTGATACTATGCTACATTTAAGATTATCTGATATGTGCAATAATGAAATAACCTCAGGGTATGGAGAGAATTTAAGCTGATTCGTGCTATTTTTTTTTAATTTTTTATTTTTTATAAACATATATTTTTATCACCAGGGGTACAGGTCTGTGAATCACCAGGTTTACACACTTCACAGCACTCACCAAAGCACATACCCTCCCCAATGTCCATAATCCCAGCCCCTTCTCCCAAACCCCCTCCCCCCAGCAACCCTAAGTTTGTTTTGTGAGATTAAGAGTCACTTATGGTTTGTCTCCCTCCCAATCCCATCTTGTTTCATTTATTCTTCTCCTACCCACTTAAGCCCCCATGTTGCATCACCACTTCCTCATGATTCGTGCTATTGAATGATATTTGCTTCCTTGTGAAAAGGAATCCTATTTGATTTTTCTAAAACCTTGAGATCTTCAGCTTTGGAAGATTAATGCATACGAGTTAATGCCATTGAAATTCCTTAGAGGAGAGCAAAGCAGAGGTGGGAAGGGGATGCCCTTATATAATTCATTCCCACCTGAGAGGCATCTGGGAACTCCAGTGAATGGGTGGAGAGGATTGGATGATAATAGGAAATCACTTAGAATATTGCGAGATAAAACACCAGACAATCCCAGGGTGTGGTTTTATAAATCAACTCCATTTAATAGAACAAGATTTTGGTGTGTAAAATTTTCAGCAGTACTTACTGATTTAGATAACTATTCTCACATTATTCTTTACTCCAGCCTATTTGGAGATCCTTTTTTCAGGAGCTGTTTGCTGGACAGATGTCTTCTTAGATCTGCCCACTCTTGCCTGAAAGGCAATAACTATTTCAGTAGCTATTAGCATATTAGGAAAACTTGGGTAATTCCGTACACTTCAAATTGATTTGTTCTTGTTGATTATTTGCTGTAATATGTTAAGTAATTTCTCTTGAATGGGTCAAGAAAAGCAGTCATTCACCCATTTTGATTGCTCTAAATATCTTTGAAGTTATCCAAACGTGCTTCTATATTATTCACAACTCTTCTAAGTCATTAATAAATATATTGAACACCTGTGCTAGCACCGATCCCTGAGGCACCTCATTATTAACCTAATTGCAGAGCTTCATGATATTTCATTTAACCTTGATTTTACTACCAAGCTTTTTTCAAACCAAGACATTTTCAAATTAATGATAAAACTTTACTGTCTTATCTTTTGGTTGCCATGGCTCCATAATGGAATTGCCACATTAAAAAAAAATTATGAATGAAATATCACCATTCCATTTTTTAAAAAGTTTAAACAAGAAAACAGTTTTATACTCTTGTCTCCTGGTTGTTTTCATTCAATTTCTACTTGTCTACTCTTCTTTTAATTGTTTGTCTTTATCAGCTATTTTCAAAATGTTAGGGTGTGGAAACAATAATTCTATGATTCTATAATCCCAGTATCATTGTTTTGGTTACAGTTTTGTCTTTTTGTGAGTCCCAATGTCTCAATGGTCTTTTATCAAATTGGAGTCAGGGAAGGAAAAAGGAGATGGAATTCATTTTAGCTGACATTGCTATTCATCAGTGAAGCCATTACAAGTGAAGAATGAGGTTTGCACCTTCTGGTTTAAATCAAGCTTATAGAGTAGAGTTTTATCTAATGTTGGAGCTAGAAAGGACTGTGAAGTTCACTTGGTTAAATTTCCCTCATTTTTCAGATAAAGAAGCAGAAGCCCAAAAGATGAATTGACCTTGATGAATGAAGGTCACACTGACCAGAGCCAGGGTTCTACTTTTTACTCTGTTGTTCATTCCATTGAAGTCTGGCTTAGGTTTTTATTATTATTATTTTCCACTATGGATAATTAAAATTTTCTGTCCCATTTATTCTGAATTTTGACATGAGTTCTTCTTTAAGCCTCTTTTAGACCATCTGTATCTAATCTAATTTTTTAAATCTCTAATCTTTCATCTTTAATCTGACTTGAAAACTAGTGACTTGAAAACTAGTCTATAAATATGTGTTGAATGGGTACGTAAGTCTAGAAGCACACTGTATATTTAGCAGACTCCAATAGATACAGTAATACAAATATATATATATTCATGCATATTAAATTATAGTTATTTACATGATTTTTAGTTTTTCTTTTAGCTTATGGATCTATATCAGTCATGAAAACAAGATCACAAAGCATATATATAGATTTCCAACACTGACTTCTGAGTGGTTAGGCTTTTGGATAATTAGATTTATTTGAAATCTTTGTACTTAAATAACACAGAGATTTTCTATGCTATTGAATGTTTATCTTATATTAACTTTAATATCACCTGCTCTAACACTCAAATCCAAACAAATTCTCTTATAGATATTTGAGCTATTTTGGAGAGTAATGAAAAGGGTCTACATACGAGTCCTTCTATAAAAATTCAGGGAAGGAAGCCAAGTCATTATTATTATTGATCCCTATCCTTCATGCTTCCTGTGGGAGGCATTATCAGAGAAACTCCTGTGTTTATCTACTTTAAATATTTATTTTAATTTATTTTTAATCACAACATTTCCAAAATCTTGAAATTCTCTTCATTACTGTTGGAAGGTCACCATTCAAATCAAACGGTCAACATTTTCTCATGTGGATAAGTCACTCCTTGAAAGAATTATAAGCACCTTCAAGGTGCATTATGTATTTCAGGTGCATGATTCATCTGCTTTGGGGAAAAGTATTATTTCCTGGCACATGTTCAAATGCTGTAATTTAAGACACTTATAGTAAGTTATTATACCACTGCAGCAAACAAAATTAATACAACTCCTGGAGTTAGACCTAGGGAATAGTTGATTCATCTAGTTGGATCTGGTTCATTGTTCTTTAACATGGTAGGAGAAATTTTTTTTAAAAAATGCATAACTACTTTGTTTTTTGTCAAATATCTATGAGACACATATGAATACTGAGCAGGAATGTAAGTTAAAAAAGCAATATAAAGGAGCAAGCAGAAAGGAATCAGCTGCTAAAGTTCTCTACAGGTGTTTATTTGAATATTTTAACCTAGCAAGTATCAGGTGGACTATTATTAGGAAACCACTAAAGGAGCAGCTCTGTCTTATGAGAGAGTCCTGTTCTGCTTCTAGGATATGAGGATACAGTTTTTGCTTCTTTCTCACCCTCCCCACTCTTTTAAAAGTATAGGTGTAAATCTGTTATTGAAAAAAATGACATCTACAGTATACTTGGTGAATCTGTTTCTTACTCCCTTATTTTCCCCATGGTCACTTTCATGATCACCTGAGTGTTCATAATTGTCTCATTTGTATTCTTATACAAAGATTAATTGCTTCCAGGAGGCCTTTGGGTGAGGCACAGATAGGTGGTGTTGCTCTATTTTTCAATTTACTCAAATATTGAACTAAAGATGGAGTCTATAGTGTGTACAGACCAAAGTAGCTTCCAGTGATATGACCTGGGCTTTTTATCAGAGACATATGGAGGTTAACTAACACATACAAGAGCCTCCAATACAGCTTACTATAGGCTTCTTAGATATATGATCTAATTTCTGGGATACCCATATTTAAATTTTCCTCGACTCAGGTTTCTGCTTGGAATCTTTCTGATTGGGGTTAATCCAAAGCTGCATTATACTCCATTGACCTCAGTTTCAGTCCCAAACCAAAATTGGAGATTTTTTAAAGGGGGATAATTGAAATATACTCTTCAGGATTGATTCTTAGCAGAGAAATGCCAAGAAAGAGCATAGAGGGTGGTATCCCTCTCCACTGCAGACCCCTGTCCGCCCCCCGCCACGTACACACAGGCAAACATGCACACCGCCTCCCCCCGCCCCCTGAGAACTGACTGTGATGAGTTACTCATAGTGTGTTATTACATCTTTAAGTATTTAGGATTTAGTAAAAAATACTAAAAACCATTAATCCAAATTTTTTACCCAGCTTTATGTGTTTGCTGGTAATAATGTAGTTCCAATTGCATATTTATAACAAAAATTAATGACATCCAGAAAAACAAGAAAAAATTTTAGAGACTCTAGAATAGATGTATTTTATATAAACTAGTCTTACTAATTCACTTAAATAAGATTTTTATTTATATTTTTGAATTGCACAGGTTCATAAATTCACTTTATGAGAAGACATCTCTGATTTTATAAAAATTATACTCTTTAAACAGCATTGAAATGTAATACAGAACCTTGTCTATTCAGAACTGAATGGAGAGGTCTTATATTCCAAAAATTTAACTTGTTAAATGTTTTGGTTATAGATATATAGCTAGTACAAGATACCCATTTATTCTTTAAAAAAAATTTTAAAGACAGTTGTGAAATAGGAATTATATAGTCATTGGGAACAGAATGCAATAGTTTGATAAACATTTTCTTGATTTTGCTTTTCTTGCATCTAATCTCTTTTCTCTGACTTTAAGGAGTAGTGGGGTACTAAAGCATTCAAGTAAAGACGGAATTTGCATGCCAATTGAGAATTATTATGTTTTAAATATTTGTCTTTATTGCATGCTTTATAAATCTGGCAGTTGGATTAAAGTATAACTTCATAAACACATGAAATGCTACATATTAATGAATTTATATATTGTTATACAGGAATTTTTTTGTTTTCCTTTCTTCACATTAATTTTTAAGGATTACAAACTGAAGTTAATCATGATTAAATTTTAGATAAAATATGAAAAATGCATTCATTTTAAATCTAAATTTTGAAGCTTTTATTCATATTTAATTTCATAATTTATTAATATGGCACCCAAATCAACATTTTAAGTTTCAGAATCCAATTCACATATTGCCCCAATTCTTTGATATTAAGTGGAAGGAGACACTTTAAATACTATTATGAAATCATGCTGAAAATATTTTTGCATGGAAAAACTTGGATGTACTTGAAAAACTACTGCTTCTTTAATTGGGACTGGGATTAGAGGGATAGAAAGAAGGGCTTAGGCTATCAAGGAAAGTGGAAGAATGAATGTTTGGACTATAGTTGTCATGCTTTATGATCTACAAGCTGTAATTAGGTTAACTCAAGAGTTAGTAAAACAAGGAAAAATTTACTATTAAAAATGTTAAGAGCCAATTAATGACAACCTCTGTAGGTTTGGCTTATTACAAAGAAAATGCTTTAAAATGAAAGATTGTTGAGAGCTTCATTTTTAACCCTAGTTAGCTCTTTTGAAAATATACTTTACTGGTCTCTTTAAACTGTACCTGAGAATGTTTCTACTAGTGAAAGATATCTTAAATATATGTCCTGCTTTTCTTAGCCATTTTTATATCTGAAGAACAGTGTATGAAAGAAGTGTGCTGTGTTTATGTGTATATCCATAAGTTGTTTTTTTTTAACCATTCATATGTGAGATGCAAATTAAAGAACTGAAAGTCTAAATAAAGATGGCTTAATGATGGGATGGTGGAAAGTGGGCATGAGGAAAAAGAAAAAGAGCATTCCAAATTTCAGATTATACCACCATTGCAATAAGAATCTAAAATGCTTTCAGAATAACAACTCTAGTTTACTTCCTTACTTATTCTTGTTGCTTCCCTCCAAATAATTTGAGACTTCTTATAACAAAAGACATATGAAATAAAATGAAAAAGGAAATAGGATTACAAAGAAGAAATAAACAGTATAAAAAAAGAGAAAGCCAGGACACTCAACAGAAAGGCTTGCCTGGTTACCATGTTATCGAGTGTAACCCAGTTCAGAGTTTCTGAGCTGAGATGTAAAGGAGATAAGATGAGTTACAGGGCTCTGAAGTTCACTGGGGATAAGGTACAACAATTTCTCAGGGGTAATTTTTCCTGATACATTTCTCACATTTTTTTTTCTTTAAATTTGTGTTCCATAGTGTGATGGGTATTTTCCCCAATGAGAGTTCCAAGTAAATGTAGAAGCATATCCCCAAAGGCTTTTTCTTATATGGAACTGTATTACATGTGGAGGTCAGAGTCCACTATATATGTACCATGTTATGCAGCAAGATAAAAATAAAAACAAAACAACTGAATGTCTAGAAAAGATAAAATTGACTTCCGGGTTGGAGAAGGAGAGGTTCTTCTCTACTGTAAAAAATAAGGTAAAATATGTCTTCTTGCTCTGATTCTTAAAACCAAGAATTCCTTCTCTTTGAAGTACAAACCAGTCTCTATCAACTTTTCCTGCTCACCCCGTCTCAGAAAGAAAGCAAGGCAAGTTTGACCAAATAAGTGCTGACAAGATACACTCTATAGTGATTACATAAATGTATTTTGCATGTATTTAAAATTCAGATTTCAGTCTCTGTTGCATAAATTTAAGGTATAGATCAATTCTCTTGGCAGAAAAGACTGAAAATTGAAAGAGAAAACAAGACAAGGGAACTAAGTCAGTTAAGACATTTTAATTACACCCCGGCCAAAAGAAGATAACGAAAAGTCTAGGAAAGAAGAAATTTTTATGGAAACATATGATTTCAAATCAGGTATGAAATAAGACAATTACAAAATTTCTATAATATACTAGAAAGAGTAGAAAATGAAGGTGTATTATCATAATTAGCAGTTATAAATAAATCAGTTGTTCATTATTTCCATTGAAAGAACAAACTGACAACAACATCTATTCAATGTCTGAATGATTTAGTTAATAGCTTTTCATGCCTCATTTCTGATACTTTTGGGGGGGGAGATAAAAATACTGAAGTGATTGAAATACTATGCTAGAGTGACTTGCATATAATCCGTTACTAACTCGTACTCTTATTTTTAAATGACATTTTATCCCCCTGGAATGAAGTAGCTTAAAAGCTAGATGTTTCAGGGTTTGCTTTGATAAGAATCTTACCATTTGGGAATTTCATAATCAGTAACAGGTGAATAATGTTGATACTTTCCATATATTCAAAAATATATATTGGTACTCCTAAAATTGGTATGTTGTTTGGGATACCATGATTCTGGGGAGAGATGGAAATGTCCTCTGGTGGATTTGTTTTTTTCCTCTTACAGCAACCACATGTAAATGCACTCCAGCAGACAACTTCCTACCACATAATGGTTTGACAAAAATAATTTTAAGAGATACTTTAGTATTTTTTTAGCAATTCTCATTAACAATTTTCTGGATCTTTCATAGAATACCACATGTACAGTCATATGTAGCCAAGTCTTTGATTACTCAAGGGATTTGTAGAAGTCCTAATATCCAAACATAAGCCAAGAGCTGCTTTAACAAAAATGTCAAAAGATCATTTTTAAAGGGAAGCTTCAAGCCTTATATGAATTTTTTTAAGCTCTGGGATATTCAATTTATTGGAAAAAAGGATGTTGGAACATAGGTTTGGTTGTCACATCTGGTACTGAATTAAATGTAGCCTTATTTATACTTTCTAGTAAACTAATAGAGCTATATAATAGCTATAGTTGGACAATTCATATTATAAGATAAATTAAGCATTTACTCTCCAAGTCTTGTTCACCCATCATTATGTCAAGTACGTATGTATTATCATATATCACTCAACTGAGAGATGGGGAAAAGGAAAAAAAAAGACACAGGCATGAAGAAGAGTAAAATATTCAGAATAATGTATTAATCTCCCTGTGGTTTACTTAGGGCCCTGAAACTCTCTGTTGCCTCCTTACTTTTCTATCAAAGTTAATTGTAGTATGTTCTGATGGACAAAGAAATTGAATATACCTTTATTTCACATAATACAAAGCTTGATAAATTATGCCAAGTTTTATTTAGAATTATGTCATTATAAGTTTATTATTAACCCTTTCGTTTTTAGCTTAGTTACTCCCTTTTTCTTATTTTCTTATTCCTTCTATTTTAGTAAATGTTTTCAAAACAGGATTTTATTGGGGAATGAACTTATAGCAAATTTAATATGCTATGAGAAATTCAATAGCAATTGTAAAATATAGCCGGTCTTCTAATGGTCACTAGCTCAAAGTATTTAATTATGCAGATGTTTTAATCTATAAATTGTCACAGGTCCTTTTGAAAGTAGATGGGTTACAAACCTGAAAAGGAAGTGTGGAGATCATCAAAGCCTTGTCATTTAGCTAGCATTATACCCTATGACTCTGGAATTTCTAACCAGCAGGTGGAGATCTAATAGTATTTCTCAAAGCCTGTGGGGAGAGTGTCCAGTTACTTGCCATTATCATTCCTTCCTGTTCCTACCGCACTCGGGAATGTAAATATCAATATTTCACACTTGTCCTAACAGTTACAGGGCCACATGAATTGAAAAACACATTAATTTTCTTTGTAAATCAACTGGAGTTTCCCAGACTAGATTTTGCTGCCTCTTAATAAGAATTAAGAATGGTCAGAAGCCCAAGGGCTTTTATAATTTTATAATCACTAACAAATTATAGCCTCTACATAGGTAGTACTTTAAAGATAACATTTAAAGCACTCACATTAAGGATGTTTCAGGTATGTAATGTAATACAAATTTTTGTAGTCTAATGAATTCAGTTTCTTAGGCTTACTTATTACAATATAGCATGGGCCACACTGCAGTAAACTATCAAGAGTAAAATTTATATGTAATTTATTTTTGAAAAATAATTGTTTTTATATGATGTACATTCCATATATCAGAGATACTCATGGTAATTTGCCATACTGCACGCTCTTCATAATCTGCAAGAGTATTTTAGGAGAAAAGCATTAAGACACAATTCCCTTGGCTTTTATTAAAATAGCCAATCATAATGAACTATCTTCATGTTAATACTAAGATACTCTGAAATTCTAAAATTAAAAAAAATATTTATTTTCCCAAGTGGGAATGTCAGAAAACTATGCCTTGAGCTAGTCACTGAATTTACTTTTACTATTTCAGCTCAGCTTAATGCAAGGTGCATTCTTGAGGATTTAATAAGAAATTACCCTAGGCACCAAACAAACAATGGAATCTTTTGGGAATAATGGTATTCTAATAAAGAGATGTGTTTGTTAAAGAAAATAAAACATATTTAAGAAAGTTAAGAGTTAATGCTACTGAACATTATTGCCTTATTGCCTTATCAGATGATCTGACCACCTTACTAATATTTTTTCACTTTCTTAAAGAATTATTTGACAGTAGCAGAATAAAATACAAAAGACTCTCTAGGTGTAACCTAATTCTTAGTCACTTTAATAGCAGTCTTGTCATAACCAGTAATTGGTGAAAACTTAATTTGTACAGGCAGATACACCTCTTCTACATTTTTTTCACATATTCCTGAGGTCAGAGCTGCAGTATAGGCTTTTTGACACACACATATTGGATTTGCATGATACAAACAAAATGAAAAATTTCTGACAATCCATAACCTTTGTTGCTTACTATTTTATTTATTTAGTAAAATTGCATATGTCCTGCATTTATCAGGGAATGGCTCAATTGAATACTCTTGATTTGAAGATTAAATTTAGAAGATTTTAGGGGGGAAAAATTAAAATTAAAAATCTTCTTTAACATTTGGGCACCTGGGTGGCTCAATGGGTTAAGCCTCTGCCTTTGGCTCAGGTCATGATCTCAGGGTCCTGAGATCAAGCTCCACATCGGCTCTTTGCTCAGCGGGGAGCCTGCTTTCCTCTCTCTGTGCCTGCCTCACTGCCTACTTGTGATCGCTGTCTGTCAAATGAATAAATAAAATCTTTTAAAAAGAAATCTTCTTTAACATTTATATACAGAACAAATTCAAGGAAAATACCAGACTCAGAAACTACTGGAGTCCTAGATATCCAGAAGCTAATACCCACAGACATCGAAATACCAAGCTAATTAGGAGTAGAGAGTGGAATTTGCAGGACAGGTGTGATATATGTGTTGGGTGATTGGCAATCTTTAGAATCCAACATCTCAAATTGCACTTATTCTGAGGACTTTTCTGATTTTCTCCCAGCAGAATTAATCATTCTCTCCCCTTTATTCCTCTGGCACCATGTTCAGACTTCATTTTTAGAAATATCACATTGAATTACAGTAATTTATTCACTTTAATTTTTTTATTTTAAAAAAATTTTTAAAAATAAATTAATTAACTTATTTTCAGAAAAACAGTATTCATTATTTTTTCACCACACTCAGTGCTCCATGAATGAAAAATCCATGCCCTCCATAATACCCACCACCCGGTACCCCAACCTCCCACTCCCCTGCCCCTTCAAACCCCTCAGATTGTTTTTCGGTGTCCATAGTCTCTCATGGTTCACCTCCCCTTCCAATTTCTCCCAACGCCATTATCCTCTCTAACACCCCCTGTCCTCCATGCTATTTGTTATGCTCCACAAATAAGTGAGACCATATGATAATTGACTCTCTCTGCTTGACTTATTTCACTCAGCATAATCTCTTCCAGTCCCGTCCATGTTGCTACAGAAGTAGGGTATTCGTCCTTTCTGATGGAGGCATAATACTCCATAGTGTATATGGACCACATCTTCCTTATCCATTCGTCTATGGAAGGGCATCTTGGTTTTCATCTTGGTTCTTTCCATAGTTTGGCGACCGTGGCCATTGCTGCTATAAACATTGGGGTACAGATGGCCCTTCTTTCACAACATCTGTATCTTTGGGGTAAATACCCAGGAGTGCAATTGTAGGGTCATAGGGAAGCTCTATTTTTAATTTCTTGAGGAATCTCCACACTGTTCTCCAATTTATTCACTTTTAAATATTTGATCACTTTGTTGCCTATCTCAGTCCTTGGCATATGATTAGTAAAAGCCAAATAAATGAATAAATACTTATTTGATTGAATGAAAAACACCAAAGTATTGTGGATATAATATAATAGACAATCATACAAAAGAAAGACAGGCCTAATAGATACATGTGAACAAAAATTTGTAACTATCTAGTGAACGCACCACTAGCTGCAAGTGAATAGTTCAAATGGCAAGCAAACTTTGATGGAAAGAGAACATTTCTCCACCTTATTTGACTATACCTTAAAAAAAAACCAACCCTGTTTTATTGACAATTGTCTCTACTTTTAAGGCAGAAATGATTCTGCATATTTTGTTAACTTTTGGTATGTTCATAAAATATTTTGTAGCAAAAATATTATTGAGTAAGTATGAGTTCTAATGATGAGTCTGTTTTCTATTACCAAAATGATTTTGATCATGGTGTTTAATCATATTCTACTTCAGTATCTTTATTTGTAAAATGTAGCAATCAAAAAGCATTTTTGTTTTTACTCATGGGGATAAAACTTCTGGTTAGTATTCACCAATTTTAACATAAAGACTGAAAAGATTGAGATTTAACATAAAGATTAATATAAAAAGATTTAACATAAAGACTGAAAAGAACAACTCAATAAATTTATAGGCCATTTTCTCACCTGATGCCAAACAGTAATTTGACTGAGGATGTTGTATTATTAGCTTATAAGAAGTTATTTAATTCACATATTATTTTAAGTTAATAGAGCTGTTTGAATCAGTCTTCAGAACATCTTACGGATGTTTTACTGAAACAGACATATGATAAAAGATTAATATGACTTAAGCCTCCCCCCAAAGAAAGGTAAAATACAATGAATATATAGAAATATAAAAAGTAATAAAGTTGAAATAAAAGGTGGGAAATATATGTGCCCAAATAGAAAGTCGAAAACATTTGCTCTGGCTAAAGTACATTCGGTTCTGAATTTTTAGGCAATCAGGATAACAATTGAGCTTGGTATTTCGCTGCCAGACTAGCATGAATCTAACAAATATTTGAAATAATAGATGTCCATATGTAAAAGTATAGTATTCTTTCTTCATTTCCCTCTCTCTTCATTTTGCCCATCTGAATACTGGCAGTGTTAAGCTCTGTCTCAGTTTTCACTTTTACCCAGAATTATCCCCAGCAGTTTGGCTAACGTTGATTTCATCCTTTGATTGCTCTGTACTCTTGCATGTATTCAATTTACCTTGGATTTTTTTTTTTTCTTAATTTGGATGTCTTTTCTCTTTGCTAAGTGTGTCTCTTGAGAACAGGAAATATATAATATACTCCTTTGTATCTCTCAAAGATTTTTATTTTCCACTAGACATAGATTAGGTATATAATAAACATCCATTGCACTGTTTAAAATGTCTTCAGGTACAACTTTAAGTGAAAAGACATTTAGATTTAAGTGTTGGGCTTAGGGAGGGAGCTTTATTTTTTATATTTTTTTAATATTTTATTTATTTGACAGAGATCACAAGTAGGCAGAGAGGCAGGCAGAGAGAGAGGGGGAAGCAGGCTCCCCACGGTGCAGAGAGCCTGATGAGGGGCTCCATCCCAGGACCCTGGGATCATGACCTGAGCCGAAGGCAGAGGCTTTAACCCACTGAGCCACCCAGATGCCCCAGGGAGGGGACTTTAAATGAGCAGTTAGTAGTGGTCACTTTGTCTGTATATCTATCATCTGGATTTGAATTCTTGCTTCAAGTTTTAGTAGGTACATGTTATATAATCACTTTGAGCATCACTTTCCTTATCTTCTTAAGACAATAACAGTAGTACTCACTTCATAAGGTTATTGTTAATCTTATTAACCATCTTAAGGAGGATTAAATGAATAAATAAAATGTTCAGAAAAGTAAACATTCATTAAGTGTTAGTTATTATTATTTTATCTTACAGTGCACAGTACTAAATCATTCCATCTGGAAATAAATAGAAATTTCTTCTGGTGGCGGTTATGGAGCATGATCAATCATCTGAGATCGGTCCTCAGAAAGCAAAAGTGTATGACAAAAAACCCATGTCATCATAAGGCATGCATTATCTGAAAACTGTATCATATCATTAAGTTAAAAAGATGTGACCTCGAACTACATTTCTGTTTTATATTATATAAAGTGTTTATCTGTTAGAAGACTCTGTTTCCAATCCTATTATGGTTGTGCCAAGGTGCCATACTGAGCTCACACATTTTTATCCCATAACTGGAGTCAAAGGCAAAGAAAAAGTCAATATATGCCACTACCCCAGCCTATTGTTATTCTTCCACAAAATTATGAAGTATGATAAGGATTCATTGTGAAATAGCCATGTCTAAATTGTAATGTTAATTTAAGGAACTCAACTTTGAAGTTTCTAAAATAGGAAACTGACAAGGAGTTTTGAAGGAAGCCCAATACACTGAACTTAAGATTCCATCAAATCCAAAGGTTAAAAAAATGTTGACATCACAAAGATCTCAAGTTTTTGTCCATACAGCAGAGTTCAGAGTCCAGTGTCTTTACCTAGATCTATTGTACATGTGAGACTAGAGCTGGGATGGACCCTGTAGTTTCTTCTCTCAAGGCAGTTAATTTCTTTACTTCATAAATGAGTATGAAATAAGACCTATATATAATGAATGTTATAAGTGTCTAGGACAAGAACTGCTAGAGAGGACTTTAGAAACTGTATTTCCAGCTCTCCATTGTGGTGGATATATTCCTCTACTATTTCCTTATAGCAGAGCAGAATGATAGGGTTGATCCAATCTTTCACCACATTTTCATTAGACTGTTTAGGGCATTATATTTATGGAAATGTAATTGAAAGCAAATATACTATTGATGTAAAATAGTAAGAACAGATGGAGTATATTTTAATGCAATTTATTTCTCAATAACGGAATTTAACTAGGTATATGTGAATTAATGTAATTACTCATACAGTTGAAGCAATTTAGGGTTTATAGTTTTAGGCTATTTCAAAATTGATTTTGAAAGAGCATTTAGTATTTAGTTTGAGTCTTTTATTCTGACTTTTCAGTTTCTCTCTGGAGAAATAATAGCAATAGTTCTTAAACTAATTTTTATTCTTAATATTCTCTCTTTAGTTAGAATTAATTCTATCCACCTGTCTATTATTTGATATGTATCACTATCACAAATATCTCTTTGGTTTTATGTCCCCAATGTCCATATTGGCCTTTACTGATGACCTTTGATAGCATAAATGTCACTGTAAATTTTAATTCTTAGTCTTAGTTTTAAAAGTTACTTGCAGGTTAATGACAATAAATCACATTTCCTTCACTTACCTCTTGACATATGTAATTTTTTGTCCTCTTCATTATCTTTTATCAAGTCTTCAACACAGATAGCAGCGTCATCTTTGTTTTCCAAAATCAGAATTACTCTAGATTTTCTGGTAAAATTTTTATGTGGTAGTGGTGGTGCCAGAATGAACATGTAACATGATATTAGATTCAAGATATGAGAGTTTCTTTCTCTCTGGATTTATTGTTTTAAATGTATAGCATACTTTTTTTTTAATTTTTTTTTTTTAAAGATTTTATTTATTTATTTGAGAGAGAAACAGTGAGAGAGAGCATGAGCTAGGAGAAGGTCAGAGAGTGAAGCAGACTTCCCATGGAGCTGGGACCCGATGCGGGACTCGATCCCGGGACTCCGGGATCATGACCTGAGCCGAAGGCAGTCATCCAACCAACTGAGCCACCCAGGCGTCCCAAGCATACTTTTATCACAGGCTTAGTAGTGGTGGTTTTTAGTAAAAATGTGGCTTAGGGAATATTCCATTGGCTCTTGAATCCACATGGATAACCAAGGACAAATGTATTTTATATGAATCCCACATGTTCAGGTAGTGTGATAGAGTAAAATGCTAACCCAGTTTCTGAATTATATTACCTTGGTCTTGTGCAAGTTCAGGGAGAAAGAAAAGAGGCTATTAGTCTAATGTTTAATAAAAATCTCCTGGAGACACTAATGGAATCAAGAATCTGCCTAAAAAATCATTTAACAGTGAGACCAAGGCAGATTTACCTGAAGACTGAATTCAAAGGTAAACATAAAAAATTTATTTGGTTACCTGCACACAATGATGAAAATATTTGCATTGTCTTAACAAAGAAAATTATTTTTTATTTAGACTGTATACTATATTTTGAGTAATAGAACAAGCAGGGTCTATGTTATTATAAAGTTATCTCTTGCCTTCTTTATGTGGTGTGTTCACATTATACACATCATTTGTGTAAGTAAAAATTCTCTTTAAAAAATCTCACATAAAATTATTCATAGGAAATATCCTGCAACCCAAGCTATATCATTGCCAGTTAACATTATATGACTATAGATTATTGATCTTTGTATTGTCATTTGCACGTGGTTGCTTTTTGACTATAGAGGTTTTGCTTCAATGGACAACCTTTGTTTTTTTGCCAGTTGAAGATTATATTATATAGGAAATTGGAAATGAAAATACAACATGAGTATTTGGGAGTATCATTTGAAGGATTTTTCTTTTAATCGTCTACTTCTTTTAGGAAACAATGTATAAAATTTCAAGAAAGTAATGAACATTTTTTTCTATTAAGTTACTGACAGGATATTGAAGGAAATCTCTACATAGTGTGAAATAGTTTAGGCAATTTTTTCTGTTTAAGAATAGGAAGGTGTATTCTTTCTCTGCTATCTTCACATTCACTATTATAATATATATGCCTAATTATATTGATTATGGTCTCTTTTCACTTCTGAAAACAGTGCCTCTAAGGTGATAGAAGCACATCCCTAGAGTCTGACGAACTGGATTTGAATATCTGACTCTCTTGTATGAGGTTTGGCAAATTATTAAACTACCATGATCCTTATTTTCCTCTTCTTTAAAATGGTCATCATACCTCTTTCCTAAGATGGTTTGAAAATGAGATGAAGACAGTACAGTGCTAATACACCATAAATCAATTCTTTTCTCTTTCCCCACCTCTAGCTTTCAGCTATTATATTATTATCCATGGGAGCAAATAATAAGTTTTAGTTAAGTGAATAACCCAGCTGATTTAAGACTGTTTTCAGATATTTGTGTTGAAAAAACTAATGGGGAACAAAATTTATAAACAGCACAATATGTCAAGAAACAACCTGATCATTTTATGTATAGTTGTTCTTTGTTTCACATTCCTCTAGTCAGGAAAAATGTTCAGCCAGGCTTAGCAAACTAGGATCACATTGGCACAAGAAAGCACAAGAATTAATAATTTTAGACTATAGTAAAAAGCAATTGAATGATTTAGTGAAAGTAAGTTCATTTGAACAGCATTTTGCAAAACTTAGCATGCATCAGAGATTATTAGCTCCAGAGATTCTGATTCAGTAAATTTAGTACAGACCCAAAGGATTTGATCTTTTTTTTTTTTTTTTTTTCTTAAGTAGGCTCTACATCCAGTGTGGGGCTTGAACTCACAACCCCAAGATCAAGAGTGTCATGCTCTACTGACTAAGCCAGCCAGGTGCCCAGGGATTTGCTCTTAATAGTAACAGAAGATATGATAGGTAGCACAAGTTTAAACCAATAAATAGAAAAAAAAATGTCAACTTTATCCATCCATGTTATCTTAGTACTATTTTTCACATGAATCCAGGTAAACTCAATAAGTGAAAATGATCACACTCCAGTGTCTATACACTTGCTCAAAACCTAGTGTCAGTCCTTCATTTTATACAGCCTGAGGCAAAGACTGCATCACAGAACCTTCAAGGCCATACAGTACAAGAGTGCTGCATTATGTAACACAAGATATACTGCAGTCAGCTTACAAAATATAAATTAGTGGACAGTGTTTCAGATTAGAAAACAAAAAAGGATTTACTTCAAGGATCCTTATTACAAGGTCCCTTGATGCCTTTGAAATATTATTTGATTTATACAAAACCTATTTTCACTTAGCTTTTCAGTAAGAAACACATATAAAATGAAATCTATAAATGTTCAGGAAAGAACAGGAAGAAACTCAAGAGTTTTCTAAATCCTAGACAGCTGAGGCACTCTGTTGCTTTCAGGTCACTGTTCTTAAAAGAAAGGTAAATAATCAGCTATAGACTTTTAAAAACATAAATATTACTCTGAATTAGAAAATGTTGAACATAAGAAGCCTCCTGTCTGACAATAAAATCATAATGCAAGTCATGAGAGAACTTTAAAAATAACCCATCACTACTTTGGTATTTTTTTAAGTGTTTCTTCTCCATTAGAGTTGATAGTAAAACGAAGCGCGATTGTTGATTGTCAGTCTACTCTACCCTTGTGGGTATGTCAAGAGTTTTGAAAGCACAGATCCTGGATTTCCTGCCCTTGGTATCTCTCTAGTTAGGGACAGTTGTGGTGCATTGAGAAGGTCATATCAATAGTTAGAAGCTCCTACTGAAAGACCAGTGCATCTGTGTTCTTACTGCATAACCAATCCATCTAGACCTTGGGACTTTTTACATGTTAGGAAGTTGTTATACTATTACCCAGGGTTAAACCATTAAGAGGTATGTCAGTATAAGATATTACTGTATCTGCTTTAGAGATTTCTCACCCTTTCTCCTGAGGCCAGATTTCTCTTAGTCCCACCACTTTTTCCTTCGTGTGCTGCCATCTACCCCATTCATCTGATTTTCTTTCTTTTAGCATACTAATAGTTTGCATCATCATGCTTTTAGATTCTTATTTTGAATGTTTAGTTTGAGAGATGGTATCTGTCTTCTAGTCAGAAGTAGACAAAATGAAATATATGTCTTTACTACCATATACAGAGGTTTTATTTTAGAAAATATTTTTGCAAAGAGATATTGCTATTTCCAAGGACTTTGTGGAGCCTGATATGATTTCAGATAGGATTATGAAATTTGTCTTGAATGTTGAATGTAGACAAGTTTTCTTTCCTCCTAAAAATGTAATTTACATTAAAATCTGTGTCATTTATGATTTTCTGGAACATTCAGGAGGGAGTAGGGATAGACACTTGATAAAAATGAGATCAATAAAATTTTGTTTGCCTGTCACCATATGTTTTGGCATCTATACATCAGTTTGGATAAATTACATTTCATTTTTTGTAGGAGGAATAGAGAAAGTTATTCTCTATTAGGAAAAGTGTAAGAATGCAGAATTTTTAAAAAAATCACAATTTAAGAAGTACTCTCTCTGAGACAAAATAAGGGGAAAAAAAAAGAAAAATTATAAAGGTCTTCCCAATTAGCTCTGAATTGAGCATGTGTTCCGTTGAACATGTGTTGAACATGTGTTGAACCTCGCACTGTGGATCTGTTTTATAACCCACACAATCTCAATTTAGATGGTCTTTGGTTTCTTTCCTTGTGTTTCTTCATTTTATGTCCGTACCTTGGGTCTACATATATCCACTTCTTGGAAGCAACTCATCTTCACATTTACAAATGATATAATATGTTAAGAAATCTATGACTTCCTGTACTTTTTGAACAAAGAGTTTTAATGTGAGAGCCCAGAGTAGCACACAGAAAGAGTTCATTTAGCTCATATACTATACAGATAGAAGAACTGAGTTAAATTGGGATTAAACAACATGACAAACTTTTTTCTTTTTTCATTCTGTTCATTATCTCTGGAAATTCTCTGGCTCTAATTGGAGAGGAGGCTTTTAATACAGCGGAAAAACTAAAAGGCTCTGAACTTGGAGAATGGTTTAGTTCCACCAATTATTAGCCTTGTGTTCTTGGGTAAGTCACTACTTTTCTGAGATTAATTTGTCTTCATAGGGTGGTTTTGAAGACAAAATGAAATAATTTATGTAAAATGTGGTTTGTAAACCTCAAAACGCTGCACAAATGTATCATTTGTTGCAGCTACTGCTATACTGTAACCATGCTGGGTCAAACTGCACTTTTCAACTCCAAACACATCAACATTCCTGTTATTTAAATGAATGAGCAGTAGAAGACAGGCAGGGAGACCTGGGGGCAGGGTGGTTAGAAAGAGGAAATCAGAGATTCATGAATGCTGAAAAAGATAGGTTATAATTAAGGATTTTAGACACAAGTATATAAATTGCAAATGTGTGATAAAGATTCCAGACATAGTTTCCTCTAATAGGTTTTCACTTCCTTTTCCACCAACCCACAAGACCCTGAAATGGCAGAATAAAAATTACGCAAACAAATAAACCAGAATCTTCTTCTTCTTCTTTTTTTTCTTGTAAAAGATCCTTTGGGTTGAATTTAAAATATGAGAAATTCAAAATTTTTAGTTTATTTGGTTCGTACTGTATTAAGTCTTCAGATGCACAGAGCTGTGGTTCTAAGATGACTGCTTCTACTTATATTTATCTTAGATGAATTTAAAATGTTTAGGAAAGAAAGTTTGCTTCAGGATGTTAAGAGCACATATTTGTGAAGCTCCGTGGAACCTTGTATTTCTAAAAATTATATATCAATTTGAAAATGTCTGGAAATAGATATAAAATGCTTATTTATGTGAATTAAAAATGTTTGAATCTTTGCAAGGACAACTTCTAAGAAGAAAAAAATTGCAAATGACATTTTGGTTTATATAATAAATAAAATTTTGCATCCAATTTCAGGCCCACAATAATGGCTTATAATTAATCCTCTATAAATTTGCTAACTGTGCAAAACAAAACCTCAATGTAGAGGATTAAGAATACTGACAATGATATATTGCAAAGAAATTAGAAATCAGAAAAAAATAAACATTAAGATTAGATGTAACATGACAAAAAATTTTGAATAGCAAACAATTTATGCAAAATATGTTACAAAATCTGGTTTGCTAAATAGTTGATAGACATTAAGTTTCACTTAAATTAGTAAGAGAGTGTGCTTCTTCCAATTTTTTTTCTGAGTGTATATTTTCCAACAAAAATTTGCTGTACATTTTTTCAGTTCATTCTTCTTTAAGCTGCTCTTCAATTTGACATGAAAAATCAGCATAAGACTAGACGTTTGTAGATATAACTTCTTTGGAAGAAATAAATTGAAAATTTGATGCTGTTTTTGACAAATTCTTTTCTTCATTACTTTTGATTGTGTTTGACCCTTTTGGATTGACATTTGCTCAGCCTATTTTTGATGTTATGAATACAAAGTGACAACATAAAAAAAGCGTTTCTCCTAGTGCAACAGCAATTGAAACTTCTAGTTTTATATTAAAAACACACAATAGAATGTGTGAATACCAGAGATAAAATAACAACAGTTTCAAACAATAATCTGTGTCAAGCAAACAGCAGAAACAAGTTGATTATTTCATCCTCTGAAAAGTTGGTTTTCAGAATTTCATTTAAATTTACTTTATAATACAATTACATAATCAATATATGATCTGGGGTGGCTTCAAATTACTCTGGGTTATTTTCCAGATAATTTAGAGGTGAATCTCATTATGGATGGCAATATAAACAATTTAGAACATATTAAGGATGTTTACAGTTTATTTGAGTTATAAAGTTCTCCACCATGGCTGATATCTATATGGAATGAGCTTTCAAAGTTTTGATTTCTTCCCCAGAAGAGAATTGATGTAGCGCACAAAGTGAAAAATTTCACATACTTCCTTTGAGATGTTCCCAAATATAGCCTCACAATTCTAAATGAAAAGTTGTTTTAAAAACCAGGCACATTTTGCACTGACTGATGGTTATTTTTAGGTAAACCACTTTAGGTTAATTAGGAGAAAATCAGCTACTGTACAATTATTATGCTCTATCCTTCCCACCTTGGCCTGAAAATAATGAGATGTAACAAGTTTTTCTTTGTCACTGGCAGCTGCACCTTTTAAGTGTATCAAAGTCTGTTGCTGTGGTTACGGCCTTTGTTTCCAGTGATGTTTTGTCCATGCTTCCCCCTACCCTTAACAATGGGTTACTCAAAAGAATGAAATAATGAGTCAATTCATTCAAAAATATGTTGTTAAAATGTCCCTCTTTATCATTACATTTCACTGCTTAGAAACTAGGCTGTAATTCAAGGCAACAGTTAAGTCTGAGAAGTGTTAAAAAAAAATCTTTGATTTTTTTTTTTCATTTATAAGAAAAACCTGCCTATGTAATTGAAGAACTTCTTACAAGTCTCAATAATTAAATCCTTTTTGGTTAATGTATTATTTCTGGAAGAAGTAGATAAAATTCTACGCAGTAAGCATGATAAAAATCGTGCATGTTTCGCACAGCACAGAATTTTAGAGTCAAGGTTTCTGGGCACAAAAGCAGTAACAAAACAGTCCCTACAAAACTGAGTAACTCTGAATAACACAAGAAATAATATTTTGTTAATTTAAAATTTTAGAAACTGAAATGTGTAAAGTTTGTAAAGTAAAATGTAATTAAATTATGGTACTGTACATACCGGTTGTTTCTATAATTGAAACTTTACAATATGAAAAATACATTAGCTCTGTACAGTTTTTACAGGTAGGTAGGATGAGTTTTGAAAAAAAGATTCTTTTTCTTTTTTCAGGGTCATACTCTGTTTAAGTCAAAAAAATACTGCACAACTTAGCTAATTACAAAGTGTAGACTTGAAACAATTCATGTCTTCTTTATTTCATGAATAAATCTTGGATTTTTGTTTAACAGGGGATTTTTGTTGTGTTTTGCTTTTAGAGTCCACAATGAACAAATCTTCCTCATTTTGTCCTTGAGGTTACAAAGTTTGGTGGCAACCCTTGGCTACCAATTAGCTCAGTTAAGTCAGCTGCTGTTTATGGTCACTGATTTGGCCAGCTGTTGTGATTGTGCTCAGGTCCAGCTCAGTCTCTAGGTGTGATTCCATCGTATCTTCCTGTGCATTCGTTTCAAAGGACTTATGAGAGAGAAGTTCATGATGCACCCCACAGTAACTTATTGTGGGCTGGTCGTATGCCAGAAAGGTTGACACATTCATTGATAAAGGTATCTGGGGAAAAAAATGACATGAGAAAAATCAGTTATAAAATGACAAACCACTTTGGGGGCAAGATTTGACTGTGAAGTATGGACCTGATTACCTCTGGTTAAATCTGTGAGTCAAGTGCCCCCAGGCTATCCTACTAATGCCCCTTATTCTCTGCGGCTAAGTACAATGCAACAGTTTTAAATCCTGGGATGGAGTGGTTAATGCTTAACTAAAATTATCAGGTAAAGAGTAGACTGAATGGTTCTGAAAATCCTACAAGCTTTATTGAAAAAGTCAGAAAATGCTTTTCCTCACTAGGTAGAATTGTGGTTTGAGAACTAAGGAAAGTGTTACTTGGTTATGTCTCATGTTGGAATACAACAGAACAGTAGTTCTCAAACCTTATCATGCGTAAAAATCACCTCTTCCTTCTTTATCTCCAATCTCCCACTCCCTTGAGTTTCTGGTTCAGTAGGTCTGGTATATGGCCTGGAATCTGCATTTCTTACAAGTTCCCATATGATGCCCATGCTGTTAATCTACACACCACATTTTGAGAACCGTTGCAGAAAGAGAATTGTCCAGGCAAGTCATTTTGGCTCTTCTTACTCAATAATTACTTAATATCTATTTCACTGTGAAAATTTTTTGAAACATTAATGTCTGTAGTTTAGTCCGTATATCTAAAATTTAGGCTTAGGGAACTCCTAAGGAAGAACCTAAGGGCTCCTATGAAGGTGTAAAAAACAACAAAAATGGTGCTAGTTTGAAGAAACTAGTGATAAAACTGAGGAAGGGACTCCTTTGCAAATTGCAGCTTAATGAAAGAAAGCAAATCGGAAAGATCCAAGAAAAAAATCAGAGTGACCACTGTGAGCAGAAGGGAAACATACATATTGCAGACAAAGTGTAGTCTGAAATGTGATTAGATGTCAAAATCTAGGGATTATTTCCATTTTTTTCAGTGAAATAAAAACTTGTTCTAAGAAGTAGACAGAATTGAGGAAACCAGCTCCGATCTCTTTTTAATATCCTAGCTACTAATTCATGTTGTTGAACTGCCTTGGATAAAAACTTCTGCCATTCTTGTTTTGTGAATGGATAAAATATATTTCTGTTTGAGCATATCAGACTAAATTCCTTTCTGATCTCAGAAGAGATTAGAGCCTAAAGCTAAGAAAAAAAAATGTCTAGTTTTTGTTCTTTTGTTAGTTAATTGTTGTTTATCCTTTTCTCCATGCTTAAGAACCCTCGTGGCTAGTTCTCTTTCCATCCTACCCTTCTCTCCATTTATTTTTTTTCTCCAGTAAAAGTCAGTTGAGCCTTTATTTTGTTGTTTTCTCTTAAACAAAAGAATTCACTTGTTTTGAGATTATTGCCTATTTTTAATATGAACATTTCAATGTATCAAATGTGTAGGGTTTAGTCCTTGGAGACAGAAATGTAACCTAATTCATCAAATTAAATTCCTCAGCAATTCTTCCTATTTATGTGGATTTAAAAAAATTTTTGAAAAAAATTTTGAAGCATACAAAAAATTTGAAGACATTGTACACTTTAAAAAATGGTCAAGAAGATTGAAAGATCATAAAGGCGCTCATTTTAAAATAAGAATTCCTGCTGTTGCTGAAGAAATACTCAGATAACTAAAATATATTATTATGCAAAAGTAATTGTGCAGCATGAATGGATTTGAGTTATAGGAGAATATGAAAATAGAACTGTTACTTGGTACATGAGTTTTACATTAGCCTCTGGGAAATCAATGCTCTGTAATGTGTTATGGGTCATATATCTGTTGTTCTTATTTGTCATGGAAACTTCTGCTTCCTGGCTTACTTGGAATTAACTCTACTGTGAATTATTTGTACTTTCTATGGTGACAATTCATGAAAAATAATAAATCATGACATATTTATTATATGTGTATGTGTGCAGCACACACGCACAATTTCTTGCTTGATTTAATATCTATAGGCAGCTGGTATCCAGAGTGCAAGTCCTAATTTGTACCATATCAGTTAGCTCTCATTATTCATTTAAAAATTCATACATATTTTCTTTAAAGTTTCTTTCTTTTTCTTTTTTTTAATGTGCCTTATTTTAAAATACCTAACCCCCTAGTTACACTTTTTCAAACCAAGTCATATTTTTCACATTTTAATATTTCTGAAATTGTTATAGTTCTTAATATCAGTATGAATGTTTAACATATATTTTCTTCTGTACAGTTGAAAATGACTATTAAAGTTAATGATGTCTTAATATCAAGAAAATAACATAGTGAATAGAATTTAAGCAGCTAGCCATATCTGAATATAACCTCATGGATTTTCTCATTAACTTAAATGATTTTGAAAGTCTAAGAGTTAACATTAGATATATTCACATGTATATTTATGAATATATACATATAGTGATGTACATATATACACAGTATATTTCCATAAACGTAAATACACACACACATATATATAATCTTGTAGTCAACTACTTATGATTTTAAAATCATTTAAATCAGGTATGAAAAATACAAATTTTGGTGATACATAAGTTTTGGACAACCTCAAATAACAAATAACAAATTTGTATTTGTTATATATATATATGTTATATATACATATATATGTGTGTATATATATTTATATATATTTATAAAATATATAAATATATATTTATTTAAAATATAATATATTATAAATATATATAAATAAATATATATTATATTAAATATATAATAAATAAATAAAATATAATAAAATATTTTTTAAAAAGATTTTGTTTATTTTTAGAGAGAGAATACACAGGGGGAGGGGAGAAAGAATCCCAAGCTGACTCCTCATGGGGCTCAATCTTAGCACTCTGAGACAATGATCTGAGCTGAAATCAGGAGTTGGATGTTAACAAACTGATTCACCCAGGCACTCCTATTTACTTGTTTATTTGTTTATTTATTTATTTATTAAAGATTTTGTTTATTTGAGAGAGAGAGGGAGAGCATAAGCAGGGTGGCAGGAGAGGTAGAAGCAGGCTCACCCCTGAGCAGGTAGCCTGATGTGGGACTCGATCCCTGGACTCTGAGATCATGACTTGAGCCAAAGTCGGATGCTTAACCAATTGAGCCACCCAGGTACCCCCCAAAATATATATTTATTTAAGGAAGTGTTTTAGTTTTTTTCAAAATGCACTTACTAATGACCTTATTCTTGCTCATCTTAAAGCCTCTGCTGTTTATGTACATAAGCTGACTTTTAAGACTAGCCTTGGGTTTTGCTAAGGTATGTGCAAGTTGATGTGTATATGGGGTGGTTTGTTTCCGTCCTACCAAACATGAGCTTTGTGTATAGGATGGTAGTTTTACTTACAGTCAAAATAGAAACAAAGATCTTTGGTATCATTTGAGCAATATCAAGAAACAATGGAAAATATCTTCCCTACTGGCTTGATTCCCATCTTGAAAATTTTATTACTACGGGCGCCTGGGTGGCTCAGTGGGTTAAGCCACTGCCTTCGGCTCAGGTCATGATCTCAGGGTCCTGGGATCGAGTCCCGCATCGGGCTCTCTGCTCAGCAGGGAGCCTGCTTCCTTCTCTCTCTCTCTGCCTGCCTCTCAGTGTACTTGTAATTTCTCTCTGTCAAATAAATAAATAAAATCTTTAAAAAAAAATAATAATTGCTATTTTGGTTTCTAAGTACTGAGGCAAGTGATAAAATGGAAATATTATATGATGAGAAATAGGGTGAACAAGTCTCATTATCACTGCAGCTTAGTTCCCTTGGGAGAGTGTCAAAGCCTGCCTGGCTGTTTCCTCAGGTTCTATCTCAATTTATTTATGATTTCTGGTTTCTCTTTCTAGCTATCTGAGTAGCTGTGGTCATTTGTTCCATCTCTTGGTCAACGACTACCTGAACATGTTTCTAGCATCTTCCTTCTTTTTTTTTTTTTTTAAGATTTTATTTATTTATTTGACAGAGAAAGATCACAAGTAGGCAGAGAGGCAGGCAGAGAGAGAGGAAGGGAAGCAGGCTCCCTGCTGAGCAGAGAGCCCGATGTGGGACTCAATTCCAGGACCCTGAGATCATGACCTGAGCCAAAGGCAGCGGCTTAACCCACTCAGCCACCCAGGCGCCCCTAGCATCTTCCTTCTTAACATCATTCATTATGTTTCACTGAACATTTACTGTGTGCTAGGAACCATGCTGCATCCTGGACTTGGGTCATCTTACTTAAGCCTCCCAAAGGCTGCTGTGAGGTAAATAGAGTAATCCCTATTTTACCATTGAGAAAACTAAGACTTAATTTCTGTCGTTAGCCTAAAATCACGTACCTGGTAAGTTGCAATAGTTGCCTAACTTCTTAATCTCTGTGCTTTACTGCTCATTTATCACTTTATCTATCCAGTAGGGAGAACACTGATTTCCTGTGCTACACCATAGCTTTTTGATACTGCTGTGCACATATGGTCCTCAGGAAGTAAACAGTTTATCAGGGATTTGTGATGTGGGTAGATGGTAATAGCTCAAAATCAGAGCTTTCTGCTTAAATTCATATTGGTTAATGCAAACTGAAAGAAGTCTAATCTGAAAATCATTCTGGATTGGGACAGGAACTTTACATATACTCCCAGATACAAATATGTGTAGAACTGTTTAGGGAGACTTTCAGGAATTTCAAAGTGAAATTTCTGTGTTGTCTTGGAAGTGGGTAGAAATTTTTCCATTTGTCAAGTTTCTCTTTTTAACAAAAGGTGCAAAAAATTAGAAACCTTAGTCAATCTGTAGTATGATTATTTTGTTTTATATTAAATAATACTTGTTTTATTTCTTTCTGTATATAAAAATGGTTATAGGTAGTTGCTGGGGAGAACAGGAGTGGGGAAGTGAGAAACTAACATGAATAAGACAAAAATTCTGCTCTTTGGCAAAATCTGGGGGAAATAAATTATGTAAGAGAGTGAAGGGAGATAATGGATGGGGTGATTTGGGAGACAAGTGATCATAGTCTACGTATAAGGATTTTGTGTGTGTGTGTGTGTGTGTGTGTGTGTACGTATGTATATGTATATTTGTATGTATATACATACTGTGCTCTGATTTGCTGATTCTACTAATTATGTCATTCATCCTTTATGGGTGCCTAACAAACCAGCCATCTTTCTTGTTTGGAAATAATGTTATTTTCCAGATTTATTGCCAAGAGTCTATTTTGTTGAGAAGTGATTTAATATTTACTTTTATAGACTCTTCCGCAGAGATAATATGTTTTACTTTGAAACCGATTTATCTGTTTGAAGAACAGTCTATCTCTTGGAACTCTTTAGCATTCTAATAGTTAATTCCTGTGAGTACAACAGACTGTCAGATCATTAATTTTAATTATCTTGATTCTACTAATAATTTATTTGAATTTTTTTCATGAAGTACTTGATTACAAGCCTGAATTCATGTTACCTTTCAAGTTAAAAAATAAAAACAATTTTTATACTTTTAAATTATTACAAGTTAAAAAATAAAAACAATTTTTTATACTTTTAAATTATTACATGTAATCCAGACTTTGATACCCAATTTTGGTACTTTTGAAGAGCAAAGTTGCCAACCAAAGTAACAATTGCTGGGGTGCCTGGGTGGCTCAGTCAGTTAAGCATCTCACTCTTGATTTTAGCTCAGGTCATGATCTCAGGGTTGAGAGATCGGAGCCCTGCAGTGTGCTTCATGCTGGGTGTGGAGCCTGCTTCAGATTCTCTCTCTCCCTCTCCTTCTGCCCCTTCCTGGTTACACATACACTCTCTCTCTCCAAAAAAAATAAAATAAATAAATTAAAAAATCAAGTAACAATTGCTATCCTGAGATCAAAAGTATAGGATAATAAGGCAGGGACTCAATATGATTTTGAAAATTTTTAGGTATCTGGAACTTGAGAATAATGTGAAAAAGACCATTATATTCAGGAAGATGATAATTCTTCCAGTGCCTTTTGTGTCAAAATACATTATACTGAACTTCTGAATGGTGAAATCACAAACTGAAAAAAAATAGAATTTCATTTGAAAGGTCATAATATTGCTTACACCAAAATGCATTTAGAGTAAAAAGAAAGCAAATTCTGAGTTTTATGTGTATTGTGCCAATTTGGAATCTTGGTAGTGTCCCCACTCCTTCTAAGCAATGGGGAGAATCTTATAAAATACAGGTCCCTTTATCTTTGTAATTTAAAAAATACATCTTAAATATTTAAATGATGTTGCCACTTCTGAATGTATTTTGCCTTTACAAAACAGTTTCTTTCTATTCCAGTTTTGCAACAAGAAAGAAATGGGGGTTGACTGTATATGCATTGATTTTCATAAGTTCACGTTAGTGTCTATAAAACCAAACAGAAGAATTCACACATTAATTTATTTGTTTCAATAAAGCTTTGCTGAATGCCTTCCCTAGGCCTGGTGTTGTGAGCTAGATGCTGAAGATAAAACAAGTGCTTGTCCTCAAGGCTTCTGGATGGAGCATAAACCATTCTAACATGCTTATTAGCACATGGAAGAGGGAGGACTCCATAGAAGAAGAGAGTTTTCTTTTTTCCCCAATTGTCATTTCTGTCTTACTCATTTATTCATTCTTGTTCTTCCTCTCTCTCTTCCTTGAATTGTCAGGGAACTGCCCACAATACTTTAATGGTATGTATATTTTGAAGTTGCGTCCACTTAATTTGTGCATATATTTTATCTTATATTAGACCATAACCTTCCTGAGCGCAAAAATCTATGATTAATCACATTTCTGTATGGCTTATATTGTTTCACATGATTCCTTTAACATAGCAAGCACTGATGAATGAATACATGAGTGAATGAAGTAGTAGAGTAAAGGGTATTTAGGTAGTTGGGAAGAAATTAAGAAATTTCATTCCAGGATAACTGGGCTTTATGGGAACTACATGGCTAAGAAAATACGCTGTAGTCTAATGACGTGAAGACCAGGCCATTATGATCCTCGGACAGAGGTAGAGAGCTACAATGAATTTTCAAAAATCCACACTAATGATGAGTGTGGCATTATAATGTAATAATAAGATCCTTTTTTATTTTTTAATTATTTAAAATTTTAAAATTAATTTTACTTTAAAACATTAACACATTGTATTTTATTATATAAATATTAGTTATAAAGTTGAAATACATAATTTTTAAACAATATTATTAATAAAATAATTCTTAATTTGGTGGTTTTCCTCCTATAAATTTCAGAATATTGTCCTTTAATACCTTTCACACCTGAATTTTTCAAACTCTTCAGTGCTCCCTAGAAACACACCCCATCATCTCTGAGAGTTTGGTTCACCTGCCAAATTAGCTCTCCCGGTAATGGACTCTGCTCAGGATCCTTCTGTGTTAACCTCTGTTTTATTTTTGTAGTACCAGTTTCTCTTCTACTGAGGCAAAGCAAAATGCCCCAAACTGTTTTCATTTACATGTAAGTCTTTCTGTACAGCCCAATGCCTGCTAAATTGGCACCATTGCCAGGTAAAGTGATGGGACCCAAATTGAGACTATGACGTAAAGGCCCTACTGATCTTGATGCTGTTTCCAAATCTGTTTCTTCATATTGTTATGCAATGAGGTGCAGTTGCTAATTTTTAATTGTTTAAAAACAATCTCCTTGTTTTCCTCCCAACTCCAGTCAACCCTCCCTGGAAATTGTATTTGCAATAGTCCACTTAAGGATCTTATAATGGTTATACAGTGTCTGATATTTTCCAATATAGTTTGTATAAATCTGTGAGTGAATGAACATCACTCATTGCATTCAGCATTTCAAACAGCAAATGGCAGTGTTTGGTCCTCCTGCAGAAGTGACTGGTGAAAGAACTCTCTCTGTGAGTGACAGGGCATTGTAGTGTCATGGTGGGGTACCGTATGGGATTTCTCTCAACATTGGCATTATATTTGGGTTTCTGTCATGATTTCTGATATCCTACTTGCTTTCCAGCTCTTTTGTATTTTTTAATTTCCCACTAGTTTAATGGAGTTTTGACATTCTTCATAAAATAGGCTGTCCATTTCTGACATGTCTGAACTTGAGAACTTACCCTGCATTGGCAGGACTTTGATCTCCAGACTTTCTTAGGGTTTCTCATCCTATCTAGGACCTAGAGGGCAGCAGCTCAGGAATCCTTGAATCCCAGTATCTGTCTTCCAAATGAGCTTTCAAATGATGTGATAATTTACTGATTAGAAAAGAGTTTTTCTTCAACTGTATTTTGAAATTAATTCGGATTTTGGTTCAGATGATCTCCAAACTAAATGGGACAATATTCTATATACATCTGCTAAGTTGCATAAAAGTCTTACTCTTGGGGATTTAGTTTAAATAATACTGCCTTTATGAGAACTCATCCAATAATTTGATTCTGTAGGGATGAGCTCCTGCTATGAATTTCTTCAGAATTTAAATATATGTAACAATATGTACCATTTCTTCTATCTGTCCATCCATCCATTCATCCATCTATCCATCTGTTATTTAGTATTCTTGGGGTCCTAATGAACAAAATCAGTTCCTTGACCTCACAAGCAAGCAGTAAAATACTGTTTTTTTCTAGATGGGTAAAAGTGTTTATAGGTTATGGTGGGAGTGGAAAGAAAGATCTTCCTTTTCTGGGAGACTTTATATAGGTAACATCATTTTTGAGCTGGCCAGCTTTGTCTTATTTATATGTTGCTATTATTTCATGTATATTATCTATCTAGACTATAAATTTTATAAAGAATAAAGATTTTTTTCAAAGATCATACAGGCTTGTATATTAGCAAAATTCTGAAAATTCCTGTTAGTACAGTGAGCAGAACTACTTGTCACAAAGTTCACATTTATATACTTACATTTATAATGAAGATATAAGGTCTTCAGATAAGGATGAGCTAATAGATACAGGTAATCTAATTAATTATGAATAATTCAGTAATATAATTTAATAATTACCAATACAACATTAATAGTTAACTTATTTCAAATTTTTATATGACACAAAGATAGTGAACTTTATCTTATTTTTTAACTTTATGTATTTATTTGAGAGAAAAGGAGAGAGTATACATGAGCGGTGGGGAGGGGCCAAGGAAGAGGATCTTTAACCAACCTCCCTGCTAAGCTCAGAGCCTGGCTTGAGGGCTCTATCTCACAACCCATGAGATCATAACCTGAGTTGAAACCAAGAGTTGGAGACTTAATCAACTGAGCCACCCAGGACTTGATTAAGTCACATTTTATTATGTGAAATGGGACACATAATAAAAACTCTAATAAAAACTCTAGTTTTTATTAGAGTTTACTGATATTGTCTCACTCTAATTTTTGGTTCCTCACATTGTGTTCAGTCTGGAGGCAGCTATGTGGCTTATATTTGTGTCATGGTGCTGGGGCTACATCTTGGGCCCTTTCTTTTTACTTGACAACATTAGCAACATGGTTTTGAAGAAAGGAAGACTCTTTCTCTAATAAATTAGGTAGCTTCTGTGGGTATTTAAAGGGATTCGAAGTTTAAGAAATTTAATAACGCAGAAGTCTTTATACAGGGTGCTTAGTGGTTCCTGAATCACACTTGCTTCTCCTGACCCCAACGCCCACAGTTGCTTTATTGTCCGAACACACACGTGGCTTCTGTCAGAAGGCATGACTACTACAGAAATGTCTGCCTGGTTCTGCATTCACATCACACTGCTCGTGAGAATTTAATTAATATAGGAAGCTGATGGTTTCTGGTCACCAAAATCTGGTCAGTCTCTTGATTCATAATATTATGGTCCATCCCTGGGACTACCCAGGTTAGAGGTGCTTCTCTCAGTTCCAAGGTTTGAGACTTGATCTTCAAGAATTCTTTTAGCACTCAATGTCTGAAATTTTCTTCTCTGTGTTGATACAGAATACATAGTTTATCTTTAAAAAAAAAAAAAAAAGCAACATGTATTTGCGGGGGAGGACATAGGCCCTTCCTGGAAATAATATATTTCTAACTCATTCCTTCAGGAATTTCTTCTCCTGTGGATCAGCTGAGCAACTCATAGATTCAATAGATTCAATGAGTCCCTAAGAGGCCTGTGGAGTAATTGAGAATTTGGGAGGAAAGAAAATGATTCTCAACTTCATGGTGCAGTAAATGCATTTCTAGATACTGGATCCTTGAGTGTAGCCCTTTTCCAAATCTGCTTGGGGGTTTAGGGTTTTCAACTTATGCCACGAGTGATATTGATTAAGCATTTTCTGCCTTGCCCATTAGCTCTCCCTTCTGCTCAGTGCTGTAGTGAAATCACAATTTGTGCCATGGAAATCACTGAGGCAATAAATCTAGCACTTACGACTTCAATGCATTATTGAGAAGAGAGCACAGATGGACTATAAGGAAGCAAGCAGTTGTTCAAACTAACTAATATCTTTGATAATTAATAAATGTAACAGGGGAAATGAACAGCAAAAGACGGAGTAACTGATCTAATTTTTAACTAAAACACAGCATAAAAATTCTTTGATTTGCAATTTTAAAAAATTCTCTCCATAGCTTTGAAAGAAAACATTTTGGTTCCTTTGTTGACTGCAACCTCAATGACATTGTAATGGGAAGAGAATTAACATTCCCCACGTCATCTGTAGTCATTTTGTGTTCAGCTTAAATTTCTACCCCATGTGGTTTAAGTATTCCTGTTTATCAAATACCAGCTAGGTTTCGGGAACTGTTCTAGGTGCTGGTAATTTAAAGATAACTGAAGCATGGTTCCTGTTTTTGAGGAGCGCCCCGTCTCTAGGAGGGATCTAAGCCTGTAGATGTAAACAGTGAGTAAGCTCAGCCTTTAACTGGGTTATGCAGTGGCCTCAGAGGAGGGTATCACCTGCTCTGCTAGGCTGGGGTCAGGAAACTCTTCAGAAAGAGGGCTCCTAAGTTGAGTCTTGAAGGAAGAAGAAACTCACTAGGAGAAAAAAACAGGAAGACTATCCCAGGCAGAGGCAAAAAGGCTCGAGACAGATGGCTAGTCGGGGGCCTGAACTACTCCAACTGGCAGGAACAAGTGAAACTTATGGAGGAGCAGCAATAGGTAAATGTACGTTCGTGAGAATACAGCAAAATGGTAGGTGAGAGGTGACGAAGACCGGAGATCAGGTACAGGTACTAGCAATGAGGATGGAAAGAAAAGGGTGAGTCGCCACTTACTAGCTGAGTGACCATGGGTCAGTTCATTAACATCTCTGAGCCACAATATTGGTGCTGGTTAAATGGATCTCATAATCCCTACCTTAGAGTTGTGTTGTTAGCACTGGAGATAATATATGTGTGATTTCTGGAATAGTAAGTTCTCAGTAAGGGGTAATTATAATATTATAATATTATTCCTGATTGATTGAAATACTCTATCATGTCCTATGTCCTGTGCTCTTTTTCTACATAGTTCACTGCTTGTCACTTTCATAGCCTCGTTCAATATATAGTTGAATATAGAGCTGAAAGAATTAAGCATTTTTAAATGCTTCTGCCAACAGTCATTTTTCCAATAATTATTACTGTTGCCACATTAATCTATATTTGAGATGCAATCAAATTGAAGTGCTCAAAAATTTATAAGCTCCGTCTATCAGAATTGAAGGAAGGAGAGAGAAACATTCGGACATGATTAGAATGGTTGGCTTGTTAGTGAAAATTTTGTATCATAGTTCAAATATCAAATATCCAACTAAATGGAAAGGATTGAGAGTTGTCATTCTAGAATGGGATACTGATTTACTGTTTAGCTTTAGGCATGTTACTTCTCCTTTTCTCTGCAATTCAGTAAAAGGAGGAAGACTATGCCTGCTGATTAAATACCAATGAGCAGGCTTAAGCATAAGAATGACAATAAAATAATAACTTTCCTCTCTGAGGAGAAGGAAATTTGTGTCAGCAAATCTGTTATATTTTTGAGACTTAACAATAAAACACTCTAAATGGGAATTCTGTCCCTAGTCCAGGTTTTTTTGTTAACATCAGTTTCTCCAAATATATTCCTGACTTCCGCAATTTTGTTTCATACCTCAGTAGTTTTGTTTTAAATTATGAACAGCAAAATCTCTGTGAAAAGTAGAAATTAACCTGCTGATGTATCTGTCTCTACCCCCTTATAGATGCTGTAAGATAAGTGGAAAAATACAATTTCAAAACCTAATCCAGCAGAAAATGTCTCTAACCTGCAAAACAATCCATTTGTTTATGTAACTGGGATGATTTTTTCTTTTTTCTTGAAAGAAAGGGCCTCCTTATAAAGAAATGCAAGCATTTGGGGTTATCAGTCATTATGGTTTCCCCTTGCTACCTCTTCCAGGCCTCTCTGGATCCGACCAGGAGCTAGGTTAAATTCTACCTATTATATGAAGCCTTTAGGAAAAAACCAAACCCAAAAAACTTCTGAAGCCACGCTTCTCTGAACTGTAGCAATTTTTTATTTTACTTCTTCCCCAGTACTTTATATAAACTGCTATGTTAGTGACTATCTTATGATGCATTATGCCTTATCTTCCCTATTATATCACAGATGCTTGATAGCAACTACTTTGTTTTCTATTGTCTTACCTGGTCCAGAGGAGATATTCATAGATTTATTGGCTTCCTTGGGACTTTCTAAAAGTACAAATTATTACCTAAACTTAGGTACAAATTTTACCTAAAAGTGCATATCTCCCAGATCTTAGATTTAGGTCCTGCTCTATCACTGTGTTCCTTCTGTATCTGTGGCAGAAAGTTTGCAACGAGCTGGGCCATGGACACTCATGTCTGTGTTTATGGTAGCTTCTTCAAACCCCTAGGACTCTTCCACTGAGTTTATAAAGTAGACTTTCTTATGCATGGCCTGTGCTCCTGAATGAATCTCAAAAATATCCCCACACAAAAAAATATGGTCAACAGAGCATGAGGGAAACCAAACTGGGAATGCAAATCTTGTCTCTAAAACTTATAAATATGGATTATGTCTTGCCCTCCCAAATATAATGAATATTGGTAACTTGAAATTCATGGTGTAAGTTCCAGTTGAAGTGGATTAAGAGTGTCTTCGAAATTGTATTCCAATCTAAGAAAACTCTTAAATGGGAGCCAAATTATATCAATATTCTAAGTTACATAATCAAGTGGAGTGCTCTACTGTAGCGCATTGGCATTCTCTATCTCTCTCTGCTTTTCCATTCTTGTAATTATATTTGATCTGCTAGACTCACCCTGAATTTTGAGGATTCTGATGTTAAAAGGACAAGGGAGAAAAATTTATAAACCATAACAGTTGCCTTGATTCTGTTTTCCTAAATTATTTAGCGGAGAGTAACATTTTATTGCTACCTCTCTCAATCACTTCCCTGCTGATTGGTTCCTCTACCTTAGAGACACAAATGCACACAACACACACACACACACACACACACACACGCAAACTTTATAGCAGTCTTGCTTTAAAGCAATCATACTTTAGGGCTTTCTACAATGTATATGACTAGTTAGTAAGCACTGTAGCTGTGCAGTTTTAGATGTATATATGAGTCTCTCCAGGACTTGGAGTTGCACTGGGGAACTCAATGCCCATTTGAAGGGCTTACTGAACTCAGCAAAAAGACTGAAAATGGTGTTCTTTCAGGATACTCTTATATGTGGTGGTTACCCCTGAGGGAAAGCCTATAAACTGGGGTTTGGAAAATTTGGATTAGTTTGGTCAAAGTGTGACCTTAGCCTATGACCTAGAATGTATGTCCTACTTGTTCACAGTTAGCTAAAAATAAACATGAAGTGGAACTTTTTAAGCTCTTGGTGTGTTTCATATTATAAATCATTCCTGTCCTCATTCTCCTTCCCATCTCCATTCCTCCCTTTCTATCGCCTTTATTAATTGTTTCATCCATTCAGTAAGTGATCATTGAAGAGGTATTATGTGTCAGCTACTATCCTAAGTGCTAGTGGGGTGAGTAAGTAATAAAAATAGATATTATAGTAAGAGGTTATACATAAAATAGTCACATAAAAATATAAATTTTGAGGTTGGGTCTGGAGGAGTCATACACAACTAGTCTTGCAGGGAGGTATATCATGGAAGGTTTCCTTATAAAAGTTTCATGAGAGTTGAGTTGAGTGAACAGATGAGTGAAGGTAGGAAGACACACGCATCAAGCCAATGGAACAGGACAAAAGATCAGAGGCAGGTAGGGGCAGGAGAGTCCAGAATAATGGAACTAGAGACTGCAGGAAAGGGGCTGGGGGTGGGACAGAGGCGTGTTTGAGATGGGATCAAGAGGCTGTTAGGGCTACATCATTAGTTTCTTTTAGGTCATTTTGGGTATGTTTGTTTTTAAGGTTTAGGTATTATAAAGCAATTGGAAGCCAATGAAGGATTTTAATCAGGGAAGTGACATGATTGTAATTACAGAAAAACCATTCTGGAGAGGAAAGAGGATTAAAGGCTAGAGCAGATGAGTACAAAACTGTTGGGAGGCTACTGGAGGACCCATTAGAGAACTGAGAAGGCAGTAGAGAAGGGGGTGGTAGCCATGCGATAGAGGGAGTTCAATAAATGTCAGGAGTATTTAGTGGAGTGACAGGACCTGGTGAAGGGATTACGAATGGGGGTGAGTGAGAAGATCTCAAGAATGTATAGGTTTCTGGAAACACAAGTGTCCTGACATGATGGGTATTCACTGAAATGGGATACACTGCAAGGGAATGGGTTCACGGTTTCTTTGGTTGTGAGTTTGGTATCAGACATGATAGAGATGTAGCAGTTTTGACATAGCCTAATGGAAATGTTGGAGAGTAACTTCGTTCAAATCTGGGGCTCAGAAGAGCAATCTGGGCCAGAGTAATCAGCATGAGAGAGAATATATCAACTCCTTTGTTTGTTTCAGTAGGATACATTTCCAAAGGTAAATGGAACATTTCCTTTGAAATATTTTTCTTGTTTATGTTGTATTGCTATTTACTCCCTAACCAAAATTTACAATTTGATATTATTATTGTTAACTATTATTTTGAACTATAGTCACCATGCTATAGTCACAGCTATAGTCACCATATAGTCATTTTAGTCTCCAGGTCCAATATGATTTTAATGTAATATGATTATGAAACCTGATACTTGAATTTAATTCCTTGAGAAATACCCTTAGATTTTGAAAATAATATTTTTTTATATCCTCAAATGAATCTGACTTACTTTAGAAGGATAACAGCTTTGCATTCTAATGGAGTCTGAAAATCAATGTTTTGGAGATATGGTTGAAATGTTGGTCTCTTTACATGTTGTTCTGTGATTGTGGACTGTGATGTAGGGCGCTTCCTCATCTCCCTTGCATGAGCCAGCGAAGTGACTTAAGCAAGTCACCAACCTTGCTAGGACTTCATTACTCATATATTGAAGAGATGTTTGTATTAACATGATCTCCAAGATTTATTTTGGCCTTAAGAATCTATGAAAAGTGGGCGCCTGGGTGGCTCAGTGGGTTAAGCCTCTGCCTTTGGCTCAGGTCATGATCTCAGGGTCCTGGGATCAAGCCCCATATCAGGCTCTCTGTTCAGCAGGGAGCCTGCTTTTCCCTCTACCTCTTCCTGCCTTTCTGCCTACTTGTGATCTCTCTCTCTGTCAAACAAATAAATAAAATCTAAAAAAAAAAAAAATCTATGAAAAGTTAGCACTGATTTTAAGAAAATAGTTAGGAGTAAGGATGAGGAGAAGTATTTACTTTAAATACCAGAAAAGTTTTAGATCTATGGAGGAAATGAACCTTCTGAAATTATTCAGGATATAGTAAAGGGGAGTTTATACTTAAAAAAGAAATCTTTCTACACATGCGGAAAGATAGTTAAATCGCTGCTAAAAATGTGAAATGGAGGTGAGCAACATTTCCAAAGGCAGTAAGTAGTGTTCCATTTTACTGGTAAATTCTATCATTCTTTTTTTAAAAAATGAAATAGAGGTTTATATAAAAAACGGAGAAAAAAAAATTGCATGTGCAGATGTAAAATACCATCTGTGCTTCTGGATCCACTCCATGCTTCACACCTCGGTGAAAGAAATTATTGATTGAAAGCTCAGATTTTGCTGGCTAGTTGTAAAAGCTTCCTGTGTTGCTTATCATGCATTTTAAAAATAGGTGGTTTTGAATTTGTCAGTTAATTTTAGCCCCATTTGCCTAGGCCTCCTAACTCAGGAAGCATGCTTTTAGTAAAGCTATGGTTCAATTAATATTCAACTCAATTAATAGTAATGAGCACTTACAAGGTGCCAGGCAACGTGTTAGGCACTTTGCATTAGCTCAAACTTCTGAATGTTTATAATAGCTTTCCTTTTGCCTCCTAGTGGCAGCTTGGGTTCATCTAATTTGCTGGACTGGAGAGTTTCATTTGTATCTTACTTTGATAAAATATTAAACATGGCAAGTATACAGTCTCATAAAGTTAAAGAAGCTCGTCATAAATATCTCCAACTTCACCTCTCTTACCCCTTTCCCAATTTAATAATGGCTGGTGTCACATTTGTGCCCAGGCCCAAGTCAACTCTGCTCTCATTTACTTCTTGCCATGAATTTAAGTAAGATTGGCACCTCTCTCAGGGTTATTTTCCCCCCTCTAATCTTATGGCTAATTGTGGGGTAGAATACTTGTTCCTGTTACTATAGTTTTAAACATAGACTACTGCTGCTTATACTTCAAGGTAAAGGGGGGGTACAGGATTTGATTTTTTTTTTTTTCAAATTTAGATTTTTGGCCATGATGTTTTACATAAACTTACTCAGTTAAGAACATATTAAACGGCATTTATTTTCAGGAAAATTCTTAGAAGCAACACAAAAGAGCCAAATTCGTGTCCTTCTTCTCTAAACTACAGTCACTGCAAATGTATCTATGAATTTTTCAGGCACCAACAGCTCGGGAAAACAAACATATTATTAGAAGCTCAAAGTAGACGCCTCAGGTGCCAAATGCATCCCTAAATACTTAAAGAGAGGGAAGTAGTTACACAGGTATTTGCTTAATATAAAAGGTGATAGAGAGCTGTATATTTGTAGAATTAAAACTTTCTTGTTAAAATACTGACCATTTTAGTTGTAGTTTGATTTTTAAGTGTATAAAATCTACATATATATAGTAATAAACATATAGAGAATGTATATATATACAAAATGAATCATTTCACTTGTTTAAAACCTTAATAATATTAAGAAATGTATTTTGTGAAAATCATGAATGAAAGAGGAGAGATCACAACTAACACCAAAGGAATATAGACAATTATAAGAACATACTATGAACAACTCTACACCAATAAATTTGACAAATCTGGAAGAAATGGATGCATTCATAGAAACATATAAACTACCACAACTGAACCAGCAAGAAGTAGAAAGCCTGAACAGACCCATAACCAGTAAGGAGATTGAAACAGTCATTAAAAATCTCCAAACAAACAAAAGCCCAGGACCAGACGGCTTCCCGTGGGAATTCTACCAAACATTTAAAGAAGAACTAATTCCTATTCTCCTGAAACTGTTCCAAAAAATAGAAATGGAAGGAAAACTTCCAAACTCATTTTATGAGGCCAGCATCACCTTGATCCCAAAACCAGACAAGGATCTCATCAAAAAAGAGAGCTATAGACCAATATCCTTGATGAACACAGATGCGAAAATACTCAACAAAATACTAGCCAATAGGATTCAACAGTACATTAAAAGGATTATTTACCAAGACCAAGTGGGATTTATTCCAGGGCTGCAAGGTTGGTTCAACATCTGCAAATCAGTCAATGTGATACAACACATCAATAAAAGTAAGAACAAGAACCATATGATACTCTCAATAGATGCTGAAAAGGCATTTGACAAAGTTCAGCATCCCTTCCTGATCAAAACTCTTCAAAGTGTAGGGATAGAGGGCAAATAACTAAATGTCATCAAAGCCATCTATGAAAAACCCACCGCAAATATCATTCTCA
>NC_081560.1:133686256-133729817 GCF_022355385.1 Mustela nigripes | reverse complement strand
ATGGTCTCCCTGATATGAGGAAGTGGAGATGCAACATGGGGGGTTAAGGGGGTAGGAGAAGAATAAATGAAACAAGATGGGATTGGGAGGGAGACAAACCACAAGTGACTCTTAATCTCACAAAAGAAACTGAGGGTTGCTGGGGGGAGGGGGCTTGGGAGAAGGGGGGTGGGATTATGGACATTGGGGAGGGTATGTGCTATGGTGAGTGCTGTGAAGTGTGTATACCTGGCGATTCATATACCTGTGCCCCGGGGGATAAAAATATATGTTTTTAAAAAAATAAAAATTAATTTAAAAAATAAAATAAATAAATAAATAAGAAAAGGTTGAAAACAGAAAAAAATGCATTTTGTGTTCCAAATACATGTCTTTAGCTGGTATAAGAGAGAATTTATCATGGACATTCTCTTTGAATAATAGAATTGTTTGTTTTTATTTTTTTTTTATGTTTTTATTTTTTTAAGTTTTTTTTTTTTTAATTTATTTGACAGAAAGAGATCACAAGTAGGCAGAGAGGCAGGCAGAGAGAGAGGTGGAAGCAGGCTCTCTTGATCCCAGGACCCTGGGATCACGACCTGAGCCGTAGACAGAGGCTTTAACTCCCTGAGCCACCCAGGCGCCCCGAATTGTCTATTTTTAGTAGATCATTTCTAGTTAAACTTTTATGATAAAGTTTAAAAGGAATTTTCTAAAATTCCTCTATTAAAAGTATTTACTTGACACTCTTTGGTAATCTGGTACCTCTGGGTATAACTGTGTAAAATAAATATCTGCATCTGAACCAAGAAAATCTGTCTAGTTAATTACATTTAGACATTGGGCAAAAGACACTTAAATTGTCTGAGTTAAGCAAAGTATAAAATGTGATCTATTTCTAAGAATCTGTGCAAAATGGCTTTGAAAAGAATAGTGTTCGTTTTGTTATGTTTAGTATTTTTAGGAGCTTTTATTCATTTTGAAAGCTTCCATTTCTTCTTATTTCTATTTTATATAATTTCTTTGTTTGATAACATGATTTTTTGCTCTTTTGTTCATTTTATTTTAAAAATAGCTCATCAGATATCTTCTTTTGTAAGTTTATTAATCTTCATGTGAGGTTCTGTCTCTTTTCCTTCACTGAGCTTTATGACAGCAGCTAGTATATTTTTTCATATTTGCTTATTAAGAGGGATATTGGCAAACTGGAATGTTTCCTGAAGGGGATGATCAGGATGACAAACAATATAAATATTAAAAAAATAAGTAGAATTTATTGGTATTGAGACTGGAGGAAAAAGGGATTTAAGGGAAATGATTCTTCAAATAGGTGAAGAAATAAAAGAGAATCAAATATTTGTATGATTTTCCAGATTTCAGAATTAAGACAATGAATGGAAAATGCAGGACAGTCCATTTTGTTTCAGTATCAGGAGTTTTAAAAACCACTTAGAGCTATTAAAATATAATTGCTTTTCCATTTCCAAGTAGGTTATGGCAGGCCAGTTTTTCTTTTGCAATACCTAGAACAACCCCGATAAGTTACCTATACTTCCTAGAGCTGTGGAAACCAAAAGGGCTGAGTGAACTAAAATTTCAGAGAGGAGAACACTTCTAAGGCATGCTACTGATAGTCCTTTATTTCTTTCCCTGAAGGCATTTACTAATTCTTAGTACAGTCTGAGGATGGATTTGGCCCAGGTAGAAAGGCCCTGGGAGTAAGAAAAGCTAGTGATTGTTCAAGGCTGGGATGACAAATTGGAAACTTTCTCCACTGGATGTTTGGTGTGTTCTGAGGTCACATAAGAAGCTGAGGAGGGGATAGGCTAAAAGCTTCTAAAAGGCAGAGTGAAAGACTAACCAGGCTTTTGGTATTTAGGGAATAAATAAACAAATAAAATGACTTGGCAGGAGAGACGTGCCAAACTCAAACACAGGCCAGAACTCTTCTTGAAGATGTTAGCTGTGGGTTTGTTTGTTTGTTTTTTTTTTTTTTTTTTTTGCTGTTGTTCTTGTTTTAGCTGTTTGGTGCTGAGGATAAACAAATAAACTGAAACTTCTAAAAGAATTCCTCTCGTATTCTTTAAGGATTGAGAAGATAAAAATCTACTATGCTCTCGGTCAAAATCCAGGAGTGCCAAAGCTCAGGAACACAAATAAACAAGGGGTAGACCAACACCTTTTTCCCTAAAATTGCATCTTACTCCCAACCCTTGATTGCCTTGAGATTATCAGCCTCTCATCTCCCTAAAATAGAAAGGGGAAACCTTCTCCGAAGAAAGATAACATCATTTGAGATTCTGAGATTCCTCTATGCATACTTTCTGTCATGTGATAAAAGAGTGACTAGACATACCAGTAGGTAAAACTCTGACTAATACTCAAAAGAATAAAATACACATTTGAAGCAGGCAAGTAGATGACCCAGATATTGTAGATAACTAATAGGTCTTTAAAATATTTGTGTTTGGGGTGCCTGGGTGGCTCAGTGGGTTAAAGCCTCTGCCTTCAGGTCAGGTCATTGTCCCAGGGTCCTGGGATCGAACCCTGCATCGGGCTCTCTGCCCAGTGGGGAGCCTGCTTCCCTCACCCTCCCACCTTCTGTTTGCCTCTCTGCCTACTTTTGATCTCTGTCAAATAAATAAACAAACAAACAAACAAATAAATAAATAATTTGTGATTAATTAGTATGTTCAATTATCTGAGAACTGAGATTCATAAAAATAAGCAGATATTCTTGAGCTGACACAAGCTCTACCTGAAGTTAAGAATCTGATGGAGAGGGGTGCCTGGGTGGTTCAGTCGTTAAGTGTCTGCTTCAGCTCTGGTCACAATCCCAGGGTCCTGGAATCTAGCCCTGTGTCAGGGTCCCTGCTCAGCAGGAAGCCTGCTTTTCCCTCTTCCACTCCCCCTGCTTGTGTTCCCTCTCTTGCTGTGTCTCTCTCTCTGTCAAATAATAAATTAAAAAAAAAAAAGAAAAAGAAATTGATGGAGAAATAGAATAGGTTGAACACAGTAAAATACAAGGATAGTGAACTGAAAAACACAAAATAAAGCATAGAAAAAGAAAGAAAAGGAAAAACCAGACAAGGTATCAAAGATATTTGAAGTACGCTCAATAATTTTAATATATGTAGAATTAAAATCCCCAAAGGAGAGAAGAGAACAAATGGAGGAGATACATTATCTGAAGTGTCAAAGCCAGGAATTTCCTAAAATTTAAGGGACAGCAACATACAACTTAATAGTCCAGGTGTGACCTTGATCTATGATGTCATATATGTTCTACAAGCTCACAATCATCTAAGCTATTAGATAATCCTGAAATGGACTTTCTATACTCTTGCACCAGTTTATAGTATAAATTACTCCTGCTCTCCTTCTCCTTCCTCCCTCCATTCTCTTTTTCTCTTCTTTTTAAATTCATTCATGCATTCAATAAATGATCATTGAACATGTATTATGTGCCAGGTACTGTCCTAGATGCTAGAGAAATGAGCAAATGAATAGAAATAGATATTGTTATAATAAGGCATGACTTTATATATAGAAAAACCCTAAAGATCTTACCAAAAAATTGTTAGGAATAATAAACAAATTCAATAGAGTTGTAGGTACAAAATTTTAAAAAATTATATTTTAATATACTAACAACAAACTAGCAGGAAGAGAAATTAAGAAAAAAAATCACATTTACAATTGCATCCAAGAGAATAAATTACTTAGGAATAAATTTATCCAAGAATGTGAAAGACCTGTACACTGAAAACTGTATGACATTGATGCATGAAATTGAAGAAGAGACAAATAAATGAAAAGATACTCCACGTTTATGGATTGGAAGAATTATATTGCTAAAATATTCATACTATCTAAAGCAATTTATAGACTCAGTGTAATCCCTATCAAATTCCAATGACATTTTTCACGGAAATAGAATAAATGGAATCATAATAGATCCTGAATAGCCAAAGCAATCTTGAGAAAGAAGAACAAAGCTGAAGGCATCATGCTCCCTGATGTCAAAGTATATTACAAAGCTATAGAATCCAAACATCATGATGCTGGCATAAAATCTGACCCACAAATCTGACCTACAGATCAATGGAACAGAATAGAGCCCAGAAATAAACCCAGGCATATATGGTCAAGTTGTTTACAATAAGAGACAAGAATATGCAATGGAAGGACTGTCTCTTCAATAAATGGTATAAGGAAAACCAGATAACTACCTGAAAATGAATGAAATTAGATTACTCTTTTACACCATGCACAAAAATTAACTCAGAATGGATTAAAGGTTTGAATGTAAGACCTGAAAATATAATCATGTCTTCTATAAGAAAACGTCGCCGGTAAGCTCCTTGACATTAGTCTTTTTTTGTTTGTTTGTTTATAGCTTGTATTTAAATTTTATTGAGATATAATTGGCATACATCACTGTATAAGGTTTTTTTTATTTATTTTTTTATTTATTTTCAGCTTAACAGTATTCATTATTTTTTGATGATGATTTTTTGGATCTGACTCCAAAGGCAAGGGCAACAAAAGAAAAAGTAAAGAAGTGAGACTACATCAAACTAAAGGGTTTCTGGACAGTGAAGGAAACCACCAGCAAAATGAAAACGCAGCCTATTGAATGAGAGGAGATATTTGCAAATCATTTGATAAGGAGTTACTTTCCAAAATACATGAAGAACTCCTACAACTCAATAACAAAAAAAATTCAATTAAAAATGTACAGAAGATCTGAATAGACACTATTCCAAAGAAGACATACAGATGGTCAACTGGCACATGAAAAGATGCTCCACATCACTCATCATTAGGGAAATGCACATCAAAACCACAGTTGGATATCACTGTACACCTGTTAGAATGGCTACTAGGAGAAGGCAAAGAGTTATATGTGTTAATGAGGATGTGGAGAGAAGGGAACCTTTGTTGGTAGAAATGTAAATTGGCGCAGCCACAATGGAAACAGTATGGAAGTTCCTTAAAAAGTAAAAAATAGAACTGTCATATGATCCACCAATTCCACTTCTGGGTATTTAACAGCAGAATATGAAAACACTTATTCAAAAATATATATGCACCCCTATGTTTATTGCAGTATTATTTACAATGGCCAATCAATGGATAAATGTGTGTCCATCAATGGATAAATGGATAAAGAAGATGTGAGTGTGTGTGTGTGTGTGTGTGTACATACACAGTGGAGTATTACTCAGTCACTTAAAAAAGTATGAAATCTTGACGTTTATGACAGTATGGATGGACCTTGAGGGTATTATCCCAAAAGAAGTGTGTCAGACAGAGAAAGACAAATACCATATGATTTCACTTTCATGTAGAATCTAAATAAAAATTAACAAACAAAACAAAACTAATAGATACAGAGAATATATTGGTAGTTGCCAGATGGAAGGGGGTTGGGAGATGGCTAAAATGAGTGAAGGGGTCAAGAGGTACAAAGAACATGATCCCAGGACCCCAGGACCCTGGGATCATGACCTGAGCCGACGGCAGACACTTAACTAACTGAGCCACCTAGGCGCCACCATAGTGACGCAGATTAAATTAACACATAACACTACATATTTATTAGAGTGGCTAAAATGAAAAAAAACTAAAAAAAATATTAAGCATTAGATAAGGATGTAGAACAACTTGAATTCTTATGATCTGTTGGTGGGTGTGTAAATTGAACTATTAAGGGAAGATTTTGGCAGCATCTATAATGCATATATTATGACCCAGAAATTCTACTTCCAGGTGTACAAGCAAGAGAAATACATATATATGTTAACTAGAAGTCATGTACCGCAGTGATCATAGCAGCCCTCTTTGTAATAGTATAAAAAAGAAATGCCCATCAAGGGCTTCTGGGTGGCTGAGTATCTTAGCTCAGGTCTGGATCTCAGGGTTGTGAATACAAGCCCCACACTGTGGTTAATAAAGAAAAAAAAAAAAAAAGAGAGAGAAATGCTCATCAATGGAATGATAGTTAAGTTGTCATCCTCACAACAACACATGAATTATACAGTTATGAGAATGATTAACAACCACGTATAACAATATGAATGAATCTCACAAACGATGTTGAGTGGAAGAGATGTGATATCAAGTATATATTGAATGATTCTATTTATGCATAGTTCAAAAACAGGTAGAACTAATCTATATATTGAGAGTCAAGATAATGATTACTCTTTGGTGCATTGTTCTGTACTACTTGTCATATCTCTTTCTTAATTTAGATATTGCTTACATAGGTGTATTTGACTTATGAATACTCACTATCATTTTACATGTATTTTTCTGTATATCTTATGCTTCGTAGACAAGTTAAGTATAATGAACTATCCATTGAGTTAATAAACTCCTTATTCTTGGAAATATTCAAGTACAGAAGTTAGACAATTACTTGTAAGGGAATCTTTGGAAGAAGTTTCTGCATTGGGGTAAAAGGAAATGTACCAGATGTTTTTCCAGAATTTTTAAAATATCACAATTCTGCATTTTAAAGGGTATACTTTGAACAACTATCTACATATTCCTTCTCTGTCCTTACTGATCAAGTTGGAAACTATAGCCTACTTGCCCTATTTCCAGTTTACCTTTCTTCAACTCACATTATTTCTCAATTATTGATCTCTCAATGGCCAAATCCAATGGATTATTTTATTCTTTTTCTGACATGTTTGGGTCATCTGCTGGTAGGAATTCATTTTCTTAAAATTCTTTTGCCTGACTTTCCTAGTATCACTTTCAACTTGTTCTCCTATTCTTATTATCTCTCTCTCTCTCTCTCTCTTTTTTTTTTTAGCTTGAAATGTTAGGACTCTCCAAATTTTATTCTTAGTCTCCTTCTCAATTTACAAAGTTCTTTGTAGGATTTTGATCACTCCTAAGGCTTAACTGACTATTCAGCTATTACTGCCTTCTAAATCCATGTCTGTAAATCATATCTCTGTAAGTTCCAGACTTACATATTTGACTGCCTAGTAGATCCACTTGTATGTTCCCCAACTTTACCTGAAAGACTGAATTCTTTTCTGAACATTTGGTTCTTTTTCATCATTCCCTTTACCTGGAGATAGTATTACCATCTCTACTGTTTTATGCAACCTGGGAGCTAGTGTGGATTGTCCTCTCATCTGGGGTTCAATCAGTTACCAGGTCCACCCAATTCTTCCTTTTTTTTTTTTTTTTTAATTCTGGTAAGGGCACTTAACCTGAGATCTGCCATCTTAATGAATTTTTAAGTGTGTGATATAGTACTGTTAATTATAGGCACAGTGGCACAGTGTTGTGTAACAGCAGATCTTTAGAATTTGATCATATCCATAACTGAAGCTTTATGCCCATTGAATAGCAGCTCCCTATTTCCCCTCTCCCAAGCCTTCCTTCTTAATACTGCATATTCTTCTGTTCTATCTAACCTATTTTTTACTGCTTCAATTTATCTTATTTTGTCCGTCATAATTTCTCTAGTCTCCCAACAAAATCTGTTTTGTAATTTCATAGTCAGTTAATCCATTCTGCACAATGAAGCCAGCATAGGTTTCTCTTAGTAGGATGTTCTTTTTTTCCAATTCTTGACTTAGTGAACCCGTACTTGTGTAAGGTTTGGTTCAGATGCTATTTGGTCTATGAAGCCAATCCACCTTTACCTACCCTCTCAAGTAGAACTGATAACTCTTTCCTTTGTGTATGCACTGTACAAACGATGAACCAAGTATGTATCATATACATGTTTGTACAATACATGTTTGTGAGACTGGGGATATGTCTTAGTTATCCTCTTACCTGCAGTACACAGTGTGCTAGGTTTGAATGAACAAAACAATAAATGGACGACTGCATGAATGAATGAATGAATGAATGAATGAATGAATGAATAGGAGAATTATGTTTAGTCTGAATCTATGTTTTCTAATTTCCCATTTTGAATCACCTGAGAGCTTTTTAACGTACTTACCCCTGGTCCTCACCGTGGACATCCTCTAGGAAAAGGGCCAGGAGATTTTTTTTTATCAGGTAAGTTTGGGAAACATTGGTCTAAATTACTATCTCAGTTTATTTGCTTGAAATAAAATTAAAGTTTCAAGTAGTAAGCATTTTCATGTAACTGTTTCTGACCTGAGACCTGTCAAAATTTTTTGACTAATCACTGGCTCTGAATTGAATTATGGAAATGTTACAGGGTACAAGCAATTCTCTTTGAAGCATTAGATAAAGAATAAAATGAGTATGACCACATGATGGGGGGGTTAACTTTTTGGTGTATGGTCTGTTGGTCAATAAATATTAAATGAGCAGTACTAACTCAAAATGATTGATGTATTTTGTCATGAGATGATTGTGCCATCACACATACAAACATATAAATACACACATATGCTTTAAAAATCCTTACTTTTGTGCTACACTGCTCTATACAGCTTGTGAAAGTGATTGCTGTGCATGTATCCTACATAGTTTTTATTCACAGCTCATGAATACATAATGCTTTTCTGGGGAGAATAAGCATTTGATCCCACAAATACAGCCGAAGCATCTTCATTTGGAAGTGGTTGCTAGCCAATGGAATGCAATCCCCCCCAAATAACAAAAATTTCACCAATGTAATTTAAGGGACAGGACTCATTTTAGAGAAGGGTTTGTTATTTAGCCCAGGAAGTGAAAGCTGTGGTGCTGCTTCACAAATACAACCTGAGGGATTATGACTCACAGATGTGGGAAGAAAAGGCTAAATTTGAAGTAAGATTTGTTTTTCATGATAAGGAGTATTTCTTCATAGGTAAAGATGGGAATGGCTATTGTGGTTCTAGGTATAGGTTTTAGAAAGGGTCCACTTAGTATATTTTTTTTAAAAGATTTATTTATTTATTTATTTGACAGATGGAAACCACAAGTAAGCAGAGAGGCAGGCAGAGAGAGAGAGAGGAAGGGAAGCAGGCTCCCTGCTGAGCAAAGAGCCTGATGTGGGACTCAATCCCAGGACCCTGAGATCATGACCTGAGCTGAAGGCAGAGGGTTCAACCCACAGAGCCACCAAGGCACCCCAGTATTTTTTTAAATATGTATTTTACCCATGCCACGGTGATATTTGAATATAGATCAAGTTATGTTCGTAGAATAAACCAGAAGACCTTTAACAAAAAATCTCCTTTTGAGACTCTGTTATAATCTTTAAGAAAATAGTCCTTGTTCTTTGGATCTGAATGCATGAGGTTAAAATTAGGTAACTAGAATACCTTCTGTTCTTGCTTTGTATTCTTTGGGTATTGTTGGTAAACCCAAAGTCTGACCTATGGTATTGATGCTTCCTGGTTCAGTGGCATTAATTTTTCCCGATATTATTTTGCCCCTAGGCAGCAGTTCACTCTGATTATATAGCGTTGTTGCTTAATTGATTGCAGCATTTTTGTTTGAGTAAATATTTTTTTAATTCCAATTTTATGGGGAAGAACATGTCAAACATGTCGCGTATTCACATTTTACAATGAACCAGGGGAAGCCTTGAAGTTCATGACTTCACAAACTGAAAAATTATACTGGAAACTGTAGACTGCATTATTTTTTTCTATAAAGGTATTCCATAATGTAGCAACAAACACAGAAGCTTAACTTTAATGACATGAGAGCAATCTGTTGTGTAGCATTATAGTCATCAGTTGTGCTACGATGCAGCCAAGCTGAGCTTCTGGTCTTATGTGTTTAGACTTTGCTTATGAAGTTAGTTCTTGGTTCCTAAAACACAACACCTTCTTCCACCTCCATTCTTCACTTGTCTAAATCCTCGGGTAGGCCCTGGTTCAGTGTCATCTTAATATAACCTTGCTCATTTTCTTTCTTCAAAGCAATCTTGCCCCATGCCCAAATGCCCATATTACTCTACTATTAACTTTCATTTTAAAATTAAACAAAAGGCGGATTTTCTATATAAAGATATCATGACTTATTTACATTTCTCCCTCCTAGATAGGAAGCTAGAGGAGACTTATCTAAGTGATACACATAACATGTAATATAATTCACACATAGAAACTTTTCAAATGAGAAAAAAGTAGAAAGCAGAAAGGGAAAAAAAAAAGATGGCATTGCTTAATAAATATTCATGATAGGAAAACCATGTTCATGGTTTTTATTATTTAGTGATTTAAGATTGCAGGGTACCTGCACGTGTTTTAAGTCTAAACTTGATATTTTGGCTGCTTCTTCTTTTTTTTTCTTTTTTAAGATTTTATTTATTAATTTGACAGACAGAGATCACAAGTAGGCAGAGAAACAGGCAAAGAGAGGAGGAAGCAGGCTCCCTGCTGAGCAGAGAGCTGGATGCGGGGCTCATCCCAGGACCCTGGTATCATGACCTGAGCTGAAGGCAGAGGCTTTAACCCACTGAGCCACCCAGGTGTCCCTATTTTTTTTTCTTTTTACATTTCATCAATGAATGCATGGTTCAGCCCGTATTTTAGAGAACGTGTGATTCAGCAAGAGTAACAGTGGCTAGTGGGAAAAGATTGATGGTTATGAGAAAGTTCAATCTCATCTCAGTTCCCTCATCCTGCCTTGACCAGGATAACTGAGAGAACCGAGTGTTCCACAAACCGTAAAGATCCCCACAGTCCATTAATTCTCTCAAATGAGAAATTATTATTATTAATAGTATTTTATCAAACACACTTATAGTTGACATCAGTATTCTTGATGGATATTTTTGGGGTGAGTGACATTCTGCTCTAGGGCTGTAGATCCTTCTCCTGGACCCTACCTGTAGCATAATCTAATCTGGAGCCCTGCTGGTTAGGAATTCTGGGGTATAGCTTCCAGAAAATACAGGAAAACGTGCAGAAAGGGGTAGAGATAATCCTGAATCAATAAGAAACTATTTAGATGTTGGTATTCTGTTGAGACAATCTAAATATCTCCTTCCATTTTTTTATACTTGGTGTTCTCAATTTGCCTGCCTTAATGTTGTACATCTATACACACACACACATACACCCCCCCCCCCCACACACACACACACTTTGCAAACAAATAGTGCCTAGAAAAACACCAATGCAAGAAGATGGATTGATTTTTTAAAGCTAATCACTTTATACTTATGAGATAATGCTACAACATGAGTTACTCTGTCGCTGATATTTAGCATCACTAATTTGGAACCTATGCAGATTTTTTTTTGAAGAGCAGTGGTGCTAGTATGTGTAGAAAGCAAGTCATTTCAGTAATTTATTTTTCTTATAAAAGTTGATGTGCTATAAAAATGGTAAAGAACTATGTCAACAACTTTAAGCCAGTTACTCTCTTTGAACTTTAACTTTCTTTTCTATAAAAAGGGAATAACAACCAAAAAAGGGGGAATAACAATAACATCCATCCATCTCAAACTTCATTAGGCTGTCAAATGACGTAATGTATGTAGAAGTGGTTATTTTTAGTGGATTCATTAAACCCGTTATTCCTTTTCCTTTCCATAATTTTTTCAATGTTCTTTCTAAAGATTGGACTCTGGTTTTGGAGAAATAACTAGAAAATGTGTGGTTTGACTTTTCTAAGTTTTTTCTTTTTTTGGTACAATAAATAAACTTTGCTGTATTTTTTTCCTAAGACTCTACCAGTTCTTAAAAATTCTACATGAATCTAAAACATCATTGTCCAATGAATGATCTTTATCAGTGATTTCAAATATTCTCTCTCACCTACTCACCTGCCAAAAAAAAAAAAAAAAAAAGAATCTGTTTGTAATGAAAACAAAGGTTTAAAGCAAGAATTCATGAAGAGTCTTAAAGACATATTGTAATAGGCACACAGCTCCTTCGGTAATCATTTCTTCTGCATTGGCTCTTTTATGTTGACCATATGTAGAGACAAGTAAAAGGAAACACTTCTATTGAAACTTTCCTGTCTCTTTTGCAAACCTTATGGCAATTTTAAACAAAGGAGTTAAGGTTTTGTCTTCACCTTTTTTGATATGCAAATTAAGGGGCTAACTGGGTGCAGGTTTTGTTACTAGGGGCATTCCAGAAAAGAGATGAATACCAATTGCTCAGTGGTTTAGGGAGCAGCAGGAGAGAGGAAAAATAAAAACCTAGGATAGGGGAAGTCAACAATAAAGGAACTTAGATAACATAAAAATCAACTTTCCAATGAATGAAATTTTTCTGTTTTTTTGACTAGAGGTATCATATAGATACAATATCCATGTAGCAGTGTGTAGCTGATGTGATCGCTCTTTTCAGGGAGGCAAAGACACATAGAGATAAAATAGATAAAAAGGCATAAAGCGAAAATGCTCCTATATTCTATATTGGTTCAGCTCTCTTGATTCTCACTAGAAATTAATATGCCATAGAGAAGATAAGGTGATAATTCTCTCAAACTCTATTTTTCACTGTCCTGCTTTTCCTCAAACCATCTACTTCTTAGCCTTAACTGATTTAACAGAATTAATGTGTTTTTGTTTCAGGTAAATTCAAATAAAATTTCATCGTTTCACCATGTAAGGTTCAGCTAAATCCTTGAGATTATTTTGACAGGTCACTTTACTTCAAAGTGCCTTTTTCTTTATCTATGTGGCTTTAGTTTGTTCTACTAGTCAAGATAGTAGGCTATGCTGAACTATCAAAAATCTAAAATTAATTTGAGTGGCTTAATAGAAGTTTATTTCTTATTCATGTTGTATATATCTCTATTTGGACTGGAGGACCTATGTGTCCTTGTCCTAGAGTTCTAGTCCACAGTCACTCAGGAACCCAGCCTGCTAGACGGGCTCTATAGTTTTTTAGCTGCCTCATCTGGAGTGATGGCTAGGTACATTAGCTTTGGCAGAGGAAGAGAAACTGGATGAGCTCACTTGGGCTTTATACAACTTTAACCTAGAAGTGACAAAAATTCCTTCCATTGGCATCTGTTGGTTAGAATTTGTTACCTGATGCTGCTGAAATTTATGGGAAATGTATAAGACCAAATGAATCTTTGGTGAGCATGGCTATTTTGGCCACATTTGCAAACTTCCCTTTTACTTGCATGTACTTAACCACAAATAAAATGTCATGAAAGTGCTAGGATACTAGAAAATATTTGCAAATACAATAGTATGTTGTCTGTTTTGTTATTTGACATTTGGTTCTATATAATTACAGAATCATATGTCATTTTTACTAAACCTTACCATGACCTAATTACACATTACCTTAAATCTAAATTTATTCTTGCCATTAAGCTTTTTTTAAAATTTGCCCCATCTCAAGGTCCCAGGGTGGCTCAGTCGGTTAAGTGTTCAATTCTTGATTTTAGCTCAGGTCATGATCTCAGGGTTGTGAGATCAAGCCCCGCATTGGGCTCTGCACTGGATATAGTGCTTTCTTCAGAATTTCTCTCTCCCTCTCCCTCTGTCCCTCCCTGACCTCTCTCTCTCTCTCTCCCTAATAAAAATAAAAAATAAAATACTACATATATATATGATAGTTAGTCTGGTATATACATAGCAACTAATCAACATTTCTCCATTTATTTACTCCCCATTTCTTAAAACTAACTGCTCTTAAAACATTATTCTGCTCTTACTCTGCTGAAATGGCAATCTCTGCTATTATTAAAGCTCTTCACATTATTTTAGTGGTAGCTCATTTTGATCATTCATAAACAAGATTCCATAATCTTCTTGTAAAATGGTGATCTACCTCATTTAGAACAATTACAATGTATGCAGTGTGAGGGCAGAGTACATGTCTTCCCAGCATTTAAAAAAATGTATGTTATATTCTTTGTCACTAGAATTCTTAAGTTAGGTTGAATGGAGACCAAGATAATCATGACTAAAAGATTGGATTCTCAAGACTAAGTGGACTCGTGCATATGCTGATGATATTTATCAGTCCTTTATGAGAAATGCCCTCCTCTCAGCTGGCAGCATAGCAAAATTTAAAGACCAAAGGAAAATGAGCAAACATTTCAGTCATGATAAAAATAATTGGCTGCTTTTGTACAATGATTTATGGTTTACAAATTCTTTGATACAGCCCCAGCAGATAGGCAGGCTTGGTAATATTATCTGCATTTCTTAGACAGAGGAAGTGATCACATGTCTAAAAATCATTAGAAGTTAGCTTAGAACTCGAGTTTTCTGGTTTGTAGACACTCTCTGAAGCAAACATTGTCTCTCTAGTCATGATTCCTCAGATACAAAACAAGTGACCCTTTCACAAAAAGTTTTCTGGTTTGTAGATACTCTCTGAAGCAAACATTGTCTCTCTCTAGTCATGATTCCTCAGATTCAAATCAGGTGACCCTTTCAACAAAAAGGAAATAGGAACATGAGTAGGGCAAGCTTGCACTGCTTGTGAAAATGCTATAATCATCCTTCATTTTGTACATCAGCATATGCTCTATCCTTAGAGAAGGTGTATGCTGTGCTCCAGGACACGGAGGACAGGAGCCTTGCAAGGTACTGGAGAATGAGGATGGTACCTTTGTGAGGAATTTAGGAATTTAGAACACATGAGCCAATCAGTTAGTTTGAATACAGTGGACATGGGGCCAAGTGTAGTATTTTAAAAATGCTGTAGTTTACCTTCAAATATTATTTACTGTTTATTTATAGCTGTTGTTTATGAAGAGTAATTTTGATCAGAAATTGTGCCTGTGGTACAGTTTTAAAAATGGAAGAAAAAAAGAATTATAAACTTTTCTGCTAAAATCATTGCAACATATAGAAAAAGCACGACATCTGACAAAAACCCAGAACAAGCTTTTCTAGTGAAAATAATGCAATAGATAAAGATTACAGTATAGTCACCAGGAGTGTTTCATGAGATGCTATGGCTAGAAGTCTGATCACAAAGTAATTTCCCAAGATTATAGTAACCTGTAATTAGAGGCATCAAATATGTTATTGAACTGAATATTTGTGAGGAAGAGATAATTGGGAAGACATGACAGGCCTTAGATATGTAATTTGCTGGGTTTGCATATGATGTGAGGAGTTTTGGGTAGTCATTTACCATTCCTGCTTACTACCTATGATTCTGCAGTTAGAAAGTGATCTTTTTGACAGAAGCATTGCCCTTTCTGAAGTCCTCTTTGTAAGACCTGTTTAGGGGAGGAGAGTATGAACTCAAACATCTAGAGATAAAGGAAAATAAAATTCTTTGTGTGGGAGAATAAGACACACAAAGAATGGGAGAGAAACCTAAGAAGAAGCTCAGTATGGAGATGAGAATGGTGGTGAGAACAGGGCTGAGGACCCAGTTCAGTGAGCTTACAACTTTATAGATGGCATATTTTTTAAAAAAGATTTTATTTACTTGACAGATAGAGATCACAAGTAGGCAGAGAGGCAGGCAGAGAGAGAGAGAGAGAGAGAGAGAGAGTGGAAGAAGCAGGCTCCCTGCTTAGCAGAGAGCCCGATGTGGGGCTCTATGTAGGGCTTGATCCTAGGACCCTGGGATCATGACCCGATCTGAAGGCAGAGGCTTTAACTCACTGAGCCACCCAGTTGTCCCTAGATGGCTTATCTTAAAGTAAGCCAAATTTGTGTTGCTGGATTAAGATTCTTTGCAATTCAAAGATAGTCTTTAGATCAACTAATTTTTCTGACCAGTTATCAGACTAGAGAAGAAATCAGTCTAACAAGAAGCAGAGTTGATAATGTAGTGCTTAGTGACTGTGACTAATTAGAGGACTTAATTAAGCTATGAAGAAAACATAAAGATAATCACTCTTAGTTTCTACTCTTCTGCATCTGGGAGCATGAGCAAATCGATAATCTCCTCGGCCATCACATGATCCTTCCTTTCTCATTTGATCTTGGTATAACCTCATATGCACCTTCCTGAGGTGATTCAGATTATAGAGTAAATGACATGCCTTGACTCTTGTTTCATCCCACTATAGCAATTTTATTCATATCATAGTCATCTGTCATATAAAATATTTGAATTTGGTACTTTAAGCATGACCCATTTCCACTATAGCCCAACATTTATAGTTGTTATTATTATTGTCATTGTTAATGCTAATTCTTATTTTAATAATATCAGAAATACCAATAATGATACTAATCAGGCTTTTCATATTATTTTTATCTCCTGAAATATAGTAAGCATTTATAACTGGTAAAAATAAAGGATGTTGCTTATGTATGCTGAAGATCTGATATACACCCTCACTTTTAATCCTACAACAACTCACTGGGATGGGTTTTATTAAACCTACTGTCTAGATGGAAAACCTGAGGCAGGAGAAATTTAAGTGTAGCTATCACACAGCTAGTTATGGGTGGAGCTGGGATGTGCACTTAGTTCTGTTTGACCTCACTATGTTACATATACATGGTTTGTAATTATTGGTTATTTAGGTAGGATTTAGCTAACTACTAGATTATTTAGTCTGGAGTCAATATATGTGTATGTGTGTGTATGTGTCTTAAGATAGTATTATTTCTGCTTTTGGAAAAAATGGTTTCATAAACATAGAGCAAAGGATAATCTTGTAACATTGTAATGACAACTAATTGCACAGCAGGAGGACATAGTTTACATATTCTGTCATCATGGGGCTGCAAGGCAGAATCAATGAGTGAAAATGGGGAATAGCTTTGATGTGAAGTTTCCGTTCCACTGGAGGAATCATTTTAGGTCCAACTATTGGGGTGGTTTTTAGCATCAAGTGAATGAGTGTATTTATGTTTGTTTCCTGTGCTTTATATACTCTGGCTTGGAGGCAGGTGGTTTGTCCAGAACTTTAGATGTTTTGAACTCTAAGGCTTTATGAATAAAGGGAGACAAAGCTCTTTTATGCATCCAGGTGGAAAATGTATAGGATAAACTAATTCTATGTTGTTTATTTACTTATTCATTGATTTATTTGGCTAGGTATATTACTGAAAATAATATTGACCAAAAGTTATTATGTATTACTATGGCTGTTTTGTGGCTGGAGGATTGTTTAATTTGGGATAACCTTATTATCATCTTTGGTATTATGAATGTTTTAAAAAGTTTGTGAATGCCGCTTGATGTCATTCAAACCTGTAGTTATAGAAATGCTTAGAGATACAGATCAGAAGTTCCTGGTTTCATGAGGTCTGAAATTTATACAACTAGGAGGACCCTTATTATGAAAAAGAATACACAATTTTGAACACAAAATTAGTTACAAAAGTGGATAGAAGGAATATTCCTGGAACCCATTGTTACACCAGGAAGACTAATAATGACTAACTATACACAGTCATAACTGTAAACTACAGAAATAGAGCACCTACCCAAAAGAAAGTCCCAAACATATTCTCCTTAACCAGTGGGTCTGCAAGCACTCCAAGGTCATCTAACAGAACTACCCGTCTTACTCCCAAAGGACCTGGTTGATGTACTGTGGAAGTGGTAGTGCAGGTCTATACATATACCCTAAAGCTAGATCAGAAGAATCATCTTGCATAAACAGAGGCATACACATTTAGTAATGTTATAAAATGTAGCTGTATCTTTGACTCATATTGAAAAGGATTAATTTTGTAGTATTTTTATTTATTTTTTTTAAGGATTTTATTTATTTGACAGAGAGAGATCACAAGCAGGCTGAGAGGCAGGCAGAGAGAGAGGGGGAAGCAGGCTCCCCGCTGAGCAGAGAGCCCGATGCAGGGCTCGATCCCAGGAGCCTGGGATCATGACCCAAGCCAAAGGCAGAGGCCCTAACCCCCTGAGCCACCCAGGCGCCCAATTTTGTAGTATTTTTAAAAGAAAAGTAAATTCTTATTGCTATACCCATTGAACTAGTGTTTTTGAAGATACATGTATAAGTTACATAGTTTCTCTCATAACTTTGTACTGTAAAGTAGCCTAAGATAGTTGTCTTCTATTAACAAGAAGTTAATAGAAAATTTTGATTTTCTGTCAAAATTGTATGGGTTTATGGAGTTAGGCAGCTATTTATAGTATGTTACCATGAAATACTATTATTTTCATATTTTAAAATGTTTTAAAACAACTCTTCTTCTCATTATCAGAAAATATAGTGTGAAAAATCTATAGTAACAATTTTTCTTTCCAAAATGTTGACTTTTTCTTTTTTAAAGATTTTATTTATTTGTCAGAGAGAGAGAAAGAAGGAGGGGCAGGCGGAGGGAGAGTCAGGCTCCCTGCTGAGCAAGGAGCCTGATGGGGGATTCAATCCCAAGACCTTGGGATCATGACCTGAACCAAAGGCAGGCTCTCAGCCCACTGCATGGGGTTATGCCCAGGCATCCCCAAAATGTTTACTTCTTTTTAAGACAGCTCTTTACTTGCTATTTGCAACAAGACACTGATCTTTTCTCAGAGAAAACTAATAAATTTACAGTTGGACCATACTCCATGCCAATATATCATTCCTAATTTGAATGTCACTTTTCTTTGAACTTTCAAAATTTGATTTAAATTAATATTTTTTCAATCTGGAGATTTTAGAATAACTATCTTAGTACCTTAGACATACAAATTGGTATATGACATTTTATTTTGAATTAGAATTTGTGTACTAACTGTATTTTATGACCACCATAAAGGCTCAGATAATCAACTCTTAGGTGATACCAGCTCCATGCATGGGGGACAGTATTTATTTTAGGCTTTACATAAGCTTTTATTTTTTTCCAGAGGACATAAAACATGATATTGTTCTTTCCAGTATTTTACAAGCCTTTTTTCATTCCCACCTCAGCAATACAATATATGTGTATAGTGGCAGTAGGACATAAGAAATAAGGTGAGAGTTCAGTAGTACTCATGAGAAAGCATTATTAATCTAAATAAAATATGGAAATATTCTTCCTTGGCAATAACCCCTAATCAATAACTAAATCCATATTTCATGATGGATTATAGAACAACCATTTACAATAGCAATTTATCATTAAGGATATGGGAGTTGATAGGAAAATTTAAGACATCCCTGATATCTTTATGGCTTTTAAGAACCTTTGAGATACATCTTTCTTATCTTTCTCTGCCCAGTGTTAGGTCTGAGATCTGAAATTTCACTCCCACTAAAATACCAGCAAACTCTTACAAAGAACAAAGCCCATAGTAAGTGATACCCCATCTATGTTTTCTGAAGCATTGTCTGCTTTCAAAATATTATATTCATTACATTTTGTGTCATTTTAGATTTTTATTGCTTAGAATATTTTCTGTAATGTCAAGATAGCTTGTTCATAGCATTATCTCCTTCCCATCTTTGCAGTTTTCCTTTTTATTAACTTAGTCCTTCTAGTCAAAACAATACATATCTCTTAGTGATCTCTTTGTGGTGCTGTGAAAGGTTCTCTTATGTATCTCTGTACATCCTTGCTTTCTGTGTCTAGTAATTCTATCACTCTCTTAACTCTTTCCCTATGAACATAATGCCTTATTAGATTTATTCCAACAACATAACTTGTTGGGAAACTATGGGCAGACCTAATATCTGTACTAATGATGGTACCTGTAGAAGCAGAAATTACCACCTTATGTTCTATATTGGGTGCCACATTTTATGGAGAAAGTTAGACTGGAAGAGCCTCTCTCAAAGATACAGAGGTAGGAAGTGTTGATTTAGGCCCAGGACTTGCTGGTTCCAGAACACAAATTTCCCTCTATTTTCATCACCTTTTTTTGATGAAATAAGAGCTGTGATATCTTGCGTAAGTAATCTCTTTATAACAAAGTTAACTGTGTTTCCTTAAGATTTTAAAAAAATTGTTGTGGTAATACTTTTGGAGATAGTTATCTCATAAAAGAAGAGGGTTTGCATATGTGATAGATTTAACATTATACTGAAGGTCATTTGCAGCAGTCCCTATAGTCACTATAATTTCCCAACAGGTGTGTGTTTAGGGAAAGCTTGGGTCCCCTACCTCATAATTACTCAAAAGTAGTATTGATGGACAATTCAGGTGCTGGGTTGACACCATTAAGAGAGATAAGATTGTTCCCCAGAGCTATCTGGAGGATTGAAAAGTACTTCAACTGAATGGAAAAAAGGGTCAGTTGTATCAGACATAATTCATAATGCCTCTCTGACTTGTCACATTTTTTTCTCTATTTCCTACCATTTGGGAATACTGTGTCCTATCTACCCTAGAAAGAAAAGTAGTAAGAACATTATTAATCATATGAGCATTGCCCTTTTCTACAAGGAATCTATAAGGTATTAGTAGCCAACCATTCACTTTTAAAAAGTTACAACTGTCGAACCCCTATTAGTATAACTGTGGGGAAATTCATGCTATAATGAGTCATTAGGCCAGAGACTGAAGAAGCATTTCAGATTTACTTGGTGGATCAATGGTGTGATCTTGCAATCCTGTCAGTCACTTAGCTTTACGTAATAATAGAGCTTACTGCTGAAGATCCTTTGTGACCCTAGGTCACATCTATGTTTTTGTTAAATGTCAATAATTTATTCTATATATTCCTTCCTTATATCCTGGAGTAAGTTTTTATACCTCAACTCTGGTGACAAGTATGTATCTTTGGGGTATATCCTCTCTATTATCAAAATTACTGTTATAGCCAAGAGGTACTGACTGACCTTAAAGTACTTTCTGAGTTACCACCACCTTCTTACGTGAAGATGTAGAGTACAGAGGGACCATGGGTATCAGAACGCTTATTTTTGAAGATGTAAATATTATATATCTAGAATCTGTGAAGAGGGGCAAATTTAAGGAAATAGGCTAGTTGATTATTTTAAAGATAAACAGGTCATGTGGGGGAGGGAGTTACTGTTTCTAAGATGTGCTGATGACATTAAATCATTCGGGAAGGTTAATTAAATTCTCACTGACCTTTTGGGAGATGGTCATGATTACATAACCCTTTCTAGCAAAGTCATACATAAGCTCATTTCCTTTAAATCTGTGGTGTTTAGATTTTCTTTTGGTTTTAAAAGATTGATCTCAATAGGAAACAGTCAACTCCCCTTGCAGTTCTTTCCAGAGTTCTTTTCACCTCTGACTGCCACCACCCATTGTTTTCATATTCTGCTTTGCTCTTCAAGGACTGTTATCTAATTCTTCAAAGATACTGACTGGTAACATTTCCAGGGAATTTGCAATTTAGAAGGGCACCCTCAAAGAGCAAAAAGTGCTTAAGATGAAAATAAACGAATTTATGCTGCTTGTATTATAAATAATGAAAGAAATATTTTCTATTTCAAGCTTCTTCAAATGATATGCATATAGATACTGACTGATGAGTAGCCTGGTAAATATAATCTAAAATTCTTAGCATTTGGCTTTGAATGTATTATAATAAATGTTCTCCAAGCTTTGCCAGATAATATGAATTACTGGAGACACTTTTTAGAAATTCAGATTTCTTCCATCCTCCTCAGATCAATGGAATAAGTTTTTTTTTTTTTTTTCCAGAGAATATGCTTTATATTTGTATTTGTAGAATTTTTAGACTGGCATATTTGGGAAACACTACATTATAACATTTAAGAAGTCTTTTTTTCCTACTTATGCTAAAGTTAACTGTGTGACAGTTGAATAACTGTTAATATTCTAAGTAATGACTGGTTTCCAGAAAGCAGTATTATTATAAAGTAGTTGTTGTATTAATATTGTGATAAAGCATCATTACAGAGCTCCTGTTTTAGAGGATGGTGCATCTCGACCATTTTGTATGTGCTCTAGAATAATTTTCTATACCTACTTCGTATGTTATTTTTTTTCACATCTTAAATACGTAGTCAATTTAAGCATATACAACTTAAGTACGATGAAGATTCTTTTGAGATGAATAGTTGGCCACTTCAGGCATGCCAAAGGAGTACTATTATTATTTGAATTGTACCATATTTACAGTTTATAAACCTTACACGTAGGACTGATATCAACAAAAAAATAGCAAGAACAACATATGAGAAAGGATTTGCAGAACTTTGCTTTGTTTTGTTTTGTAACAACAAAACTCTCTGGTTGATAGGCTGCACCCTTATGTGAAAACTTGAAATGTATCCAGTTGAATTTAAATTTGAACCTGTTACAGTAGTCAGTTTGAGACTTTTGTTCCATATGTAGGACAGGATGCTTTGTTAAAAAACCAAATATCCTAATGTCTAGGAAACTTTGCATATTATCTAAAGCAGCAGATTAGGGAAAGATACTTTTTATTTTATGTAACATTAAAATTGTTAAGAATGAGGGGCTTTTAATTACAGGTGATAGCAAAATGAGAAGAAAAAACAGTGTACGGCGAACCACAAAATGTGGATTCTAGTTCATACTGCAATTTACCAGTTGTGTCATTTAGTTGTTAGCATTACCTCTGTCTCCCTTCACCTCAGCCACTTAGTAGAGAAGCCCTAGCATAATTTAGGACTCATAATGGAACGGTTTGGAACAATACTACAAGCTGAGGAAAGAAATTTGTTAGTGGAAGAAATGAAGGGATATATGATAATGCTCTCTTCTTTGGTCCCCATGTACCCTCTGCTGGGGTGTTTTGGGCTGTAAAATATTGGGAAGTACAATTTGGATTAGAATGATTTTTGCTGGAGATGTCTCCTTTGTTTTAATGGGACTGAGAGATGCCAAGCTAGTCCAGGAGAATGGCGAACAAGGTGCTGGCTGTTTAGGGCTTTTAGGGATAAAGTAGTGAAGGAGTTCGAAGGACTGTTCTGTGTTATCTCATTTTGATAACCTGTACAGGGCAACTGGAGGCAGGGGTTTGCTGACAATATCATCCCAGGAATTTTTTAAAAAATTGACTATTTGGCTGGTGCATCCCTTTGCACATTTTTTGGGAAGTCAAACACAGTGTTAGGAACATAGAGTACAAAGGCGGTCAAGGAGAAAATCTCCAGTAGTTATCACCATGCAAGCTGGTTTCTTTGTCTAAAAATTAGACTTTCAATGTCCCTTTCAAATAAAATTACATTTAAAGGGACACCTGGGTGGCTCAGTTGGTTAAGCAGCTGCCTTCAGCTCAGGTCATGATCCCAGCGTCCTGGGATCGAGTCCCACATCCGGCTCCTTGCTCCGCAGGGAGCCTGCTTCTCCCTCTGACTCTGCCTGGCACTCTGTCTGCCTGTGCTCGCTCTCGCTCTCTCTCTCTGACAAATAAATAAATAAAATCTTTTAAAGAAAATTACATTTAAAAACTGTGTGGATGGGGTGCCTGGGTGGCTCAGTCAGTTAAGCATCTGACTCTTGGTTTTGGTTCAGATCATGATCTCAGTCATGAGATTAAGCTAGAGCTTAGTGAGGAGCTGCTTTCCTTTTCCCTCCACTGCTACCCCTCGACCCACTTGTGTGCATTCACACACACACACACGCTCATAAATTAATTAATTAATTTAAAAAATCTTTAAAAGAACTCTGTGGATAGACTGCAATGCATATAATTTTATGTGGATAATTAATAATTCACTCCTCTTGTATATAGATACATGAAAAAACTGGATGGCATTCCTTCTTGATCTATGAACTGTTAAAAATGTCTCAGAGAAAATAAATAAATGGAAATGCCCTTTGGAGGCCACTGACTTCCTTTTGCCTTATATCGCTATGGATAAGACACAGAGTAAAATTATGAAGCTGCTTCACGGTAGAAATAGAAGACTAGATAATAAGACTTTCTAAGACTAGATAAGACTTTTAGATTGGGAATGGTTTTAGAGATAATCTTGTCCAATTTATGCATTTTAGAGACTGAAAACTGGAAGGATAATAAGTCACCCAGGTAATGAGATCTTATTCCTATGAGGACAGAATCTTCACTATAATTCTGGCTTTGTGACATAGCTTGTAGCACTGTCTCTCTCTACTGGTTAATTGTATTTGTAAATATTTTATCTCCCTGTGTTATAAGGTTCTTGAAAACAGAAACTGTGTCTTATATTTCTTTGTAGCTCTTCCAAGAGTTCAATAAATAAATGTTTGTTATTGTGGGGCTGATTTGTGGGAAAGATTCCCCTACCTCTGCAAATAATGTGATTTGTGCTGTCACCTTGGCAAATAAAGAACAGTTGTAGGCATGTAAGTAATCCAAATAAAACTTTGCATAAACATTTTAAGATCCTAAAATATTGGAATAGATGAGACCATTGAATAGAAATCAACATAAATCACAGCCCACTCCATTTTTAATAAGTTAAAAATCCAAGTGTATAATTTGATGCAAGTGGTCACTTTTGCTTTCAGTCTGAGAGGAAGTCAATAAATTCCTTTTGCTGTTACTCACAAAAGTAGTTTAAATTCTGTGCAGGACATGAGTCTGGGGAATCACGTCAGCCTCAGCGTACAAAAGAGCCTGGAGAGACAGCAGAACAATGTCTCCCCAATCGAGCTGCTGAGGGAAGGTGGTCTTACATTTCACTGCAGGAACTAGCAGGCTAAATTTAATTTTCAGAGTCAGAGTTTGCCTTTTAAGCTCCCTATCCGTTATGCAATCTAACCTGAAGCTGCACTTTTTTTTTCTTTTCTAATATTCTTAAGTCATTTGGAGAAATCTAATACTCCTATTTCTAAATTACATCAGCTTAGCTAAAGATATACTTTCCTTTCTGTAAAATTCAGTTCAAAAGTAAGAAGAAAAAAGAAGTAAGCCCAATATGCCAGAAAGGGAGGGAAGGAGGCCTAGAATATGTAAATGGTTTGATATATGACAAATCAGTTACTGTGTGTGGTATGATATGCAAATTAAGGATAATGCCTCCCTCTTATCTGCATTGCAGATTCTTCCTGGCATGTTTTTCATGCATTCTGCATGCAGTATGTGCAATAGAGCATCATAGTTTAGTGCAAGGGGTCTGGGCACTGGAAATCAGAAGGTGGAAATGTGTATTAACTTTATAATCCTTAAAATTATGTGAAATTTGTGTTTGGTCACAGTGAGTTAATGAGATCAGAGTCTAGTAATTTATAAATGGAAATTGCATTAAATAATGTGTTTAAGAGTAAGTTACAAGTAATACATCTCTTAATTCTAAACCTGCTAAGGGATTTCTAAATATGCAATTCCCCATATGTTAAGACTAATGTTTAGAACAACAGATACTAGTGTGAATTAAAATATGTATTATAATAACAGGCTCATATTGAAATTTAACCTTTGGTCTTTGCACTCCAAGTACTACATAGAATTTGTGCATCAATTATTTTCCATATAGATTGGGGCCAAATAGGCAGTTTTCTATGTGGGGTGACTTGAGCTTGTCAGGAATTATTTTGTTCTTGAAATTCCATCATTGAAAATTCATGATTTTTGTTTGAGCATTATTCTAGGTTTATTTTCTTTTTTCCTCACCTACAATGCAAACATCCTGATGAAATAAGCCTTTGAAATTTCATCATCTAAACCTTGGTGAAATTAGTTATTAGTAAACCGAGTGGGTAAATTCTTGTGGTAAGAAACAGATATATGCCTTGGCTTAAGGATATATTTTGATTATAGAGTAATTACTTTGATAGTTGTATGTGACTTATAGATTCAATTTATGTTTTATATGTATCTCATAAATAACTTATTTTGGATAATGGGGTTGCAGATCTAACATTTTTTCCTTGTCATTGGAGTTTTATTGAGCCCTCATTATTAGTTGAATTTGTTGAGCAGTATTAACCTTATTACCTCATCAGGCAGAGTCTACATGATCAATGTAGAAACAAAGGCACCTGCTTCCTGTTTCCACCTTTATCTTCTTTTCTTGTCCTCTTTTTTCCAAATGATGTTACATCATTTGGTAGACTAACATTTTCTTTCATGGAATGATTACTGGTTTTTACTGATTTTACTCAACAGACCACAAGTTATAAATGTCACTTTTTGATTGTTGTTTTAGGATAAAAATTTTTTAAAAATCCAGTTTTATTCATAATTTTTTGATACAGAAATATTTAACCTGATTACAAGAAGATAGCATTGAAAAATAACAATATGTTTGTATAAGTGAAACTTCAGCTGATGATAAAATTTTTTAAGAGAAGTGCTATAGAATGTCATGGGATGAGCTAGAAACAATGGTATGTTATTATTAATTTTTTGAGATGCCACAGTTATTGGAAATGAGAAAGTTCAATTATTGGCATTTTGGCACTTTCTGTTGTATAATTTGCTCATTTTTTCATAAACCCCTTCCTTCCTTTCTTCCTTTTTGTTATTTTAGTTTATTTTTTAAGTTTTTATTTTATTTTCACTTAGTTAATATATAGTGTTATATTAATTTCAGGTGTGATATAGTGATTTAACTTCTCTATACATTATGCTGTGCTCACTACAAGTGTAGCTACCATTTGTCACCCTAAATAGTATTACAGTATCATTGACTGTATTCCCTATGCTGTGGCTTTTGTTTCCATGACTTGTTCTTTCCATAACTGGAAGCCTGTATTTCCCAATCACCTTTATCCATTTTCCCCAGATACTCCATTGTATCGGGCTACCATTAGCTTGTACTCTGTTATTTATAGGTCTGATTCTGCTTTTCATCGTTTATTTACGATAGCCAAGATATGGAAGCAAACTTAAGTGTTCCTAGATGAATGGATGAGGAAGGTGGGGTTTTTTTGTTTGTTTATTTTTGTTTTTGTTTTTTAGGAGAGAGAGAGAGAGAGAGCAGTGAGCAGCAAGGAGGGGCAGTGGGAGAGGAAGAGAGAGAATCTTAAAGAGGCTCTATGCCCAGCATGGAGCCTGATATGGGGCTTGGTCTCATGATCCTAAGATCGTGACCTGCCTTGAAACAAAGAGTCAGATGCTTAACCAGCTGAGCCACCCAGGCACTCCAGAAAGGCGTGTCTTATACAAACACACACACACACCTCTTGGAATATTATGTGGTCAGCCCTAAAAAGGAGTTCTTTCCATTTGCAACAATACGGATGGATCTAGAGGGTTTTACGCTGAGTGAAGTAAGTCAGATGGAGAAAGACAAATCCATATGATTTCATTTACATGTAGAAACTAAAAAACGAATGGATGGGTGCCTGGGTGGCTCAGTGGGTTAAGCCCGGGCCTTCGGCTCAGGTCATGATACCAGGGTCCTGGGATTGAGTACTGCATTGGGCTCCCTGCTCAGCAGAGAGAGCCTGCTTCCCCCTTCTTTCTCTGCCTGCCTCTCTGCCTACTTGTGATCTCTCTCTGTCAAATACATAAATAAAATCTTTAAAAAAAAAAGCTTAAAAAACGAATGGATAAAAAAAACAAAAATATCATTCACCTCTTTGATGTTTGATCCTGGAATTTTATCATAAGGGTTGTGTAGTGCTTCACAGTATTCTTGGAAGTTGTCACAATAAAAGTATCATAATTTTCTAAGGAATGAATGATTTTCATTTTTTGAGTGTTGTGATCATATGCATCATTAGTCCTCAAAATACTTTCATTTTTTTCCCCTTGATTATAGTAATTTGTGGTATACTTGCAGTCTATTTTCTCTACTTATAATTTGCGTCTACTACTGCTTTGTACCTCTCAGTGGATTAAAATCTTCATTCTCTGTTTATGTTAAATACAGATAGAATGAGGAATTTTCTCGGTGTTGATCATCTTGCAGGATGCTATCCTGGCTTTATTTTCTTGAGAATATTAAATATTAATTACTAAAGCCCTGCAAAAATCACATAGACTGGCTTTTAGATTCATTTGAAGATATTCCTTGATTTGCCAGAATTTGGGTAGAATTTGTTTCCTTGTTTATATTCATGATTTTCCTTGAGTAGCGTCTTTCTGGTTTATCCTACTATTATTTTTGTTGTTTGCTCCCCATGGACATGGCTGGGCATAAATAAAGGTAGAGAAAAGAAGATAGTGAAAGGAGGACGTTTAAAAATAATATTTTATTTTTAAAAATAATAAAAATAATATTTTATTTAAAATATTTAAAAATAATATTTTATTTAGAAATAATATTTTAAAATTTAAAATATTTTAAAAATAATATTTTATCTTATTTTTTGGTTGAGATCAGGTTAATTTGATTAGAGAGGAGTCACTTAAGATAGCAACTTGCTGAGTTTTTCATTCCTAGAAAAAAATACATCCTTCACTTTTCCTGACAACATACTATTTCCTCTATTCAACATGACTTCACTACTTTAGACCACTCATCCAATTATCCAAGATTCTTTTTCAGTACAAAGGGTTTTTAGGGCCATATTTTTGTTTTTGTTTTTGTCTTAAGATGACACTGAACTAAGAGTGGGAAGACTGGTTGAAGCTTTTATTTTTAGGAGGATATCTTATCATGGAAGAGAAGAAATATGGAGAAAGCCACCTTTGAAAACCAGGAAAGGAATATTAATTTAATTTAATCAAAAGAAAAGGTTTCAGGCTGATTGTTTTAGCATTTGAAAATGTATTGGTATTTCTTTCATGAACATATGGGAACTCCTAGAAGCACCTTGAATTTTTGGCACTTTTTAAAAATCTATTTTTGAGGCTAAAATGAAGGAGAAGGTACAAGAACTGAATTTTGATAGAGAAGTGGCTAGATTATCTCCCTGATATGAGGAAGTGGTGATGCAACATGGAGGCTTAAGTGGGTAGGAGAAGAATCAATGAAACAAGATGGGGTTGGGAGGGAGACAAACCATAAGTGACTCTTAATCTCACAAAACAAACTGAGGGTTGCTGGGGGGAGGGAGGTTGGGAGAAGGGGGTGGGATTATGGACATTGGGGAGGGTATGTGCTCTGGTGAGTGCTGTGAAGTGTGTAAACCTGGTGATTCACAGACCTGTACCCCTGGGAATAAAAATATATGTTTATAAAAAATAAAAAATTTAAAATAAAAAAAAAAAAAAATAAATAAATAAATAAAGTCATGGAAAAAAATACACCAAGAAATAATAAAAAAAAAAAGAAGAAAGCATTTTTTGTTTCTTAAAGATGTATTTATTCATTGGAGAGAGAGAAAGAGAGAGAGAAAGAGAAAGCGTTGGGGGGCAGAGGAAAAAATTTCAGCTGGATTCCCCACTGAGCCCAGAGCCCCACACAGCCTGATCTCATAACCCTGAGATCATGACCACAAGAGTGTGACCTAGTCGGAAACAAGACAGATGCTTGACTGACTGAACCACCCAGTCTCCCCTTTTCCTGGTTATTTTTTAACCCTCTTTCCCCGTTGTGCCAAGCAAGTTTAAGTATATTGCTGTCACAGTTTTGCTCATAATTATATTTAAACATTTCCACATCAACTTTTTTTTTTTCCACATCAACTACTTTCCTTTGTAATCTACTTTCACACATAGCACTTTCCTTTCATTTCTTCCCTCTTGTTTTGTCATTTCTCCTAGGGTTTGAAAAGACACACTGTCACAGTGTCTTCCAAAGGCACAAGGGGATTCCTGGAAAGAAGAGGCACACATCTGTCCTTTGTCCCAGTGACTAATCCTTACACAATAAGCCTTTAGTATCAGCATTTTATACACAGAGCCTCCACCACTCTAATCAGACTCCAGAAAAATTTCAAAACAATTTTAGGAAAAAAAAAAAAAAAAGGTAGAAGCTTTGAAATAGAGATACTATAAATTTGGGCAGGAGAAAATAAATGCACTGTCTGTGCATTTGTCCATTATCCTTCGTCTAAGTTTTTAGATAAGCAGAAGAGAGTCAAATCCAAGCAAGGTTTCTGGATCCTAAATACATGGTTCAGTGGGGCAGGGGTGCAAACAAGAGACCGTTCCTTTTCTCCCCTCTGTATCCTCCATCCCACTTTGTAATTATTTCTTCCTTATGCACCCATGGCCTCTTTTCTCCTTCGAGTCACTGATATCAAAGAAAGATAGTGCCCCAGTTGTCTCTGGGCCCTGAATTCCTGTCTGCTTACCTAAAAAGTCCTATTAACTACTCTATTGTACCTGATAACATTAGCTAACATTTCTCTAAAACTTAGTAAAGAACAGGCATTATGCTAATTTTAAATGTATTTAACCTTCATATTGACCCTAATAAGGTAGGAACAATTATTATACCAATTTTACATCTTAAGGAACTAAAACTCAACAAGATTAAATAAGTAGCTAGTGTATGATGGGTCAGGGTTTTGAACCCTGTGACTTTGAAGCTGGCACTCTAAATCACTGCTTTCTCTCTATTCTAACATGTAAACACATGCCCAGGTTTTTCTTCTTTCTGTTTCAGACCCACTTCTCTCTCTGACATATCTGGATTCTATTTCTGTTGTTCTATGCCCAGCTTTAAAGGATCTTCTAAGCCCCATTATACAGATGCTTCTGCTGGACTACTTGTTTCATTCTTGACTCTGGTTTTTCCCCTAAATCCTTTTTGGAAAGTCTTTTGGCTATATTCACTGACCTACCAGGTTATGCATTCAGGGTCTAGAGGCCTTTCAGAATCTGAGTCACTGCTTCTGCTTATATAGAAAGGGAGTTCAGAATGGATAATGGAGATAAAGTGCATTTATCTTCTCTAGTCCCAGTGTTTAATATCTTTAGTACAAACCTTCTAGTCATTTCTGCTGAAACTATTTAATTTTTTTCCTGAAGTTTTATTAGGGTCCTGGAGGTTATAGATATATAAAATGCTAATAATGGAAGCTGATAACAAAAAGTATTTATCAGTGGAGTGAAAGGACATTATCCTTCTCTTCTTCTTCTTTTTTCCCTTGTGCCTCTATGAGGAGATTGTAGCAGTATACTTTTTTGGAATTAACTGGAGTTACACTAGATAAAAGTCCTAGATGTTGGGACTCCTTGGGCAGTTTATTCTGGTAGAGATAACTGAGTGATCAAAAAGTTATTTTCTTGCATCTATCCTTGTATGCTGAAACTTGAATCCTGTCATATTAGACTTTTGGTAGTAATGAGGTCCTGAGATGAGAATTGTATAAAGCATATGATAAACTAAGGAGTAAAAAAAAGCAGACAATATTTAAGGCTAAGAAGATGAAACAGCATCTCTGAAGTGGAAGTGTATTAGCTCTTTTACAGTTTGATGAGTGTTGGTAGAATGATTTTAGAAACAAAGGGCACAGTCCAGAGGGGAATAGAGTATTTTTATATGTTTTAATATTTACTACATCTAAGAGTTAACAAGTTAACATCACATATCTGGTCATCTTTAATATACATTCAGTTCTTTGGTATGTGACATCTATAGAATGAGAACTATGCTATTGAGAATATTTCAGGGGCAAATTAACATTTATTGAACATCTACTATATGTTGTCAGACTTTGGGCAAAGTGCTTTAGGTATCAAATCTCATGTAATTTTCACAGCTTCCACGTGAGGTAAGTCTAATTATCTCCACTTTGCCAGTCGAGGAATTAGTGGCTCCAAAAAAACTAAAAGAAACTTACTCAAAGTCATGAAGCTAGAAAGGGAAGAGCTGAAGTTGCTGAGATCTAGATTCAATGTTTTCTTGGCTTTAAAGACCATGATCTTTCTGCTGTACTATGCTGAATCATGCTTTTTCCTGAGAAAAAATATCTTTCATGTTATCCTCATATCTATATGAGTCCCTTTAAAAAAATCTGTGGAAGTCATTAAAAACAGAAGTTATCATAGTGTTTGTATTTATTTTATAAGCCTCTTGGAAGACAAGCTGTTTCAATGAAGAATAAGACAAAGCCCGACTATGGGCCAGGGAGACAGCTATCACCTCTCATAATGAACACTCATGGGGATTAGCTAGATAGAGAATCTGGGAAACTTTCCAGATAGCATCACACATGATCTTTCTACCATTGCATTTTACTCTTAAGCATTCCATTTAGACTCCATTTGTCTTATTCTTAAAAGTAATTTTCATTAATTTCTGAAAGTTAATGCTGCTTTATATCTTCCTATCACAATGCTAGGTAATTTTAAAACTCTAAAAGGAATAAACTCTTAAATAATTTTGAAATAACACAACCCTCTCCCCATACATTTATTTGTAAAATAAAGTAACAAAACTGTGTGGGTTAGATTGGAACCAAATAGATTTCTGGTCTTCTTGCCAGTGAATTTTGCCTTCTAAATATGCTACAGCCTATTTAGCACTTGGAAGCACCATGGATAAAATTCTAAATTGTATAATTTTTTTCCCTCTGTGTAAAAAATCAGATTATGCATTATATGTCAAAGATATCCAAAGGCAGTATTTTCTTTATTTCTTTGACATGTTTTGAGAAATTGAGAGACTACCTCTGTTCCAGATACTCCCCAATTTTTAAACAATAGGAAATAATTTTTCTTTAGATTATTTTTACATTAAAAATCCCCAACTGTTAAATTTCCTATAAAACAGAATGTTTGGTATCATGGAAATAAACAGAGAAAGGAGTCACTAATATATCACAATTAATCTGTACTATTGAGCTGACATGCATTAAACTCAGTCCCATTGACTGAAAACTGTCAGAAAGAACAAAGCAGAAATACCAATGATTGATGAAAAGACCTATAAAGATGGATGATTCTCTTATGGAACAGCGAGAGAGTGAGGGGTAGGCATCACTGCAAGAATTGGTATTAACTGTTCTTAAAAAAATCATTGTTAATGATCTGGCAAGACTCAGTCAACAGCACATCAATGAATCTAGGAAATATGTGTGATCCAGAGGTGTTAAAGCACCAGGTTAAGGAGAAAACTCATTCAAATAAATTGCATACCAGAAGAAATAGGAAGAAAAGAGATAAATGACAGCTAAGAAGGGAAATCTTTCTCAGGAAAGTTTTTTCTTAGGCCGTTTCTCTGTGTGGGACACAAGAAGGGTTTCAGTGATGTGTTTTGGCTAACTGAGCAGATTGCTTTGGCTTTATGATCATTTTGCTACTGAGCACAAGGGAATAAATTCTACATGGAGGACCCTGGAGATAGAGAGAAGTGAATTGGGGAGAATCAGAGGGAGAGATGAATCATGAGAGACTGTGGACTTTGAGAAACAAACTGAGGGTTTTGGAGGGGAGGGGGCTGGGGGGTTGGGTGATCCTGTTGGTGGGTATTACGGAGGGCACGTATTGCATGGAGCACTGGGTGTGGTGCATAAACAAAATTCTGGAACACTGAAAATAAATTAAATTAAAAAATTTCTAGTGATTCGATTGTATAGAGAGTCTAAGACCCTTGGATTGTTTTCAGACCATTCACCATCTATGAGATCCTGCCATATCTGGTGTCCTTGGTACACTTCACATATATAAAGTGTAGGGAGAACGTTGGCAGTGCAGCCTGGTCTTATTTCACAGAAAAAAATGGAGCTCTGAGGTATGAAATCCCTCAACTTTTGGCCTTCAAAAAATGGAGCTCTGAGGTATGAAATCCCTCAACTTTTGGCCTTCATACCTATAGGTAATTTATATATGTCTTTTCTGACTTCCCTCTGCCCAGCTAACAGTAGTTAAGCTACTGTTTAACCTGTGCTTCTGTGCTTTCGTCAGTTGCTGACTGCTTTGGGACTGGATCGTGGCTGCTCAGTTTACACTTTATTTGGTACCTTTTTTTTATAGCCCTTGCACCTATTCAAATGTGTTCTGGGAGACACCAAACCCTCCAGTCCATTCTCTTTTTCCTCACATTCGCATTGGAATTAAAGGCCTTGACTTTCATTTACTCTCTAACAATGGATAGCAGGGGACTTCTTGGTTTCTCAATCTAACAAACTCTTAAAGTCCTCATTCTTTTTCTCCCCAAGGCAACTGAATTTTCCAACCACCTCTTCTTTTTCTCATGGTTTTCTGATTCTTGCTGTTCCTCAGCCTCTTTGGCTTTTCCTTCTCAGGGGTCTCCTTTCTCCTTCTCGCTCCTTTCCCCGCCAGCTTCTCAAAGTATTGGGTATTCCTCAGGGCCTTGCTCTTTACCCTTTCTCTCCCATGTCCCTTATTCAGACAACTGGATCACTTCTCTGCTTTAACTGTCTTATAAATTGATGACTCCAAATCTCTCTTCTGATTTCCAGACCTAAAAGTCCACATGCTTAGAAGACATGGCAACCTCAACACATCTGCAATCTAAATCACATGATATTCCCCTTATCTCCCAGTGATATCATGACCCAACTGCTAACCCAAGTCAGAAACTTGGATGTTAACTCCCTTCTTTTATTCACATACCAAACTGCTAGAAAGTTGTGTCCATTCTACCTCTCAAACAGCATTCCTCTCTGACTCTTCATCACTGGGCTATCTTCCCTGGTTCCTCCCTTATGGCTTCTCATTCACATTGTTGTAATAATACCCTAATTGGCTTCCCCAAATTCAGGGTCATTCTTTTTTAATGTATACCTAAAATTCCTTCTAGAGCTTCCATCTCCAAATCCTTTCTTGGTCTCATCTAATACTGTCCTATATTTGTGTGAAAAGTCTAAATTTTTAATTTAACATGTAGGTTCTTTACTGTCTCTCAAACCCATCTCTTATGCACCTTAAAGTCACTTTATGTCTTATCAAGCTACTATGTTCGTCCAGTGCATTTTTTTTTTTTTTTACCCTCATAAGCTTTTCAATAACCCAGCGAAAGCATTATCTTTTCTGTGAAGCTAATCCTGATCCCACTGGAGAGAGTTAATCATTATAACCTTACCTTCTATGATACCCTGCACCTAATACATTATATCAGCTTTAGTGTTTTATTATGGTTATTTGGTTGTCTTCATCTCCTTACTAGATTCTAAGCTTCTGGAGGGTAAGATATTATCTTATTCATCAGTGAGTCATCAAAGACTCACAAGTAATATGCAGTTTTATTGATTTGAATGAAAGAATTGTTGAGTTAATTAATAGATATATGTAAACTTTAAAGCTTAGAGGTATTAAATAGCCAAAAAGCATGAGTCTGAAAATGGCTATACAGCTGGGATTTAATTTCTATAGCTTTTATGCATCATTAAATTCTTGTACTTGTTTTCCAAACTGTGTATGGAAACTATTTTGTGAATAGAAGAGGGGACTAGAAGAAAGCTTTAGGCATACAAAAATTGATGGTGATTACTTTTCCAATATCCTCTCTGGTGATGTATACAAAATAGGTATGCGATAATACTACTGAACATTCACATAACTTTTGGCATCCACTAAGTAGTTTGCATTATTTACAGGAACAACACAGGTAACACAAAGTCCCCGTGGGCAGCTTGAGGAATCTGAACTCTCCATAAAGTCACCGCAGTTTTGCATTCAAGTGTTAGCTCAGCAAATCTTTTCTAACAAGTTTGGTTCATTTCTTTACTGTCAATTTGCTACGGCAAAACATGGTCAGGAACCACTTTTGCCTCAGCACCCCAGCTCTCAGTAAGACTGTATAACCATGTGCTGTAATTTTCTATTTATTCTGCTTACCCAACTAAAATACCTTGAGTGTCTCCATGGCTCAAATAACACTGAGCCTTAGCAACAATAAATGTCAAACTGTTTTCATTTGTGTTTAGAAAAAGATCTGCTACTTTTCTTATGCAATATTTCTAAATCTAAAAAGAAAATGTAAAATATTTATATTGTCTTATCCTTAGTGGCTTATATATTTGCCTCTTCAAAAGGATTGAAAACTCCTTGAAAGCTCAGTGTGGGTCTTTTCATCTTTGTATCTTTGGTGTATGGCATAGTTGCTCAATGACTTGGCTAGGTCAAACTGAAGTGTGCTTATAATTTAACATTACACAGTATATATATATATATATATCTATATAATATATATATATATATTATATATATATAAAATATATGTTTTATGTTGATGATCCAGGATTCTTTTTTTTTTTAACCATATTGGTTAACTCTGTTGGTTATCCTTTTCTATTAGTGCATTTACTGAGAAGCCTCAGAAGTCTTAATTTGCATCACTGTCAACATCTTAACAATCTCACAATTGTATATTGTTTAAAATTATGGACATATCATTTCTTTAGCCCAGCAAGGAAAAAGTTCCAACTTATCTTTTCAGAAGGATCCACAAAAATTGAGGAAGAAGGGGTGAAAGAGAGTAAACATCAGAGGGGAAGAAGAAGCATGCTGGCTTGTCATTTTCATGCTACTCCCAAATCAAATTTGTGACAGCAAGTAGGATGCCTTGCATCCAAAATGTTTGATTTTTGTGCTGTGGGCTGCACACTGAGAAAACAACACAATCCTTACACAGTTACTAATGGTGTTCTTGTCCCATCACACAATTTCACGCTATTTATTTATGAAAAAAATGCCTGACAACTTGGACACATTAAAGCATCTTATCTGGAATCCTGGGACCAAATGTAGACCCAGAAAATGGCAACTTCACAGAGTGCCAGTGTCCTCAAAAAGTTAAAGGGTAACACTAGACCTTATTTTCCTCCGTTTGGCATTCCTGTTTGAAGCAAAAAGTAGGGGTGAAAAATGCTGTTGTTATAACAAGCACTGTTAGAACTATTACTGAACTCATTATACTACTTAAAAGTAATGATGAGTAGACATGGACTGTCACTAACCTTCGATCTGACCAGCATATGGAAGACAGGTGACTCCGCTGAGCAGTTAGTACATTTTATAATGGTGTGGTAGGTTGGCTGTCTTAAAATATTCTAGGCTGTGGGTATTCAGACCAAGGTCCTAGGTATTCAGATAGATTTGTAATGGCTCTGGATAAATTAATGTGTATTAGAACAGTCAATAATTACATTTTAAACAAAGAATTGATTTCTGGAGCAGTGGACTAAGTAAGCTCTGCCTGCTCAGTTAGAATTGCAGGTACATTTTGGTGATGGATTCTTCAGCCTGACTTATACAACTGTTCACATGGCTACCGGTGTCCTAGGATGATATTTTATTTCTCTCCTGCCTGTACTAACTTTTCATTTCTGACTTCTGTATATTATTTCTCTCATGATGCTGAGCTAGATATCTGATAATTATATTTTAAGCACAACAAATATTATGTATCCAAAGACTTAATTAGCCTTATATATTATGCTTAGGTGAATGGAGGTATAGTCACTTAGTTATTTTATCTTTAATCAAGTGTCATTTGGAGTTCCAGACATTCAAATGTACTTGTATAAGTAGACTTCTCTAATACTAGGCTCTGTCTGATGCACAGAGAAATGTTTGTTTCACACAGAAAAACTTCTTAGAATGAATAACCTACTTCAGCATTTATGTTAACTGAAAATATAATTTTATAAGGTATAATATTCAGGATTACTAACAGCTGCTACACTCTTCTTTATGTCTGGTACACTTGGGATAACCTGTAATTTTCCTCTAGTTACAATTTGCAAAGTTGTAATTTTGGTTATAATGTTAAGTATCATAATAGTATAGCTTATGGTTTCATAGTAACCTCACTGTGAGGCATTTGTTCATATGCTATTGTAGGGAAAAGGACAGGTAGAAGTGCCGTAAAAATAAGAACATATCTGCCTATACAGCAACTTCTTAAATCCTTTCTGTCAAGAATTTCCTGCACTTTAGAATCCAATTTTCGATCACGTCTGAAAAAATATCTATTGTAAGTCTTCTCAAAAATGACCTCAGCTTCATGTTAAATGTTATCTAGACTTCTATAGATAATTTGTTCCTTTTTTCCAAATTTATATTTATTATTATAGCAATGCATACTATATAAAGGTGTATATTGACGTTTTCTTTATTATATGTTTACTATTAAAGACTAAACTATCAGAGAATATAAAGAGTGAAATTTAATATATACTTCCAACTGAAATCCTGGTTCTACCCATGACTTGGTAGTGGTTTTGGACAGTTAACCCTTTCAAAGTTTTTTCCATCTTAGGAAGTTACAGGGAAATTTTGTAAGCACTACTAGGTTGACAAATACCTGGATGAAAGATCTTATAAACATACTACTTCCTATTTGTACAGATTTGTGTTTTCTTTAAAGCATTGGGCATCCAATGTTATAATTTATTTAAATCCCAATGCTATCAGAATGTTTATTAATCTCATTTTCTTAGATGATTGTGATTTTCAAAGCTCACACAGTAGCCTGAGATTTTCTGATTCCTGAGCATGTATTTTAACCTCTGTAGCACCGCTGCTTTTCTCTATAGGAAATGACATCAATTGATACGTAGTAACTGGTTTTTAGTAAACTAAAATATTAAAGAGCACAGTGAAGTGACTACATTTAAAGGACTGAGAGAAATTACTTTAAATATTTTAATTTCAGGAATATTTTTTAAAAATGTTTAATCAACAGCAGTGATAAAATATATATATGACATATTTTATGTTCTGGAGGATCTATTTTAATCTCTGGTAATCTTTACAAATTGAATAACTGGGCACCCTTGATCTCAAATGCTTCGTGTAAACAGTGCTATTATAGCTACATGAATAATCATATTGAATTTGCCACTGTGAGTAAACGAAGCTACACTATGATAAAACATAAAACCTCTCTTCCCATATGGCTTTCATGAAAACCTTCTCTCTGTTTATCTATTTCAGTCCCTTTTATGAACAACTCTTTCTCTGCATATGATTTAAATGTTAGTATTCTTGGAGGTTCTGTCTTTGACCTTGTTTTAATTGAGCACTTTCTTTGGATTCAGTCAGTTATTTCCATGGCATCAACTACCAGCTAATCATGGCTTACCAATATATCTCAGAGTTGTCCTAAACTGAACTCACTAACTGAAACCACCATCGATGTAGTTGTTTGAGTTAGAAAACTGGGAGTTATTCTTGATTCATCCCCCTCTCATACCACCCACACCTATTTAGTCATCAAGTCCTGTCAATTTTCTGTTCTAAAAATGGCCTGTAACTTTCTACTTCGCTCCTCACCCTCCACTAGTATCTTAGTTCAGGGTTTATTTACTTTTTACAGTTTTCTAATTCATCTCCCTGTATCTAGTCATGCTTTGTTCAAATGTCTTCACACATTGATCTACCTGAAATACAAACATAATTACCATGCCTTTCCCAAACATCTTATATGGTTTCTTTTACCTAAAAGATTAAGAAGAGATATTTTAGTAACAAATAATTATCTGTGCAAATTGAGCAATATTTATTAGAGATTATGGACTATTTTTTCATATATATATTCATATACTAATATGTGCGTATGTGTATATATATGTGTATAGTTTTATATTAGTGCTGTTGTCACATAGTAGATGATTAGTATAGTTTTCCTCCTGAGTAAATGAATTAATGAAACATTCAAGAAAAAGAATACTATAAAATTAGATAATTAGATAACATATATTAGAAAAATTTGCTTATACACATTGGCAAACACATTGCTTCCAAATAAGCATCATTCTAAAAACCACCACTTACTAGCAGTTGAAATAAGTAAACATATTTCTTAATTTGGTCAGTGAATAGGATCTAAAGTCCTGGCTATAGTTTCCACAGCCTCACCTGACCCTCTCTCTTCTTCCTTCACTCCACTCCAGCCACCTGATTCCCTTCTGGCTCTTAAAACACCCAAGTATTTGAGGCCTTTGAACTTGAAGTCTTGATTCCCTGAGAGAAGGAATCTTCTCACATAGCTGTATGGCTCTCTCTCTCTTTTGATCTTTAACCAAATGTCATCTTCTCCTATTTAAAGTTGCAACCCTTTCCTCCTTCCTTTTCTGCTTTATTATTGTCGTCTTTAACACAACTTTCCATCGTATGTTCTGTATATTTTGTCTTTATCCTATTTAGTATCTGTGTTCCACAGCTAGAATTATAAGCATCATGCAGGTGGAGGCTTTTGTCTGTTTGTGCTCACTGTTTTATCCCAGGATAATAAATACTTGTTGAACAAATGGATAAATGATTGAGTAAATCCTCTATATTTATTCTCAGAAAATGTGCTCTTAAAAATAAGACCCAAATGATTTGAAACAGTATATAGTGAAGTATATATCTATTAAGATTAATAAAATAGAAATAAGGTAAAAAGGAGGAGGAAGCAAATACAGTAACATAACTATAACATCATTGCTCTAATTCTGTATCAAAGTTTTCTTTGAAATTTGTTTCAGTCAAAAATACAAAAAAGCAAGAGAAGCTACCTGGTTCTAGTTTTCAGAAAGGAGAGCAAAATTTTTAAAGAATATTCTAATGTTGAATTAAGTAGGGATTATGGAATAATTTAATAGCAGTTTCTTTGTAAAATGCAGATGGTGCTTCAGCTATAGATTCTCTTTAAAGCAAATTTTGATAAAAGTTAAAACATAACCTTAAAGCTCAATACAATGAAAGCATTTCTGTGATGTTCTCAGCTGATGTGGCTCAGGTCTGTAGCTTAATTTGATTGAAAGATTGATTTTGAGTACTGAGAGAGGTGAGTTGATAGTGTATCTCTTAGGCTTTTTTTCCTCCCCCTTCTTCTTCTTACATAACTGCTTCTCTTGTCAAAGTCTGATCGGAATTTAGGAGGTGCATGTCAAAAAGTACTCCCAATTGGAGTTACTGATTCATTCTATAAAACAAGTGAAGTTTCCCCCATATTCCTTAATTTCTTCCTTCCCTCGAACTTTCAAATTAAAAAATTTTTTTTGAAATATAATAACATCTACAACAGCAATAGGAACCTTCAAAACATCTAACCTTTAATAAAACATGTGAATATAAAGTCATTCCAAATTCCTTAGCTTCAGTTTTCCTTCCTTCTAAAACCATTTTTCACATGATATTTTTACAACAGCAAATGTGATAATGTCAAATCCATGTTTTTGACAAATTTAGAGACTCCTGGCCTGAGATTTTTTTTTTAGTCAGAGTTTAAGTTGTTCAGACAATATTTAACAGACACTTAGTCTATTTGAAGGGCACTCTACTTTATACGTCTAAATACATATAGGTAATGAAATTGCTTCCTGCTCTTAGCTATATGACACTATGAGGGGAAATGTGAACATGTATCTCAATACAGGTGAGCATCTGGTGATGGGTACAAGAAGCTATGAGTTTTCAGAGGATAGAGGAGAACTTCTCACTGGTAGGCTTAATGAGGGCTTCATGAAATAGGTCACATTTGAATTGGGCCTTCTAGGAGTTCTTAGTGCAAACATAGGTAGAGATATTTCTGGCAATAAGCCAAGAGAAATGGCATTGCCAAGAGATACGTCAACATGGTTAAGTAGTGAGCAGGTAACTACAGAGAGACCTGCTTTCTTAGCCTGGAGTGCAGGTAAAGCAAATGGTATGAGGCAGGACTGGTAGATTGAGATCAGATTGCAAACTGTGTTAATAGTACATGAAGAAATTTAATTTGTGATAAAATAAAAGAAATTTATAATAAGATAAAAGAAATTTAATTTATGATACAATCACTACAGGGTAAGTTTTGTGTCTGGGTAGGGAGTTGGTGATGTTAATAGGTACTTCAGAGAAAGATTGAGTGTAGAAAGAATAAAATGTGACCATTACAACAGCATGATTGTGATTGTTAGTAGAGACCTGAGTTTGGATGATGATCTCAGATAATTAAAAGGGTAATCTAAACATGTTAGTGGAGGGAAAGAGATTAAAATCATGCCTATATTCAGGGACCAGTAAGTGAGAGGCACGGGACACTGAAAGGTGTAGGTACAGGATACTGGAAGATACACTGGATCCTCAGCCAACATGGAAAGTTTGAAAGAAGTAATGTCAGTCCCTTGAGGTCTACTTGGGTTTATCTTTTATGGGATGTTATAACCCCGTCATTTAGAACAGTGTGAGGAACATAATAGGTGCTTAATTTATGCTTGTTAAGTGAATGAATAAGTGATTGCCTGGCTAATGATTGGACAGAATAAACTTCAGTGTAGGTAAAGAAAGTGATCTTGGTTGCCCTGGAGTTAACTTTACCTGTAAAAGATATACCCATGACACTAGTTGGATCATTCAAAACATTGCTGTGGCTTTAGATCGAACAACGGTGTGTCAGCTTACTTCTTCTGAGAAGCAGTATAAAGTAAGAGTTACCTGTCTAGACTCTAGAAGTAGGCTACTAGGGTTTGAATCCCAGCTCCACCGCTTTGGATCTGGGTCTTGGGCAAGGCAATTAACCTTTCTGAGCTTTAGGTTTCCTTGTTTTTGGAATGGGAATAATTATAGTACTTACCTCATGGTGTTGTTCCGAGGATTAAATGAGTTACTGTGTGTAGTTAGAACATTTCCTGGTACATATTAGTCACTATATGTGTTACAAGTAGTACAAGTGAACTGTCTATTAGCATGAAATTTTATTTACTTTTTTTTTATTGATGCAATGTATAGTTTCGGTTTTCTGGCACATTTCTCTTACCAAAGATTGAGGAATAGATAACAATCAGATTTGGGAAATATCCCCCAAATCTGATTAATGAAATGTGATAGAAAGTAAATATTGATAAAAATTGATAAAATGCTTTAAACTGCTCAGAAGGAAAGTCCTACAAGAGCAGAACTTGATATCAAAAACAGCCCAAAAGTCAAGAGGACTTGAAAAGCATTATCATTGAAAGAAATGGTCTCTAAGATTTAAATTAGTCTAAGTTTCTTTCCATTTATTTTTGCTACACTCAATCTTTTAAAAATTGTGGGCTTTCAGAAACCTAATGGAAAAAACAGCTAGTGTCTCTGTTGATTTTTGAAGAGATGGAAGTACTAGAAAATAATATATGTAAAAATTAAGGTGCTGTAGTTCAAAAGGAATTTCAAAAGCTAGCCATTTTGAATTGTTTAAAATTCTGCAGTCCACTGAAAATTAAATAGAAAGGGTCATTCTGGAGTGCCATAGCCCAGTTATTCTAATATAATTATAGCAGAAAGCTTATTTTTCAGGAACTGAGTACCCATGATTCAGTATCCTCCAATGAGGGAGTTAATTGAATTAGGAACACATAAAAAATGAAACATATTGTTTTTGCTGATTTTATACTATAAAAGATTTTGTTCTGTGAGTTCTTTTACATAAGACATTGTATAATGAAATCAGAAAACTTAAATTTATGATAAAGTAATTTGAATTTTTTTCCACTAAAAATTTTTGGAGTTTAATGTGTAAAACTATGATTATAGATAAATCATTAATGGCATCTATTTGATGGATATACTAGGCAATATAAAAAGAGATATCTATAGATAAATTTGTGCATCAGTCATGATACTCATGATATTCCCATTAACTATGGCACATCTCCACAAAAAAATGTGTATCTTTTCCTTCCCTTAAATTTTATAAATTGAATTAATATTTCATAAATCGATTGATCAGATGTAATTTGTTAGAGCTATCAAGTAAAGTGAATTTTCTCTACTTGAATTTTAAGAATAGTTTCTGTATGTCAGTTACCTCTACGTAGGTCACATCATTGTTCATGAAACAAAAGAGAAGCAATATACACAGTGTGCAGTGGTGCTAGTTTGAAGTCCCAGTAACGGGGCTTAAGTCTTGGCTGCAACTATTTGCTAGTTATGTGTTCACTGGCAAGTTATGTATTTTCTGCAGGTTTCAGTTTCTTCATCTGTAAAATAGAGACAAACCTCACAGGAAAATAATGAGGATTTTATGAGCTCATATGTGGAAAGTACATGGCCTACCTCATTTTACTAGGAAAAAAGAACTTAGACAAATTATGTATTGCTTTGAACCATTTTATATAAATCACAGGTTTTTTTTTTAAATTACTATGCAGAAACATATAACTCTATGATTAAAACATTGCTAAAGTAATTGTTATTATTAATAAAGACTG
>NC_081560.1:133650393-133685756 GCF_022355385.1 Mustela nigripes | reverse complement strand
GTACTCAGTAGAAACTTACTTTTCTTACCTATTTGTAACAAATTATGGGTTTTTTAAGTGGTGGGAAATGTTGGGTATTCACTAAAAGCTAAAATATTTTATAGGGATGTATTGATGGTGGTTCTAGAGAAAGGTCTTTGCTTTGTGCTTTCAGGTTTCCTCTTTTTTCTAGATGTCATTTTAGGATTTGGGGTTGCAAGTTTGACCTAACTAAAGTCTCAGTGACAATTAAATTGCATAAAGTGTGAAGATCCTCCTTATTAAATACCTTATTTCATATTTTTCATAATTTAACAAAAACATCTGATGCTTACAAATTAACAATTATTACTCAGCCATAAAAATAAGTTGAGATCTTGGCACTTGTGACAATATGGATGGACCTAGAGGGTATTACGCTAAGTGAAATAAGTCAGACTGAGAAAGACAAATACCATATGATTTCATTCATATATGGAATCTAAAAACCATACCAAATCAAATGGATAAACAAACAAAAAGCAGGATCAGACCTGTAAATATAGACAGCAAACTGATGGTTGCCAGAGGGGGTTGGAGGGATGGGCAAAATGGGTGAAGGGATGTAGGAGATACAGGCTTCTAGTTATGGAATGAGTAAGTCGCAAGAATAAAAGTCCCAGCATAGGAAATGTAATCAGTATTGTAATAGCTTTGTGTGACAACAGATGGTAGCTACACTTATAAGCATAGCACCATGTATAGACTTGTCAAATAACTATGTTGTACACCTGAAACTCATATAACATTTTGTGCCAACTATATTCAAATTAAAAAAATTAATTTCATGAAAAGTTTACATTTAAAGGCCAGTTTTATGTTAAAAGAAACAGTTTGCAGTTAACAATAGATTGGTCAAAGAGAAGAACTTATTAAGAAACTACTTTAGTTACCTGCTTTACTAATTTTTATATCAAAATCTAAAAACAAACAAATAAAACCCAAAATAATGGAAAAGGGAAATACACAGATTGCCAAGTTTTTGGAAATACACTTTAAGTCACATTGTGCCTTTACTTTAATGTGTTGATGTTAAAAGGGGATGGACACCCAAGAATTTGAAGGCAAAATCTGGTTTGAGAGTCATGCAAACAATTGATAGCATACTTGCACCTATGGTGAGGAACTGATTAAGCAATAAATGATTTTTAAGATAGTAGTTTTGAAGAAATATAGGGAACAAAAATATAAAGCAGAATTTGAACATCTGAAGATGCTTATTTTAAAATACTTCACTGTTAAACTTTTAAAATCTTATTGTGGTTGCTGTGCTGATGGCATTAAAATTATTCAAGAGGTTAAATGAACTTAAACTTTCAAGAGGTGATTTGTAAACTTTACAATACACAATTCTGAATCTTCTAAACCAGATAATTCAGAGTTCTACTCTAGTGGGTAGATAAAAAGTGAAATAATAACAATAGAAGAAGTCTGGGGTATTTTTCCTTAAAAAAGTAGTGATGCTTGTGGAAACACAGTTGAATAAATTACAGAATATGTGAACATAAAATCACTCTTCTCAAGATGTATTCCAGTTTCTATATTTAGCAAGTTTATTATCAAGTGGATAAGACATTAAGGATATTTTTAAAAAACAAGCCTACCTATAAAACAACAATAAAGCACCAATCCATATGGAGCAAATCGGATGATTACAGTTAAGTGAAGTATGCAGAGAAGAGAGCACAGCTCTGGAGTCAAGCTGTAATAAGTTCGAATCCTGGCTCTGTGACCTTGTGCCTTCGTTTCTGTTCAAACCCTGGCTCTGTGACCTTGTGCCTTCATTTCCCTGCAGAGGAATATTAGTACTTTGCAGGAATGTTACAAAATTGAATGTAAAGTACCTGGCACTATTGTAGCTAATTATTACACTAATCAAATAATGAAAGACACTGAATAATTTAGAAATAAATATTTAACAGAAAATGATGGAATAAAATAAATAAAAGCATTACTTTTGCTTTGACTTGGTACATTTAGGGATTTGGGACCACATTATAACTTCTTCCGGTCTATCACATATATTTTCTCGCCTGCCCCCAGTCCCCACTTCCATTACTCATGTAGCAGTAACACTTGGTAGCCACTAGGCATAGAAAATCCCTCCCATATGGAACCTATGGCCTATGGAATGAGAGGATTTAATGTACAGGTAAAGAAAAAAAGCAATTTCAGATTGTAAACACAATGAAGAAATGAAGTAGGGGCTGAGATGGAAACTATCTGGTTGAGGAAAGTGGTATAAATGGAAAGGTCTATTTATTTATTTTATTTTATTTTAAAAAAAGTTTTAATTTAAATTTCAGTTAGTTGACATAGGGCTATTGATATTAGTTTCAGGTGTATAATATAGTGATTTGACACTTTCATACATCACTTTCATACATCATACACACTTCACAGCACTCACCAAAGCACATACTTTTAATTTTAAAAACATTTTTTTGGTATCAAAACACAAATGACTAAATCCATTTCTGTTAGAAAAATGGTTTGATTAAATGTGTCTACAAATATTACCCTCACCCAGTATTTATAAATGTGGCCTCAGAATATTAGCTCTTTGAGTGTAGAAATTCCAAAAACAATATAATACTCACAAGTGCAATAAGAGACATGTGCAAGATGTAATCTCATAACTTTAGTGCCTGAGATTTCCATTTTATGCTGCACTTCGGCAGATGCATTGCAAGTGCATGTTAAAATCAACCATCCTTAGACAGAGGTAACATGAATCTATTATAAAAAGTTAACCTCTTGTATTTTTATCAGTTTTTTTTCGCAGTTAACTAGTCAGCTTCTAACTAATCTCCAAGAGGCTAGGGCCTCAGTAGTTAAATTCTAGATGAGGGCAAGGAAGGACTTATTATTTGCCATGGATTATCAGATTTGTTGATAAAGTTTATTTAGAAAAAAATTATATGAATAGACTCCACAGTTAAAAAAATTATGGATTTGCATGGATTAAATATAGGTAAAATTATTTCTTTACAGCAAGATGGCTAAGAGCATTTGATATGCTAATGTATTTAGGGAATCCTCGGCATTGGGAATGTAGTACACGGTTCCTCCAAAATACTGGATCTTGGAACCTCTCCACACTCTCTTTGATTTTTCTTTAATAAATGTTTCAGAAGACTGGTGTTCTTTGGCACATTCTTTGGGAAATACTGGTATTGGGCTTGAGGACTTCTTACAGCTTTTGAGGCTCTTTTTATGCCAAGAGTAGTTGAAGATTACTCAGTATGAGGGTTAAAGACCATTAAAGAAAGGAAAAGAATGGCACAAATGAACAGGAAGACACGAGCATTAATTTTACTTATTTCTCAGCTTTTTCTCAGATTAGTCTAGGCACAGGCCTCATGGCCGAATAATTGGGGCAGCATGTTCCTACAAGCATCTTGGTATGGAATAAAGTCACTGTGGCAAGGTGGACAGAGTATTTAAATGAAGAGGGAAATAATAATTATAGTATCATTGTTTGAGCATTGTAGCCAAAAGACGGCATTGTATTAGTGGCCTTTGGACAGAGCCTTGGCATTATAAACAGTATTATAATTACCATCTAAGCCATGCTGCATCTAATGATTGTATTTTATTCATCAGCCACAAGTCTCATTAAGACTATATTTTAGGTAAAGAAACCTTGAACCTTGTAATGGTTCAAAAAATAACCATATTAAGTTTTTATCCCAAGTTTTATTCCTATCCTATTTATTTTAAAAATTATTTTTGTTTATATGAAGATATCTGTAATCAAATATACATTAAATAAAAACTCTTTTTTATTTGCCCAGTGATCATGTTTGAAATATGATCAGTGACTGGAATGTTAAAGATATTTTTCTACATGGTAACTTTTTACTGTTGTAGCCAGTTTTTTGGAAATTAGTTGTACAAGTAAATAGGTATCCTGAAATAAATGACTCAATACTGAGTAGGCTATTAGAGCCATTAAACATAGCACGAAGATAATTTACCTTTGTCCATTTTGTCAAAGCTGTAGTGTTAGACTATCATAAATAAAAACTTAAAGGATTTTTTTTTTCTGCTTCTTAACCATAGGTACCGTACAAATTGAATAGCTCTTATCTGTGGTTTGAGTTTAGATTTATCCTTGTAGAAAGCAATAATTTTCCTATCATTAAGCTGTTTCAACTAAGGATTAAAAACATTTATCACTTTCATAAAAACCTTTCTGTCAGTGTAGAATGTAAACAGTGACCTTAGATGACATGTACTGCTCAGAGAGTTAGTGCTTTTTGAAGTTATTTGTCTACTGGGTTCTTTGACAAAGGCTAGAAAAGTTTGACATATAAGAAGAATATTATAGATGAGAAAGAATTGCTCATTGCTTTTCAAAAGCTACCTATTCAACTATTAAATTGCTCATTGCTTTGCAAAAGCTACCTCTCCAACTATAGAAGGCAGTGTGAGGAAAATTCAAAAAAGAAGTAATTGATCAACTCCATTTCAAGTTGTCAGAGAGCTTAAAGATCATTTAACCCAGCCTTCTCATTTTTTAGAAGAAGAAATTGGGCTTCTCTTAAGAGATCACCTGGCCAGAGTATGATCACTCAACTAGGTAGTGACCATCTCAGAACTAGATTTTCAGGCTCCAAGACCAGCACCCATTTCTGTACCCTTTGCTTCTTCAATCTCATTTCCCAGCCACAGGGAAGCCCTGACTGAAAGAGACATTCCTGGTGATAGAAAATGTGGCTATAGGAATGAACAGCTTTCCTGAGATTCTCAGTGATGGTGATAAGAGTAAGTATAAGGAAAAAGAGATATAGCTTAGAGACATTGGTGGCAACACTTGAAAATTCTTAAAAAAATCCCAAACAAACCCAAAAACAAAAAACCAAAAACGAGTCCACCTTTGCATTCACACACTTTAAAATAATACAGATATACCTTTTGGTGTCCTGCATGTGTTCCTGACAGGCTATATATATAAATCACATTTTTGTAAATCATATAAATACAACTAGGATCCACTCTCTAGAGGAATTCTGTGGTAGCTTCCCTTATAAAATGGTTCTTTTCGAATATTAAATGCTAAATTTGTCTGTTTGTAATGTTATAAAGCTATTACACATTAGAGAGTTTTTCCTTTTGATAAGAAAATACCACTTCAAGTTAGTGAAAAAGTTCAGACTTCTCTAAAGTTTATCCAAATCTGTTTATTGCTTTCATACTAATTTTCCCGCCTTTCTGTCCTCACATCCCTCTCTTATTTCTATTTCATTTTCTTTTTTAACAAAAAATGTAAAAGATTTAAATGCATTTTGTATTTTAAAATTTTCAGCCTTATTGAGGTAAAACTGACAAAGATTGTATATTATTTGACGTGTACAATGTGATGCTACTCCATCTTCTTTTGATTTTAGGTAAATTTCTATAAGTACCTAGCATTCTTAAAGTTAATTTGTAGCCCAGTATTCACTATTTCACTATTTAGCTATTAATTTATATAGTTTATATTCCTTTCTTGCCCTGTTCTTTCCCTACCTCCTCTCCCCATTTATTTTATTTTATTTTTTTAATTCAGTGGAAGAGTTTGAAAGCTGCAGAGTCAGCTCTTGGTCACTTTCCAGCCCCTGTGCATGAGTAATTGACTTTGGCCAGACATACCAAAATTAAATTCTCAGATTGCCTTAGCCTTAACAGAATTGCCCTGGCATTCTATTCTATTCTTCATAATGCATTCCCCAGAGAATTTTATTGTAATTGTCAGATTGGGGGTTGGCAGGGAGGGGGGCGGTATTCATACTAATTGACTTTACAGAAAGATTGCTTCTATTGAATCCACACATCTAATTCAGTTTAATTCAAATGGAAAGAACCCTGTAATAGGAGGCAACAGATTTGATTTGTATTTCTTTGATACATTATATAACTTTCTGGTTTCTTTATAGGTACAAGGGTTGAAGTAGGTGATCTTTAACATTCCTTTGTAGCTCTTCATAATTCTTTGATTACTGAACTGGGCTTAAACTCAATTAAGTGGAAGATTTTGTGTAAGTGGATGTTTTCTCTTATAGAACTAACTAGGTAGCAATCAACATCTCACTGAGCTGATCAGCTTCATTTCTCTCGCAATTAACCTTCTTATGCCAATTCTTTCTCCACTCTACTCAATCAGCAGTCTTGTCCATTCCGTCAGCAAGAGTATGATGAGCCCTTTCCTACTTCAATCCCTAAGCAATTATTTATGTAAGAGTGTTTTTGTAAATCTGTTCCAAATAGTCTTAATTCCGTAGCACTCAGTAACTTAAGATTCATATAGATGTTTCTCTTAAGATCATGTAACAATCTTAAAAACTGTCCTCAGAAAACAAGCTGTAGTCATCTGTATATATTCCCATTTTACAGCCTTTCAGGGCTATTAGAAATGTGGAGAGAATGCTATCATGTTAATTTCCATGTATATTAAAGCTTCAGTAGTTTTAATTGTAAAAAACAGCTATCCCACAAACTGAACTGTTAGTAAGATAAATCCATGCTTTGTATTAAAGCTGACAGAGCAGTGACTGGTAAAATCTAGTCACTGATCTAAAGCCAATACAACAAATCAGATGACCTTCAATGCCTTTTAATTACCATTTCTGAATAGCTTACTGTTACTAGAGAAAGAAAGACTTCAGGAAAATAAAACCAGTATTACGATACAAATCTGAAAAATTGATGGTCAAATCATCTCTTTTTCAGTGGTATTAAATTCAACTAGGCTAAAATGATAAAATACAGTGACATGCCAATATCTTTTGCATGAAGACTTATGAAATATATGCTATGCATTTCCATTTTCTATCTAAGTTAAGGCCCATTTCATCTTAAACTAACCTAGATCCAGTTTTAATGTTTTCCAGGTGCACCATTTATGGGTTGACATTTAATAGGATTTCTTTTATGACCTATAAGGAATGCTGTCTGATCACCTCTATAGTCAGATAAGAAAGGCAACAGTCATTGAAGCTAGATAAATGGATTTTATTGCCTAATCATATTCTATACTAGCCAGCAACAACCACCTTTTCTGTGAATTTAGTGTAAATTTATGATATTAATTTAATTATTTGATGTTCAACTATCCAAATATCTCCATTATATATTATTTTTCAGAAGTCCTAAGTTTTCCCTTGAAATGTTAGCCACAAGGCCAGCGACAAGTTCAGCTTCCTGTGCACATTTAATTATGTGGTTATTTCATTTATCAATCTACAGTATAATTCAGTCATCAGTCTTTCAACTGAGAAATTTGAAAGCATAATATAATATTGACATTCTTGAAAAAATAAAAATTTTGGTTAATGAAATATTTGGATGCAAATCCTCATTTGAAAGTGATAAACTAAAGAGGAACTGTAAATACCTTTAATTCTCATTAAAACTCTAATTCTAATTAAAAACTAGAGTTTCCTGTATTTCTGTAGTGTTTCAGTTTTTAAACATCTGCCCCATATTTCAGTTTGCCATAGCTAAAGTCTTAAACCTTGTATTTCTAACTAAAATGTCTTATTTTAATGGAAAATTTCTGTATGATATTGATTTTTTTTTTTTTTTGGTACTAGTTGAGACTCACTTTGTGGCATAACATACATTTGGTTTTGAAGTTCGTGCTGTACTTGAGTAGAATGTGTGCTGATCTGAGTAGAATGTGTGTCATTGCACCGAGTTTTTATAATTGTGCTGTTTAAATCTTCTAAAATTTGCTCATTCCTTTGGCTGCCTGATCAGTTTGTTACTGAGAGGAGTGTACTGAAGTCTCCAACTACTGTTGATCTCTGACAATTGTTCTTTCTAATCCTCTCCATTTTAGTGTGTACACTTGATGTAATGTTACTATTTATTTATGAATTTGGAATTACCGTTTTCTCCAGCTGAATCATTTTTTAAGTGTTTTGTAGAACTTTTTTGTTCCAGTCCTTTAACTATCAAATTTATTCCCTCTGAATATTAATGTATGTTATTTCTATATTTTTATTTTGTGCTATATTTGCACTACTTGATGCTTTAAAATATTCTTCTGTCTTCTATTTTTAACTTTAAAAAATTTTAATTTTATTTTTCTTGACACTGGTACTGAAACAACATATGTGTTCATATAACACACAGTAAAGAGGCACTTATTTCTGCCTGTAGTAAGAGAATTGCAGCATGGAAGTATGTGGGAAGATGGTGAAACATGTCTGGTGAGATACCTAACGGTCATGCTGGTATGCCACATTCAGGAATTTGGCTGGCGTCCTATAAGTTATTGTCAGCAATGAAAGATGTAGGTAGGAAATGGCATTATCCATTTCATTTTAAAAATAAAATTATAGTTAGGCATGAAGTAGGATGGGGGATGAAGCTGATGCTAAGGAGCAGGGAAGCCAATTAAAAAAAATCACTGCAATAATCGAAGTGATGGATGATGAGGCAGTGGTAGTGAACCTGAGGAAGAATGATAGATTTACAATATATTCAGAAGGAAGAATCAATAGGTCCTAATGACCAATTATGGGTGTGAGGCCTAATGGAATGGATGACTGCAGGATTCTGGCTTTGGTGTTTGAGTATTGGTCAGTCCACTAGGAAAAGAATAAGATATAGCAGCAAACTTGGGGACTGCCCCTGCTTGGGGAGGGTTTATCTAACAGACTGTTATGATGGCAGGAGGTATAAAATTATTTAAAGAGGTATTCAGATAGCAAGCTTGTCTAGGAAAGAATGCCAAAAACAGGGAGATGGTTTCCAAATAGGGAAGGAAGAACATCCAAAACACTGAATTCAGTGAAAACAACATATAAGAAGTTTATAATCACATAAATAAACATTTATTTATTTAAACGGCAGGCATCTAAAGGTTTTATAGATGCATTATGAGCAGACAAGAATTTGGTTTAAAATATTCTGGATATGCTTCAGAAAATTTTATTTAGTTTTTTGGTTGCTGAGGGAGGTTATATTGTGCTTTAAATGCTGGCTTAAAAATAAATCTAGTTGAAATAATTTAATAAAGCTAAATACATCTTTACAAACTAGATAATATTTATGGTTATTTGGCAAAAAACACCAGTACCTCCTGGTTAGATTGTATCTGTTATATTTGTTTTATATGATCTCAGCCTATGAATGACATGGGGCAATTTATCCTTGTCACAACCATGGAAAATTAGACCCCTCTAAATGTTGAAATAAAACAAAGGGTTATTTTGCCAAACACTAGTACACTAAGTGAGGAAGAAGGGGCTGTTTCATATGCAAATTTTTCTATACTTTTTTTGCCACCACATTTAAATGTTTTGGGAAGTTCTGACTCTGTTAGTATTAATATCAACAGATCTACAACTCGCTGCTGTCAGAAAGCTACATGACTGGCTTATTCTTTATTGTCTTTTACATTTAATCTAAGATATATTAAATCTCTTGATTTCATGTCACAAGCCAGTAACAATCACAAAACTGGATCACAGACTTACAGTTGGCATATTGTTGAATGTTTATAGGTGTTAACTAAAATAGAGTTGTTAAAAATTACTGTTTAATAATATCATTGTAGGATAAAATTTTGAAATGCTACGTTTGACAGAACTTTTAAGTGTGACCTTCGAAAACATTTTCCTCCAATAAGTTGAACAAGCAGAAAATCTGCATAAGCTCAGATAAATGCATAATTGATTAATACAAATATGCATTATTAAATTAGCTTATCTTCAAGATTCATATCATGAATGGCAATCTTACTCTTTTTCCTTTGTTGTACAGTTAGCAAGTTAGGTAGATAATTGCTTTGATTCAGGATGCATTTTTAAATAAAAAAATGTTTCTGATAACATCTCCAGTTATATTAGAGAATCTCTAAGTAGGTACAAGGTCACTGAAGTTGTACCTATTATACCAATCTCCTTAGAGCCATTTTACCCCATTTATCAACAGAGCTTTGAGACCTATTTGTGCAATAGAGGATTTTAGGTAATGGATAATAAGATAAAACATAGTTCAGCTCTAAGTTTTCAGGGTACCAGAAAAAAATACAATATATAAATAAGTAGGTAAAATAAAGCATCTTGAATTTATTTAGAAATTTACTTGTAGGGTATAGTAGTAGTAAGGTAATGTTAAAGAAGTTTTTAAGTTTATCTACAGGGTACAATGATAAAATCATGTAGTAAACTGCTAAGCAGAATGTCCAGCACATGGTATTTCATAAATATTAGTTCTCATATTTAGGAAAAATATGGGAGTATATAATTTCACATAGAGATTTTAGGAAGATTTTTAGAGGCAATGATACTTGCATTAGACCTTGAGAATGAGTATGAGTTCATTAGGTTAAAGATGGGGAGAAAATCATCTAAGCAGAAGGAGCAATGTGAGCAAAACTGTGAATCAGTGAGTCTTGGTAGTCTGACATGGAGGGGTAGCAGGTTCAGGAGAGAACCAGGATATAATGAGAAATCTAGAGATACAGGTAAGACTCATGACCCAGAGGACCCTGGAGATTCTGATGAGGACTTGAACTTTATCCTGCAAGAACATCAACAACTTTAAAAATGTATTAAAAATAGGTAGGGGATTTGGTTCTCTGTGTATTTTAAAGAGATCATTTTGAGACTGTTTGGAGAATAGATTAAAGGAGGTGAAACTAGAAGTGAGGGGTCCAGCTAGGGGATTGCCACCATGTCCATGTAGGAGATGATGAGGGCTTGAACCAAAGCTGGAGCAGTGGGTATGAAGAAGAGAAAACTGGTCAATACATCATTAAAGGAGGTGATCCTGTGTATCACCCAGGTCTTGGTAATCAGATCTGAGAAATAAGAAAGAAAGTGGTTTACAATGACACCCAGTGTTCTGGTATAGAGGTCTGGGTATGTGATGATGCTATTCCCCGAGACAAGAAATACAAAAGGAGGAGCAGATGGGATGGAGGTGGGAATCACGAGTTTGGTTTGGGATTTGCTGAACTGCGGTGTTTCTGTGACATTCAAGCAGTGATACCTCAGGGAAGTTAGAAACATGGATCTGTTGTTCAGGTGACAGATCTTAGGCTAGAGATTTAGATTTGGGAGTTATTTAACATGCACTTGAAGCAAGAAGAAAACAACCTAGGGAATACTAGCACAGAAGGGACAGAGAGAGACTATGTGGAGGTTTGCTTCTTGGCGGTGTGTTTTGGTGTTGGCTGAGCTTATACTTCCCACTCTTTCCATTCTGGCTTCTTAGCTTTACATTTCATGTTGTAACATTCTGCAGATTTCAAATCACTTATACAATTTCTGGAGCTTCTCAAAGGACCGGTGTTTGATAAGACTTTTTCATAATATCATATACAAAGGGCTGTAGTTGTGACCTATAGATAGTATTGAAAATAGCAAAATTGTCATTAGGATATTTCTTATCTATGTATCAGAACTTGAAATGATTGGAAATTCTGTATGATGGCATAGTTATGATTTTGATAGCCATTTTGATAGCAGTTTTGATGGTGATACTGTATTAGAATCTAACCATCTTGAGAGTACAGAATTGAAATATGAGTTTTAGGTCTCCTCAGTACTTAACACTATTTTTGTATCATTTGGTGTTTTATTATTACTTTGGCTGCTTTCCCCACAATTTTAGAAGTTCAGTAAGCTTATAAAATTAAGAATGGTAGATATAGTAATTGAGGTTCTGAAAATAAGAATGTTCATGGATTTCTGTTTTAAGAGACTCATACTGATTCCATTTATAAAGTGAACTAATTTGTTCCTCACTGGAACCAATTTAGAAGTAAATTTGAAGGTTATTAGTAATGGTGTGATTAGCCAAGGCCCAAAAAACACATTTTTAACTTTTTTAAATGTCCATATAAAGGTTGGGAATTATTTTCTCTCTTATTCTTTTCTTTTAATCATTGAAGTAACTGGGTATGCTGCTTCTCTACATTACTTACTGGCGTTGATATATAGGAGACTTTCCGTAAGTTTATGATGATGGCGGTCTACTTGCTACATGAATGATGCTCATTTCTGGGAGCTTAGTTTTAATTCAGACAGTTTGAGGTAGCACAGTTGAGATTTCCAAATGGAAAATTAAACTCTCACTTCATTACTCATTTATTCATTCAATCTGTTGTTCATTAAACAAATTACATTGTCCTGCAGTAGGTGGTAATGTACCAGGTGGTATGAGAAGATGCAAAGCAGCTAAAACTTTCACCCTTGAAAAGGTTAGTTTTAAATAGCAGGAAAAAAAGTCCATAAGTTGCTGAAAAATCAGGTTAGAATGTAAAGTTTGTAAGAAGAAATTATAAAGCTTTGGTGAAGGACATAAAAAGAAAACCTAACTAAATTTGAGAAATAAAGTGTGATCATTGAGTAGAAGACCAAAGGTAATAAAGCTGTCTGTTTTCTCCAAATTATCTGAAACATAAGCTCAGGAGGAGAAGGCAGTTTGTTCATTTTGTTCACTTATATCTCAGAAGCACTAGAACAGTGTCTGGCACATAGTAGGCACTCAATAAACATTTGTTGAATGAATGCTATCTGAAATTTTACTCAAAATCTCATTAAAATTCTTTTTGGTTAAGCTAGACTAGTTGGTTCCCAAAATCATCCATTGATAGATGGAAGACAAAATGCCAAAATGATGTTAAAGAAGCATAATGAAAAGATAAGACTTGCCCTGCAAGAAGGTAGTAGATTGCAGTTCTATAGATGACCACATCATCTCCTTTCTTAGCAATATGACATTGCCCCTGTCCTCATCAAGAGACAGAGTCTATTTTACGTCCTTTAGAACTTACTGGACCAATATATTAAACCAGTGATTACTTTGAGTCATTTCTGAAGCTAGGCCTTAAGATATCTACAACTTGAAACATTTCTTCATGTCTCCCAATCTCAAATAACCATGTGGAGAGAAAAAACAAGGCTTCTGATTGATAACCTTCTGATTGAGCTTTCACCTGGTAGCTAACACACAATGTCAACCATAAGAATAAAGTTATTTTGGAGCTTATTGTTGTCTCAGTACCCAAGCAGAAACCATGGGAAGCAGAATTTTGTGGTTATCAACAAAATTATAAAAAACAAACAAACAATGATTTTTAAAAATCCACTAAGTTATAGAGCAGTTTGTTTTGGAGCACTAGATAACTGAGATGTCAATATAAGTGCTTCTTAAAAAGCTCTAATAATTAAAGCAGTACGATAATGGTGAGAGGATAGAAAAATCTCAAGTTGAAGAGAGTAGAGAGCCTAAAAGCAATCCTCACTCAGGGACCATGGTGTATATAGCTGAAGAGACATTAAAATTTGAGGAATGGGTAGGAAGAATGGATTAATTAGTAAGTGATAGATACCCACAAAAAATAATTAAAATTTGGTTCCCAGTTCACACTATGAACAAAAATAAACAAGAGATGGATGCGATCAACAATATCATGCTTAGCGAAATAAGTCAAGCAGAGAAAGACAACTATCATATGATCTCCCTGATATGAGGAAGTGGTGATACAACATGGAGGCTTAAGTGGGTAGAAGAAGAATAAATGAAACAAGATGGGATTGGGAGGGAGACAAACCATAAGTGACTCTTAATCTCACAAAACAAACTGAGGGTTGCCGGGGGCAGGGGGTTTGGGAGAAGGGGGTGGGATTATGAACATTGGGAAGGGTATGTGATTTGGTGAGTGCTGTGAAGTGTGTAAACCTGGTGATTCACAGACCTGTACCCCTGGGGATAAAAATATATGTTTATCAAAAATAAAAAATTAAAAAAAAAATTTTAAAACTGTGAGAAGAAAATTGAAGAAAACATTTCTGTGACTATTGGATAAAAATAATTCAGCAAAAAAGGCATCAAGTGTTAAATGAAAAGATAAACTATGAATACATTAGAATTTTATCTGCTGTATAATAAAAGGGTATCATAAAAAAACTTAAAAACAAACCATAAACTGTAAGCAGATATTTGTAATACATAGAACTGACAAAGGATTTGGTATTATGAAGTCTTAAAGGAGGAGGTGGGGGGAGGGAGAAGGGAAAAGGGGGAAGAGGAGGGGAGGGGGAGGAGGAGAAGAAAGAAGAAAGAAGAAGAAAGCCTCAGACAACCTAATGTAAAAAATATGAAGAATATAAACAATTTACAGAAAGGAAAACCAAAGAACAAATAAATGCATATTAAGATTCTCAGCTCCACTAGTAATTAGAGAAATAGAAATTAAATCAATAATGAGATTACATTTCACAAGCATTAGATCTTAAAAATTAAAGCATGACAATACCAAATGTCTAGGTGGTATAGAAACTGAAACTTCTATTCACTGCTGGCTGGAATGTAAATTGATACTGGTTCTTTGGAGAGCAATTTGGCAACATCTGGTGAAGCTACGGAAATCTGTTATCATAAGTGTTGAAGTGCCTAAGGAGACATATAAGGATGTGTTGCTGCAGTGTGGTTGATAGGAAACAAGGAGAAGTAACCTTATATTCTAGTTATTGTAAAAAGGTCAGTCTGGCCAGTGTCTTAAGCCAGGGGTGGGTGTTGAGGTTGGAAGGTGATGGCAGACACGAAGCTGCAGAGTTCAATTTAGTACATGTCCTATTTGAGAGAACAGTGAGACACCAGAGATGTAGGGGACTATGCAATTGAGTTTCCAAATATGGAATTTATAAGAGAAGCAAAGACTAGAGACAGGAGCTTTGTAGTCCATAGCATTTAGATTGTATTTAAAGTCAGACTGGGTCAGATCAATTACCAAGAGATACAATGAAAGGAGACCTAAGAAACACTGATGGGATAAATATAAGGGCCAACAGCCAACAGAAGTGGTTAACAGATGGCTTTGTTTTCTAGAATGAGGAGATTATCTCCCGTATAAAATAATCTGAATTGATGAAAGAAAAATATTTGAGATTATCCTAGCTATTATACATAGAAGAGACTAGAAAAAAAATCTAAATGTGATATGATTTGTCAAGTTAAGAGAGCACAGAGATCTGACAAATGTTACTGATGGATAAAATATTTTGTTTTCACTGAGTCTATGAAATGGTTGCATTTATTGTTAGTGGTATTTAAAAATGTTCAATGAAGTGCTTTTAAAATGCTTTGAAAAATCAAAATTAATGGAGATTGACATAAAAAATGACTGTATCCCAGTTATTTAATGTTAATATAATTTTCTTAGATAACCTATTGATATTGACCAAATGTCTCTTTTAAAAGAAGCATCATTTTATAAGAGCAAATTACTTTCTGGACTTTGGCACAAAGAAATCTATGTCTTGATGAGCAATGTGAAGATCATTTAAAAATCAATAACCTCCCCCAAATTAGACCATTTTAAAAAGACAAAGTTTTGGAAAACTTAGCATAATGACATTTTAAATTCATTCGATGTTTGAAAAAGTTGGGAAAACTCTGAAATGCTATTCATGTACAAAACTCCTGTGAAGTGTGTGTTTTGGAATATCTGTTTTTCAGAGCCCAGGGCAGTTTTCTGAAGGATACCTTGTAAGACTTGTACCACCAACAAGTATTTGTATCATTAAAATGTTTAATGCCTGTCATTTGACTGCTCAGAAAACACTGTGTTCATAGGAACTAACTACTCAAGGCAAATTAACTGGAGACTATACTTGATTTATGAGGACTGACATAATAAAGATGCCCATGATGCTAGTGAAATTTGATTTCATTGAATGAGATATCAACATTGAAAACGGACGGGTTTTGGTTATATAGCTCAATCTATGATGTAGCGAAATATGAAAATTCCACATTGTCCAAATGAACCCTAAAGAGTTCAGTGTAGCTTTGCTATATATGTGCAGTCTTTATTTGGAGTATAGTTGAGGACACTTATCTGATCCTACCTTTGTTCTCATTTGTTGGGTCACCTTGAGTATAATTAGACCTTCCTATTTTTTAATTATCTTGAATGCCAAATTAGGTATTATAGAAACAGCTGATTTATAACTTTTTTCTTTTGATTCTCTAGGTCTCCGTGTACAAACAGTTTAGGAACAAGACATGTGAAAATATTTTCTGAAACTCTGGAATAATTTGGTGACTAGAAATTCCATGCAAAAAATATTTTAAATGGTTGTACAATTTATTCTTTATTTCTTGAAATCTTAAAATAGTGGGCTGGATGGTCCTCTGTGCTTCTTTTTTATTTAAATGTAAGCAGGGATTGGCTTATTCAGGATAGGAATACATATTATGGTGCTGAAAGATTAAGGTGGCATTTTCTGAGTCCCCTTGCCTGACTAAAGCACTATAGGGTATTAGACACCTACTGTGGAGGTTGGGAGACAGTGGGACACACTGACCCCACCTCATTATTTTACTGTGGAAGAGAAGCTGACTTGGTTTATGAAACAGATTTAACTGAGCAATGGGAAGAATCTGGCTGTAGCTCAACACTGTCTACTTACATGTTTGAAATACAAATTTACAGAAAATGAAGACTTTAACCCATCTCATATTTAACATAGATTATTAAATTTGTTAAAAATCCATCAAAATGACATTTGAAATGAAAATATCAGCTTCTTTAGCAGGCTGTTAAATAATTCATGTTGGTCTAAAAGTGTATTTACCTTCAGAAGAAAGTTGTCATACTGACCACTGAATTAAAAAAAAAAACAAAACCCAATACCTAGGTACCAGAGCTTTCCAATTTACTAAGAATGAGTTTGTAGAGTGGCAATAGAAGATATATACTTAAATTTTAAATAAATATCTGTGTAATAACTAGAAAATCATTGTATTGGTTCAAATGTCAGTAAATTAGTAAATTCTTAATTATTTGAATCCAATTAAATGGCAATATGAATATAATCTTTTCAGTGACCTGAGGGGGTAACATTATTTTTATTTATTTTATTTAAAAACAAAGATAACTTAGATTGAGAGATTAAGCAGAGTGACCCAAGTTCCTGATGCTAAAATGTTGGGAAAAAACTAGAAACTTGAATTAAGATTTTATCTCCAAAGGTTGTGCTCCTTTATTATAATACACTGACTCTATTGCCCTAAATAAATCACAGTGAATTATTGACCAGCAACTTAAATTACATTTAAATTTTGGTGCTATTTATACATTGTATTCTAATTCTTTATATTTGGTAATCTATACTTGATATGATGGAAATAATTATTAAAAAGACCATTTGATTCATATGAAAATCTGATTTTTCAAAAATTTCCACATAAAAATAAGTACTTTAACTTATTGTAATTAGGATTAAATTGTAAAGCTACTGCTTATATCTTAAATCTGGACCAAAATTCATTTTTCAAAACAGCTAAACTTAGTTATCATGAACCAAATTCATAGAAATGGAATAGTTTTGATATATCTATTTTGCTAAAGTCTTACCCTATATTTATTATTCAAAATGTAAGGTGTATTGGTATCTCTTTGAATGGAAAAAATGGTATTCCAAAGTTAACTTCACAGGGTTTAAAGACCAGATGTTTCCTCAAAGATTCATGGGGCAATAAGACAATAATTGGATGAGTTTTCATGGCAATGAGGTTGGTTATAACTGGATAAACATTTTTTCTCAAAGTCAAGAGAATACAAACAAACCAGACAAACAACAAACCTTCCCTGAGCACCTTTGATTGGTTAGACCTCAAACCTCAGTGTCATCCTCAACTACTTTCTCACTCTTCAACCTCATGTCCTATTATTAGAAAATCACCTTCAAATAGAGATCCATAGACTTCAACCATTTCTCACAGCATCATCTCTTACCAAAATTAATATCAGAGCCTTATAACTAGCTCTCTCATTCTTCCTTGTTCCCCTGTTAAAAAGTGAGTCAGATCATGTCATGTGTCACTTTGTGGCTACCCATCACTTTCAGAGGAAAAGCTAAATTCTCACAACACACCCTGCTTGCCTTTGTTATCAGTCCTGCCTGATGTCTCCGTGTCTCACATGGCTCATAGTCTGTACCGTTTGCTCCAGACACCATGGCTTTTGCACTTGCTTTCTTTCTGTCTAGAACATTCTTCTGGATATCTGCTTGGTTCTCTCTCTTTGCTTCCTTCAGATAATTGTTCAAATATGTTCATTAGTGAGGGCTATTTTTACCTCTTGACCTTGACCTTTCACTTAAATGTAAATGTCATGCAGACAGGAAATGTGGCTGTTTGGTTCACAGCTATATCCAAGTATAGTGCTGTAGTTGGTGTTCAATAAATATTTTTTTAATGAATAAATGAATGGGTAAGGAAATGAGTGACTATCAGTTGTGTCATTTAACCTCTATGTTAATTATGACAAAGATGGCATGATCCCTATTTGACAGCTATGATAAATAAAAGTGATTAACTTGATAGCCATGGAGTTGTAAACCCATTATAGTTGACTAGGACTGATTCACTCTAAAATTCCTGTAAGGTGAGATGAGATATTCTGTATTATTCTCATAAACTACAGAGTATTTCCTCATGAATGATTACATTTTTCAATGGACATTTTTTTAATCTAGAAGTCTTGCTAATCTAATTAGTTCAACAAATACTTATTGAAGGCTTAATTTATAAAGACTTCAATTTAATCTCTGGGACATACTGATGAACAAGACAAAAAACCCTAGAGTTTACAGTTAGAGAAATAGATACACAAATTAAGTAGGACATATCAGAGTTACAAGGGTAATGCAAAAAATTAAAGGTGTTGTAGGGGAGGACCAGAGGCAATCAGGTTGGATGGTGTGCTGGATATTCTCCATTTGCCCCTTCAGATCTGCTCTTTGCCCTTCTCCACTCTTCTTCAAACTTCAGGAAGTTGACCCTTATGGGCTGTATCACTGGGCTCCCTTGCCAATGGCCTCTGGTTGTATTTGATCAATAGGAACTATTGGCAGAGGATTTGAGAACTAGAGAAGAATGAGAGGTGGGTGTCTGTTTCCTGTATTCTCCCTGCCAGGTCCCTACTAAGGGGCAATGAATGTTTTTCTCTGAGGCCATGTTCCTATTGCAAGACCCTCTCCATCCATTTCATGCTCTGAATTTTAGGAACTCCTCTTTCTCTTACTCTCTTACTCTTAAGGTTGGTAACACTTTTCCTTGATTCCTATAGTACCTGAATATTACAATATATTTTGTTGGTTTTCTCCTAAACTATATTATAATAAATCACAATTATATGACTATAATAGATAGTGCCTTTGTTAATTATGCTTTGTGACTGCATCACTTACTTCCTACCCACCCATGACTAGCAAAGGCAGTGAGGAAAGGCCTCCCTGATGAAGTAATATATAATGCATGTCTTGAGGAAAACAGCCATGAGAAGATCCAGGAAAGGATATTCTAGACAAAGGTAACATTTGAGACAAAGGAACTAAGACAGGGATGAGTTCTGTGTGTTTGTAGAACTGAAAGAATTTGGCTTAAGTGTAGCAAACAGAGGGAAAGTCTGTAAGAAATTAGGATGGGATCTAGGCAGGTACCGGGTCTCTGACTTTGCATTAGCATCCCTACTATACTGAAAAAGTAGAAACAAAAACAAAGTAATAAAAACACATCATTAAAAGATAATATTTTAGGTGGTATGCCTTTACCTAATTCTGTTTATTTGTGAGTTCTGTGAGGAGTTAAAGGAAGCTTCCTAAAAATAAATCATTTACATTTTCATTTTCCTTTATAGCACATGTTCTTTAGTCAGCTAGTATAACAAGAAAAAAGCATAAAGGAAGTGAGGAATTACTAAGGTAAAGCATCTACAGGCTGTATTTTCTATATACCCTAATAATATTAAAAGGAATCATTAACTCATTGAGAAGCAATTTGAAGATCAAGTTTATATAGCAGTTTATTATTTTCTTTAAATCTGTCATTATTTTTTTTTCTATTAGCGAGGCCAAAATGACTTCCTAGATTTTATTTCCTTAGACTTATCTTTATCTCCTTTACTCTCCTCTCTACATTTGGTCAATTTCACCTGTCTCTTCCATGGAAGGAGAAACTAACTTCTGCGTCTTACCTTCCTTCTCCTTCCATCATCCTCTTATTTAACATGTTATTTTATAGCATTTACATATTCAGAAGCAACATTTGCTATTCTCTTTGTGTCCCTTTAGCAAGTTGATCAGCTATTTTCTGGATTTTGGGTTCTCTATCCTGATTGGTACAGTCGTATTCTGAAAGAATGTTGTTGCCCTCTAAAATTTATTTATTTCTAGCAAACATATTATCTTGATCCAAAAAAAAAGTGGTTTGGGTGTGTGCCTGGGTGGCTCAGTGGGTTAAGCCTCTGCCTTCGGCTCAGGTCATGATCTCAGGGTCCTGGGATCGAGTCCCGCATCGTGCTCTCTGCTCAGCAGGGAGACTGCTTCCCTTCCTCTCTCTCTGCCTGCCTCTCTGCCTACTTGTGATCGATCTCTCTCTCTATCAAATAAATAAAATAAAATAAAATAAAATAAGTGGTTTAGGTAGTGGATAACACCTAGAAAAATGCCTGGCATATGTCAGGTGCTCAATAAATATTTTGTGATGGAATGAATGTTTGAGAATGCAGTCCTGTTAAAGAAACCCAATTCAGTAGTCCCACTTACTTGGTGGCATTGTGTGGGGGTGGGGAAGGCATGTGAAGCCCATCTAAGCCTCAGTTACTACCAACCATAAAATTAAAGCAATAATAGTGTCACATTTTAAAATTGTTCTAGGAATTAACTGACATAATGCATGGAATGTGCTTAGCACAGAGCCTAGCACATACCAAACACTCAAATGTTAGCAATTATTTTTAATAGTAATTATTTAAGTAGAACCCCAGAATGGTACATTTTTAACAGATAGTAAACTTTAACAGTATGATTTTAGCAGGATTTATTTATTAGCAATCTTTTTCATTGTTTATCAGAAACATTTATAGATAAACATTAACTTACTAGTGAGACGGTAGAAAGCAGAAATCTCTGAGACATAAATCAAACCGCACTATACCTTGTTTCCACTTATAATTTTTGTGGCTATAAGTTCAAAAATAATGGTATTACTTCTTTCTAGCTCATGAAGGGCATGGTGATTACATGAAGAATGCAAATATCACCACGATCACACCTAGACTGAAAATGCTGAATATATGTTTGTTTTTAAATTAAAATTATTTTGGTATTATTATTATTATCATCATCACCATTATTATTCCAGGATGCCAATTAACTAACATGTGTGTTAGATGAGCTTATAAAAATCTAAATGATCACCCCATGTAGATGGGTTGATCAAAACAGCTTTTTCTTTAATTAAGATACATTGTGTTGGTATGAATATTTATAAAATTAAAGGGTGACTAGTAGCTTACTTTATACTATCGCACTAATATTAATCACCCACGATTTATTTATTTTCTTCCTTTGCATTTTTTCCTGAGTATGATATACAGGGAAAAACTTATCTTGTGTGGCGAAAGCCAAATTATCCATGCTACCCTTCACTTGAGCTGTATTTTTGCTGCTCTTGGCATTGGCCCAGGGGTTAATTGGCAGAATAGACGCTTCAGCAATTTTCCCATTTTTTGGTTTTCTCCAAAAAAATAGTTCCTTAAGAACTGCAGTTTTGATGTTACTATCGTTTGGAAGAACAGCACAGTAACTACTCATCAAGAACCACAATCACAAATGCAGTCCTGCTGCATTCTGTAGCCTTCATCAGGTGGGTCTGTTCGTTCCTTTCCTTGTTCGCTCCATCTGGAGAGGCCTGGGCACCTGTACAAAATTCAACAGTGCCTAAACACAGACACATTAGTCGGGGCTGCCCTGCTCTAGATACCAGAGAGAGATTTTATTGGCGTAATGCACCAAGGTCTTATGCCAGCTCCAGATCCTTTGTTGATGCTGAGATGAGGAACACGGGAGGGGGGCTAGGATGAAATGACATCTGAGGCAGCCAAAGCCTCCATTTGTCTTTGTGCCGAACGTGCTAAACTGTAGACACTGCAGTGTTTTCACAAATAATAAAAAAATATTTTGCTCATTAACTTTCTCAGTCCTGCTGACTTTGTGAAATCAATATGGCAGATTGTAATTGATTTATGAAATGAAAAGCCCCTGCCTGACCAGTAAGCTCGGCAGTCGCTGCTCTCAGCACCGTGCCCTTCTGCTCATTAGTGTACTTCCTTTAGCAGTGCCTGCGCCAAGGACGCCGTCAGAGCTGGAAGGCTCAAGCTTTCTGCAGACAGACTGTTTAAGATGTAGCTTGCATTGTCTCCCTGGGGTCTTATGCTTTCTCCCTGTTTCCTCTCCTACCCAGGTCAGCTGAAGGACTTGGGCTTCTTTCTCACAGTCCCTAATGTCCTCATAAAAGCTTACTGGAAAAGCAAGTCTCCATTTATACCTGTCTTTTGACATTTTAATCTATTTGCTATATATATATATTTTTCTCCCATCTCTCTTCTGTCTCTCTTTGCTTGTCTTACTTAGCTTGTCTTTTGCCATCTGGCTTTGCTCTTTGATTTATTTTTATTTTTTTCAACTTCTTATAACTTAGCAAGGTGGACAAAATTTCTTTTTGCTATTTTGGGTTTTTTTGGGGGGTAATTTTAGCACTTACTCTTTTATTCTTTTTTTAAAGTCTTATTTATTTATTTGAAAAAGAGAGCAGGAGCATGAGCAGGAGGGACAGAGGAAGAGGGAGAGGGAATCTCAAGCAAACTCCATGCTGAACACAGAGCCTGACGTGGGTCCGAATCTCACAATCCTGAGATCATTACCTGAGCCAAAACCTAGAGTCAGTCGCTCAACCACCTAGCCACCCAGATGCCCTAACTTACTGTTTCATTCTTTTTTTGTTTTTAAAGACTTTATTTATTTATTTGAGAGAGACAGATGGAGGGAGGGGCAGAGGGAGAGGGAAAAAGAGAATCTCAAGAAGACTGTGCTGAGCAGGGAACCTGGGGTGGGTCTTGATCCCGGGATGCTAAGATCACAACCTGAGCCAAATCAAGAGTCGGATGCTTAACTGACTGAGCCACCCAGGCACTCCCTCTTTCATTCTTTTTTTTTTTTTTTTTAAAGATTTTATTTATTTATTTGACAGAGAGAGATCACATGTAGGCAGAGAGGTAGGCAGAGAGAGAGAGGAGGAAGCAGGCTCCCTGCCAAGCAGAGAGCCCGATGCGGGACTCCATCCTGGGATGCGAGATCATGACCTGAGCTGAAGGCAGCGGCTTAACCCACTGAGCCACCCAGGTGCCCCTCCCTCTTTCATTCTTAAGACAACATTTTATTTATCTTCCTGCCAACTCCCACTGTAATTATGTTCCCCTAGCACCTTTAAAAATTTGAGTATATAGGGATGCCTGGGTGGCTCAGTTGGTTAAGCAGCTGCCTTCAGCTCAGGTCATGATCCCAGTGTCCTGGGATCGAGTCCCACATCGGGCTCCTTGCTCAGCAGGGAGCCTGCTTCTCCTTCTGCCTCTGCTTGCCTGTGCTCGCTTTCTCGCTCTCCCTCTCTCTGACAAATAAATAAATAAAATCTTTAAAAAAAATTGAGTATATAACCTAAAAATTTGAGCTATAACCTAAGCATTGCCCTAGGTATTTTACATCAGATTGTATTCTCAAGCAGCAAGTAAAGATAGTATCCTTGGTTATAGGGGAGGAAACTGAAATTCAAGAGGTTAGGTAACTTGCTTGAGTCACTTGGCTATTGAGGAGCAATGCTGGCATTGCCAAGTAATTCTGTTTGACTCTAAACTCTGTGTTTCTTCTTTTCAATAACAAAATGATGTTTCCAATTGCCTCTGTTTTCCTTTAAATGCTTAACTAGCAAAATCTAGCTTTTGGCTGCCCTTAAAGGGACTCATTCCCTTTCGTGCCACTCTCCCAAATGACTCTGCTATTGAAAGTGCCAGAATCAAATGTATTTATTTCAAGTTTGGTCTATCATAGTATATTGGTCAGCTTACTCTTTTGCACTGAGTTCTCATTTATTTAATAGTATGTGTATGGAGCCCCTTGTATCATCATGATCTCATGTTGTCAAAGTCACCAAAAGCAATCTCATAACCTAGAAAAGTGAACAGAGGGCTGAGCCAAATAGGCAACCGTTGGGAGCTTCCTGCGGATTTCATCTCCTCTTTGTTCTTTTGATACTACTTTGGGAACAAGTAAGTGGTAAAATTATAGAGGACTGCAGCAGCATGAAAGTGATGCAATGTCTTCACTTTGTAAGAGGTTGAGGCACCTGGAGTTTCCCCATCCAGGTACTGTACATTGCAGTTAAGTGTCATGTCACATCCATAATGCATTAGTTTACAGTGAGTTAATAGGTTCCATCCGTCTGAAATCTTGTATAATATTGCAGTAGCATTGGACATTACTCAAGATGTGCAATACTGCACCAAAAATTAACCACAGATGCCATATTAAAACAGCTGCAAATTTAGATTTAGCTACAGCAGGAAGAAAATGTTGTGCTATGGAAGTTTGCCAGAAAAGCAATGGGGATGTGCTGTAAATGAGGAGGAGGAGAAAAATTGAGGTCAAGCTGCCAAAAAAGACAGAAATGGAAGTGGGGGAGGGTAATACATATGGCCAGTGGCAATCCAAAAGAACTTGAAGTCCAAGAAGAGAGTGGAGAATATAGGGTTTGTGATGCCTGGGTGAACTGATGGAGTGTTAAAATGGCAGGCCTAATCAGAATAATACTTACAGATATAAACGAAGGCTAAGGAAAATAGCTATAAATGTGATAATTCATCTTTGGAATTTCTGTAGTCAGGATATTGATTTAGGAATAAACTGCTAGGAAAAAACTATCGATGCTTGAAGTGATCAATGCCTGAGAAAAAGTTCTGGTGTACAGGAATCAGAGCAAACCTAGACTATTATAGGATTTGAGACTATCTTGAGCACCCTTGACTTGAGTCTGTCTTCTGATAATGGACTTTCACGGGATTAACTATTGCCACTTTTGGGAAAAGTGTTGGAAGGTTTAGTTGGTTCAGTTTTGTAACCAAAAGCTGAGGTAGCAAGATTTTATTTCAATAGAATTGTGGGCTTGTGAGATTCTCATTAACTCCAGGGCCATCTGCCTTTTTGCTATTCATTTGGCTCATTTAGTCACAGGTGGGGAGGAAGGTCTCAGTAGTTTTGGTTCTCATTCAATTCTGATTTCTGCTTGGGAAACAGAAGAGGCCAGCGACAGCTGTCGCAATGCTGGGGTTCAATGCTGGGTATTCTCTTCCTTTGGTGTGAGCCAGAAGGTGGCTTCCCCATGAAGTTTGCTGCTAACAGAGCAAACAGACAGTAAGCATTTCACTTGTCCTCCTGTTTGGCTCCTTAAAACCATCATCTTCTTTGCCTTATGGTACACCTGATTTAGGAGACTAGACAAGGAACACAGTAATTGATTTCATTGGTGAAGTGGAAGAATGACTGGTTACTGACTATCAGGAGTCAGTTAAACCTCTTGACCTTTAACTATAACTTGTGCCTGCTCCCATGGTTCAGAAATGAAATGCTGAGTGATGTGGTTAGTAACCAGTAGATGTATTTGGTGCCTTACAAGTCACTAGGGACATTGTAGGCTTCTCCAAACTTTACAGAGGAAATATTTATTCTATTGCAAAGATATAATCTTGTTTTCTTTCATCTTCTTTTGAATACCAAAGAATAAAAGCCAGACAGTTAACCACCTGCTGTGATATCAGGGCTTTAGGAAAGCAAAGCAAGGCAAAACCAAACCACACCAATTTATTTTGAATCTGATGTTTAAAAATCTAGGAAATGACCATGCCGCATTCAAAGGACTTTCTCATGCAGGAAAATTTCAAAAAATTTGAAAAATTTTGAAAGTTCTGGAGCTCCCTGATGATAGTGATGATGATGATAATGATGATGATGATAAAGTAGAGCTAACATTTATTGGGCTGCAGTGTATGCCCTGCAGTGTCAACTGCACTTTACCTAGATTATCTTATCCTCCCCACCCACTCTCTGTCACAAGAGCTATTTTACCTCTCATTTCACTGTGCAGCAACTGAGGAATAAGAATGGTTCACTAACTCTTCCGGATACCATGGCCGGAGTATGGCAGAGAGCCATTATATAGACGGCAAGGAAATACCCAAGTCTGCGCTCTGGATCTAGACTTTCCTACTTCTGTGATACAGAATCTCATATTGGATTCTCTTACATTACGTAATTTTTCTGTTAGGGTACATAAATGGGGCATAGCTCGTTAGGTGTGTTATCCTGTGAACAAACTGAAATCTAACAGTATCATTTTAGTTCTTAAATATATGATTTTGTCACTTTAGGATGACCCACTTCTCAAAGTCAAATTTAAGAAATAGATACATGAGGAGCAGCTGTTTCATGAAGGGGTTCATGACTTCATCTAGAAGATCCAATAGAGACTTCCTTCAAATGATAGGCATTGTATACTTCATGTAAAATACATTTCATAATAATTCCGGGTAGGCAATAATTTTGGAACCATGATTATTGTGTCTGTCAAGCTTAGCTTTCATGCTGCCTTTTATTTAATTAAATAAAATCCTTTATGAAATAGTGTGATATATTTAGTAAATATAGTGAATGAAACTTCCTGAATTGTAAATTTTATTTGCTGTTTAGAGTTTCTTTCAGTCTTTTTAGCCCCACCCCTTAGAGTTGTGGTAAGGACACTTGACATGAATTCTACTCTCTTAAAAATTTTTTTTAAAAAAATTTATTTATTTATTTGAGAGAGAGGGAGAGAATGGGGAGGAGGGGCAAAAGGAGAAGGAGAGAGAAAAATCTCAAGCAGACTTCACGGTGACTGCAGAGCCCAACAAGGGGCTCAATCTTAGGGCTCTGAGATCATGACCTGAGCCAAAATCAAGAGTCAGTTACTCAGCTGACTGAGCCACCCAAGTACATCTCCTAACAAATTTTTAAGAGTCCAACATGGTATTGTAAACTATAAACTTAAAGTTGTGCAGCACATCTCTAGAACTTATTGATCTTGTACAACTGAAATATACCCATTATATTTGTACCCTTTATACTCATAGAACAGCAACTTCCCATTCTCTTCATTCTCTAGGAGTGTATTTTTAGAAATGCCATTGATAGCATATGTATATAGACGCACATCTGGGTCACTCATGATGGTATACAAAAGTATGGATTTTTGTATAGTACAGCTTTGGTTATTCTATACTTAAAACTAAAAGTTTGGGGTTGCCTGTGTGGCTCAGTGGGTTAAAGCCTCTGTCTTTGGCTCAGGTCATGATCCCAGGTCCTGGGATCGAGCCCCACATTGGGCTCCCTGCTGAGCAGGGAGCCTTCTTCCCCCTCTCTCTCTCTGCCTGCCTCTCTGCCTACTTGTGATCTCTGTCTGTCAAATAAATAAAATCTTAAACAACAACAACTAGAAGTTTGACTGTGTCATTTCTCTTAATATGTGTTGGGTCTGTAAAGATTAAGGCAAAATTACTTAAATTTATGAACTCTTTTGTGTAGTCTTCAAATTAAACCGTGGAAGTTCCAGACATTATGAGGTAGAATCTGACTTATTGTAAATTCAGTGACAGTGTGAAGCACAGGATTTAGGGACAGCAACTATTCACCCATCTCAGAAAGGGAATCTTATTTCCTTTCCTTAGCCTTTCCTCTTTGTTATGGCAAAACAGTGGGTCTTTATTAATAGCTATTTTAGGGTTTTTTCTTCCCCTTCTAAAACAAACAAGACCTCTTTATTTTTATAAATGTTAAAACACATTTGAAAGTTCTTCAGATGAGAATACTGAAGTTCTTCTGGCTTTCTATTCTACATTGACAACAAACAACAGGATACTATTCGTTCTGTATCTCTGAATTGGGGCCACTCCTATAGTTTCTACACTTGTATTGCTAATCTTAGGCTCAGGGTGATAGCATAAGATTTCATATACCCCATGCATTTTAGGTTCTTTAAACAAAATTTTCCATCTCAAGCCGTTAAGATATTTTTCTACCTACATATATAAGGTCATTATATTAGACAATGAGACTACCAACCATTAGCTAACTGTCATGGAAACATTTAGACATAGAAATTATATTGAATTTCACATGAAATATCCAATAAACTTCTCCCACTACAGATTTCAATTTTGATTCATGTTAGTAAGCAAACAATAAACCCATGTTTATTCAGAAAACAACCACAGTTTGAAAAAAAAAATACAGTCATGGTTTCTACTGAAGAGGCCTATGATTCTTTATACATTTTGCCCATAAATCTTTTTTTAACACGAAATTTAAAAACTTGGTTTGGATGAAATGAATGATAACAACAAAGTCATTCTAGTCCAGACAATAGGATAACTCTGAACAGAAAGTAAACGGATCAGACTGATAGGAAACTCATAAAAAAGAAGTACATTTGGTCTAGATTGAAGAGGGATAACAAGCAAAACTTGGGAATTTCACCATTTTTCTGTAGGGAAGTCATTGTAGATTTTTTAGTAAGGGATGATGCTGTTATAACGATAAATAGGTCTTTCAAGCATTATGGTAATGAGGTTATTGTAGCCTCTATAGAGAAGGTGATGAGGGCAGGAATAAAGACAGTGGTGAGGAAAGTAGCACAGGGTCCTGTGGATTCCAGAGTCTAGAGGATATTTGACACATGTTGTTTTCGAAGATAGTCTTCTCTCTCTACCTTACTAATTCCTTAACTTTAGGTTTTAGCTGAAGTATCCTTTTTATAGGAAGTCCTCCTTGCTCCCCTAAGGTAGCACCCACATCACTTATACGGTCTCCAACACTATGTTTTGTTTTTTTTTGCCTTGCAGTACTAGAAATGCTTATAATTATTTAATTAATTATATGCGGTTGTGTTTCAAGGTCTTCCTTGTGTTTCAAGGTCTTCCCCGCCTTCTGATTTTAAGCCTTACAAGGGTAGGGATAATGGTTGTTCTATTCTCTACAATACTGCTAGTCCCTCACAGATAAGTACTCAACAAGTTTTTTTGTAGGCCAACTGACCTATTGTTGGGCCTTTACAGGCTTGTTCAAATATGGAGAAATGAAAGGGGATGAGTGGGTGGGAAAGTGTCAAGTAAGCATTAAGTCATGTTCTGAACTGGAATGGTATGTTAAACAGTAACTGGTCCATCAGTTATACTTAGAATAAAAGACTTTTATATAATTTCCTGTGAACAGTTTTGATGGACTGATTGAAAAATTGTGTAATAATGTAGAGAAACAGGAAGAGAAGCTACTAAATGGTGGAAACGGAGAATAGGGAAGCCAAGGATTTAGCAGAAAGACTGTGACAGTGGCTGATGTGACAGTCTCTCCAGTGGAGAACCAGACAGTCTTGTGGATTGTGGCATAAGCTACCATTTATCCTTAAAAAGTTATGCATATGATGCAACATGGGGGCTTAAGTGGGTAGGAGAAGAATCAATGAAACAAGATGGGATTGGGAGGGAGACAAATCATAAGTGACTCTTAATCTCACAAAACAAACTGAGGGTTGCTGGGGGGAGGGGGTTGGGAGAAGGGGGGGTGGGCTTATGGACATTGGGGAGGGTATGTGCTTTGGTGAGTGCTGATTCACAGACCTGTATCCCTGGAGATAAAAATACATGTTTATAAAAAATAAAAAATTAAAAAAAAAAAGTTATGCATAAACATTAAGCCAAGTACTCTGTACTCCACGGTCATAGACACAGAGAATTGGGGAGTTCAAGGAAAGCCAAATTCAGATCATCCCTCAATTGTTGAGTTTTCTTCACAATAGCCAGCCAAATGATCATCAGGCTTTGATGGCAAACCTCAATAAAGGGAAACTGTGGGGCACCTGGGTGTCTCAGTCTGTTAAGAGGTTGCCTTTGGCTCAAGTCATGATCCCAGGGTCCTTGTATAGAGCCCCGTGTGGGGCTCCCTGCTCAGTGGAGAGCCTGCTTGTCCCTCTCTCTCTCCCTCTACCTGCTGCTCTGCCTACTTGTGCTCTATCTCTCTCTCTGTGTCAAATAAATAAAATATTTAAAAAAAGGGAAATTTTTCCAATTTCTTTTGCACTTACTCTAATAGCTGCTGACTCAGAAGCCAGTCTGAACAGGGACATTCTCATCAAAGCACAGCTAAGTCAAGTACATCCTTTCCCACAATGCTTAGCCATCTGCTTTAATATGTTGCAGAGGAAAGCAGGATATATGTTCTTCATACTACTCACTGGTATTTATTTCTTACTACTAATTATATGTAAGTGCCCTTATTAGAAAAGGTGCAATGGTATATTGTTAAGTGCTCCTTAGTAAACAAATCAGTACTTGGGCAAACTTTCAATTGCATAATCACATCATGATTTGATTAGATTGAAACAGGCTTTTCTACATGATGAAATGCTGATTTTAAATATGACTGAAGAAAGATCCTTTTGGTCAGATAGAAAATGGCAAGTCTCATTGGAGTCTAAACTACAAGATTACTCATCTCCTTTTCATCAAGAACCTTTGATTCAAATTCCAATATTTCAGAGTTGTTTCTACTGATTTTAGGCATACTCTTGTTCAGAGCTTATATTGACCTAGCTAGGTGAGAACATTTTTTTCCCTTAAAAAGAAAGGAGTAATATAAAGAACTTTTAAAATTCAGTCTGAAGGAAAATAACCTGATAAAATATGGGCAAGAATCTTGGAGAGACACATTAGATAAAAATATATATATAAGTGTTTGATAAGCATGTGAAAAGATGCTTAATATTCTTGATCATCAGAGAAATCCAAATTAAAACCATGAGATATCATAAGACACCCACCAGAATGACTAAAATAAAACATAAAGCAAAAACTAACTTATTAAATGTTGTAAATGAAGTGAGCCAATGAAACTCCTAGGCATTACCAATGGGAATATAAAATGGTACAATCATACTGGAAAACAGTGTGGGAGATCTTTGAAGAGAAAAGTATATTTCTGCTCCATGAACTAGCAATTGCAATCTAGAACATTTACCCAAGAGACATAAAAACATCTTTATGGAAGACTTGTACACAGCTTAATTCCCAGTAGTCAAAAATTGGAAACAATCTAAATGCATACCAACAGGTGAATGCACAGTGTGCTGTATATGATGAAATGTTATTCAGCAGTTGAAAATCAATGAATTGGGGGGCACCTGGGTGGCTCAGTTGGTTAAGCATCTGCCTTCAGTTCAGGTCATGATCCCAGGGTCCTGGGATCAATGAGCCCCACATTGGTCTTCCAACTCATTGATAAGTCAGCTTCCCACTCTTTCCCCTTGCTTGTTCTCTCTTTTACTCTCTCTCACTTGGTCACTCTCTCTCTCAAATAAATAAATAAAATCTTTAAAAGAAAAAACAGTGAATTGGACTACTCTTTCCTTCTTCTTCTTTCTTTCTTTTTTTTTTAAAGATTTTATTTATTTATCTGAGCGACAGAGATCGCAAGTAGGCAGAGAGGCAGGGAGGAAGCAGGCTCCCTGTTGAGCAGAGAGCCCGATGCTGGGCTTGATTCAGGACCCTGAGATCATGACCTGAGCCGAAGGCAGAGGCTTTAATCCACTGAGCCACCCAGGCACCCCTACTCTTTCCTTCTTAAGAAACAGCTTACTCCAGCCTAGGTTACCACAAGCTCTGAACCAGGACTGGACCCCCCACCTTACACATATCTGATCTTGGAAGCTAAGCAGTGTTGGGCCTGGTTGGTACTTGGATGAGGCCTAAAATTGTATCAAGTAAAAGAAACTAAACATGAAATAGTACATTGAATGATTCCATTTATATCAAGTTTGAAAATAAGCAAAGTTAAGTTATAGAAACAGATCAGAGGTTGGCATGGAAGTGGGAAGATTGCAGCAGAATATAGGTCAAGTTTCTTGGTAATAGAAATCTCCTATATTTTAATTGTATTATAGTTACACTGGTGGACGCACTTGTGAAATTAATCAAACCATAAATGTTTTAAGTGTATGCATTTTGTTTTATGAAAATTATACCTCAATAAAATGGATTAAAAGTAAAGGAATGGGTAATTTAAGAGTCTAACAATATTATTATGAAGCATATTTAATTTACAGAAGAGAATTTTAGCACTTTAAAAAACATAAATTATATGCTTTAGTTTAGTAAGAATATTACTAAAGAGGAAACTTAAAAGGTGTTTTAGAAAGTTGCCAAAATTTTGTTACTATAAAATTAATTCTTCCAAACATATTTTATTTTTCATTTTAATTCAGATTATTACTTCAAATTATTGAGAACTCCTTGTAATATTAATGTTAGTACTATATAAACAAAATGTGGAAAGGCCTGGCAGATTGGACAACATGGAATTTTCTGCTAATTGCCAATTCTTTTTCATCAAAACTCAGGCATTATAGTCTTTCATTCAAACTGTTTTAACTAAAACCTGAAATTACTGATGTTTGTTTGTAAGTTTTAAAAATTATTTTCAATGAATAGGTTGAGCAGAAGACAAAAACATGTTTAACACCTAAAAAAAAGTATTTGAAACTATCCTCAAGTATTATACCATAATATTGTTTTCTTGCCATATATCAAAACTGCTTGTGGTTGACTTAATTTTTAATATTGATATTTCTGAAAAGTTATTTTCTTATTTCTATTTCTTATCCACTTTTCTATATTTATGAAACATGTTTAAAAGTTCTACATTATAAAATCTTTAAATAGTTTTTAGGGAAAACTTTGAAGGGGTGGCTGGGTGGCTTAGTCCATTAAATGTCTACTTCAGTGAATGTCTGCCCTCAGCTCAGGTCATGATCCTGGGGTCCTGGGATGGAGCCCTGCTTCTGGCTCCTTGCTTAGCAGGAAACCTGCCTCTCCCTGTGCCTGCTACTCTCCTTGCTTGTGCTCTCTCTCTCAAATAAATAAACAAAATCTTAAAAAAAGCTTTTTAATATTATAGATTTGTTTAGTGAATGACTTACTTAGAGAAATTAGTTTATGAAGTAAATATTTATCACTTGAAATTTAATAAAATAATCTTGATGGGCCTGTTAAGACCAAAGCTAACTATTCTCCAAGAGCAAATGCACAGAAATACTATTCATACTGAAGAGCATAGGAAAATGATTGATATTTTTAAGTTAATAAAATGTATTCTAAGGTAGTGTATATATTACAAGAAATTGTAAACCAGTCATATAATGTGGTTAAGAAAGGAGTTAAACTCTGAAACAGAATGACAAAGATGGGGGAGTAAGAGCAGCTTGTAGCAAAAATAAAGTTTTATTTTTCCAAGTGGGACCTGAAAACCATAAATCGGTGATACCTTTTCAAATTCAAGGGTAGGTGTGCAAGGGCAACATTTTTAAAAAGCTTAGAAATTAAGTGGAATGTAGAGTTCAAGACATTGCAAAGACTGTAAGAGACCAGAGCATAGGATAATGAGGACGGTTTTCAAGTCATGGGGATTGAACAGAGGAACAAAACTGCATTTAATTTCCAGTTCCTGAAACGAATATTAACAGAATGGAATATACTGAAGTACATTGAAGTGTTTAAAAAAAAAATTATACGTTTGATCACGTAGATTAAAAAAAAAAACAAAAACACCACATATATTTTGGCCAAGAAATGAGAAACACTGAAGAAAACAGCCTGATGCAAATTTATAAGAATAATAGGGATGACAGGGTACTTTGTCATTAAAATTTATTGTGTCTATAGGTATATTTTTGATAGATGTTGATGATTGGCAGATCTTACCTGCAACTCAGTGAATTGGGAGTGGTTTACACCTTTCTCTGCTATTACACAGTAATGGTGGTGACAGTTGCCATATATTGAGCATTTACAATTCGTGGGCGGTCTGCTAGACACTTTACCTAAAGCATTTTTACAGCAGAAGAGCTTGAAGAAGTTGAATAAGTGGCACGAAGCCACACAGATGTTACAGGGTACAGTTGAGATTCAAGCAGTCTTATGTTTATTCTAAAACTTCTGCTTTTTCTACTTCGCTAGTCTGTCTCTTTGCTATGCTATGTAATTAAAGATAGCCCCAGTCAATAAATATTCATTTTTTCTGTTATCATGAAAAGGGAGAAAGAGCTATAAAGAGGCAAATGATACAAATATTCAGAAAATGAAAATAAGTTCCGTGAAAGGAAGAAGAAAGGCAGGTAAGGAAACAACTAGAGTCTTAGCATAAGTAATAGATTGTATTTTCTGTTTTATCTAGTTGAGGTTATGTCCTTGCTTGAACATTGAGTCTTCTTGAAATCTTGTCTCTATTATTTTGGGAAAGTGAAGCAATATCAAGAGGATACAAAAAATAGAGAGCTACATATGTGATGTATATTCTGTTTCTTTTCATGTAGAATTCAAATATTATTTAGGCAACAATTTGTTAACCTTTAAGATAGTTCTGCCTGGAGCCAAGGAAAGGATAGACTGGCTTTTTAAGATACTATTTTGATTTGTGAAAATATTGTCATTATCTAGACATAGATTATCTGGTTATAGATAATTTCAGATCACAATCATCTCTGATTTTCTATAGCACCCACTTTGAAACATATTATCTTGAAATTGTAAGTACTTTATGTGAAAATAAACAGGTGCTAAAAATTACCCTAATCAAAAAAATTTTTTTTTAAAAGGGGAGAAACATTTTGTGGGGTATGAGGAAGACCAGTTGGCTTCTGGCTACTAGTTACTTCATTGAACTTAAATATAATATTATCAGGAATGTCCTAGAAGAAAAAAGTAATTGTTGAATACCTGCTGTATATACAAGAGAAGCTGATTCATGTGTGCAAGAAGTAAATGTACATCTTCCTAAGAGATGGTGTTGTAAAACCAAAGTGTAAATTCACAAAATACAACAGAACAACTGTAAAGAAATCCCAATGGCCATACTTATGACTGACAGACTATAAACTGTAGTGGATGCTCGAATCTAATACTTTGTTACCACATCTGATTCTGCTGCAATTCAGGGCTTCTAAATGTCATGCAATTCAGAATATCTATCTTGTTTGTATGTTTAGAGATGTGGCTGTTTACAAGAGGTCTAGAGATTTATTATAGGTTACAGTGATTTGGAGCTGTGTGGATATCTACAACTCATTAATTGTATGGAACTAGCCTTGACCCCCAGTCAGTTTTAGTCTCAAAGTGCTTTGTAATAATTGTGTTGTGGGAGAAATCTTTGATGTAGATCACTGTTGTTACTCTCATGTTTATGTAGTAACTCTGAGATTCAGAACCTTTTAGGTGGTTTCAGAAAAATGTTCTGATAAGAGTTACATATCAGTCACGACACTATTCATGTTAGGGAAATACTGTGCATCTCCAGTGTCTTGAAACCTTAAGAGTTTCATAGGAGTTAGTTTTCCTCCTTTAATGTGAGACTGAGAGTTCATGC
>NC_081560.1:133543594-133650383 GCF_022355385.1 Mustela nigripes | reverse complement strand
AAAAAAAAAAAAAAAAAAAAAAAAAAAAAAAAAAAAAAAAAAAAAAAAAAAAAAAAAAAAAAAAAACCAAAAAACAAGTGGCCAATAAACATATAAAGATATTTTCAATCTTATCAGCAAATTTCAATTATATCAATTTTGATCTACCAAATTGTAAAAGCTATCTTAAAATGTCTGCATTCCAAGTGTGTTGAAATAAGTACTTTCATAGCTTCCAGAAGTAGTTATAATATAAATGATCAGGAAAACAGTGTGGTGCTGTAGATCAAAAATGCTAAATGTGTCTCTTTGATACAGCAATTTGGCATATAGAAATGTATCCTAAGGAAATAATCAAAGATATAATCAAAGTTTTATGGACAGAGCCACTTGAAATTTTCAGCCCAGTATTTTTATTATATGCATTATTCATATGTATATCAATAGTGTAATAATTCAGTTATTGCATAGTCATTTTCTGGAACAATATGAAGCTATTAAAGCTCATGTTTTTAAAGAAGTTTTAATGGCATATGAAATGCTAATAATGTAGTAATAAGTTATAAAAACAAGACATAAAATTGATATATGGTATGATTTCAAATATGTATCTATAAATAATGCCTGTGCATAGATAAAAGAATGTTTACTGGTGGTTTTATTTTTCTATTGCTAGTACATTTAATTTACATTTTCTTATTAATACTTGATGTTTAGAAGATATTTTGTAGTGAGCATTTTTGCCTTTGCAATCAGAAAATAGAATAGATGCTATTTTGAAAGAATTACTGCATGGGATAAAAAGATGTGTGTTTAAACCCTACCTATTAGGGAGAAGGGGGTGGGATTATGGACATTGGGGAGGGTATGTGCTTTGGTGAGTGCTGTGAAGTGTGTAAACCTGGTGATTCACAGACCTGTACCCCTGGGGATAAAAATATATGTTTATAAAAAATAAAAAATTATAAAATGAAAAAAAAAAATAAACCCTACCTATTAAAGCTGTACCTTTTGGACTCAGTATGGTATTGTATACTCACGTTCATATTCATTCATTCTTCTTTACATAAATATCTATCGAGGGGCTTTTCTGTGTTATGTACTGTCCATGGCACTGGCTAGACAATCATTGTTTTTGATGGAAACTTCTGGATCCGATCTTTTTAAACCACTTAACCTTCAGCTTTATTAACTTTGCTTATGTCTAATCTATTCACTTTTTTCTTTCTAAAATATAATATGGTTCTTCTTCTACCCACTTAAGGATGGAATTGGGAGGGAGACAAACCATAAGTGACTCTTAATCTCACAAAACAAACTGAGGGTTGCTGGGGGGAGGGGGGTTGGAAGAAGGGGGTAGGATTATGGACATTGGGGAGGGTATGTGCTTTGGTGAGTGCTGTGAAGTGTGTAAACCTGGTGATTCACATACCTGTACCGCTGGGGATAAAAATATATGTTATATATGTTTATAAAAAATAAAAAATTATAAAAATAAAAAAAATATAATATGGTTAATATGGTTCTGTAAATGGACTTTCTCTAGCTTAAATTTATCTTTTTAGTTTTTTCCCTTAATGTCAAATGAACATGTATGTATATTTCTATCATATTTATTCAGATAAAAACAGTCCTAGATATTTCTTACTTACTAGTGTCTGACTGTTTCTTGATCTTGCAAACAGGCTAAAATTTTAAAAACTATAGCAGAATCCATACCTATGACATACTAATCTTATTTGATGACAGTGGAGGTAGTGCTATGATGTTGAGTAATTCCAAAAAATCCTGTGGGTGTTATTGGCACATTTTTCTGGGAACAGATTGGCTCTTTCAGCCTCAGCAGTCATGGGGCAAAGAACTGCCTCTAAATGGTAACTTAATGCTCACTGTATACATTTTCTTAGTATAATCTTGTCCTTTCATATAAAAAGGACAAAAACAATTTGGTAGCTATTAAAAATATATTTATCAGATAGCATTCTTATATGTTTGAAATATATTGAATCATAGAATTCATTACAATTCAGTGGTACAACAGTTTCCTCCTTTCTAACAATCTATTAACTATTCATTATTGCTGAATTGAACTATTTAAGGGGGTATATTCCATCTCAGTCATGACTTATATTTAATATCCCTTAAGTGCTATTGTTTGTGAATGCCACATAAAATCAACAATAATTCAGATCTAAAGAAATGAGTTTATTTTTTTTTTATCACTGGCACAGTCATCTCTGTGGTTCATCTCAGAGTTTTCTTAAGACTTCATTCTTTGTTTTATGAATATAATAATTTAAAAATCATCAGTTCTTATTTGTCTGAGAAAGTGATTTTTAATGGACTGTCTTGACAGTCCTGCTTCACATATGGTTGTATTTTTTGTGCATAAGACTCAAAGTTATGTGGAAGGTAGAGAAAAGGATGCAAATAGTGATTGAAATCGTGCAGTGCTGAGGAAAATTTGCCATCTTCTAATTCACCTAGCCAGATGGGGTAGTTCATTTGTTTATTGTAATTTACACAAAAGCTACACACACACACACACACGCACACACACACACATGCATATATACACACACACATACATACACACACACACATATATATATATATATACACACTGATGGAGGATCTATTCTTACATAATAGACAATATTTTAATTGTTAACAAATGGAAGGTCGTGGTTCATGTCGAGGCTAATGTATGTGTGTACGTGCATATACACAGGCATAAAAATCTTGCATTTAAAGAAAAATCATCTATTTTTACCATCCCATTGTGTTTTCCATCCCTATTACTCATGCCAGAGCTATCAATGCTTCTAATGAAGTGTTAAAGAATTCCCTGATCATAATATATAGTACCAGCTTCTACGGCATATGTAATATTTCTTATTGCTCTTGGAACTTATATTTTAAAAATTGCAACAACATACATAAATGTAAGATAGAGCACCTTATCCAAATACAAAATATATCTGTTCTCCTTATCTCATTTTTTTGAGTTAGAAAGAGGGAATTAATTAAAGAAAACATGAGAAAAACTAAGCGCATCTTAAAAGAACTGCTAGTTATGTGTGGGATAATGTAGAGATGTGGAGGTAGGCGTATACGTGGATTTATATTGCTTTTTCTTCCTAGCAAGTTGTAAACACATGGTTCCCCAATGATTATGTTGAATTTGTTACGGTTTTATTCTAATGTTAGTGGTTAGGGAAGGACCATTTGTTATTGTTTATTGTAGCTCTGGCTTTTTTCCCCCTGATAATCAAGTGTATGCTCCATCAGGACTTGTAATACTAAAAGTAACCCACACTTGGCTATATTAAAGAGCTTCTTTGAGCCTGGTAGCTTATTTTTGCCATTTCTTTCCATAATCTGAAAGATATTTCCTGAAAAATCCCTTTATAAAATCATTTTGCATGGTTGAGTTAGTCCAGTTTTGTGCGAATTTTTTAAAAAACAATAAACAATTATATGACATTTGGTTCTTTTAAAAAAATAACAAAATCCAAATAAATTTATTCTCTGTTGCATTATACAAGGAATCTTAAAAGATAGTTAGTTATATAACGTTCAATCTTTGTACATCAGAAACATGAATAAGATTTTATGCAATAGGTTAATTTATGGCTAAAATATTATTTAAAAGGACTTTATCTACTAAATTATGACTGGAAACAGGCAACTTTTTATAGTTTTGGAATGTAATAATTTTTTTTTTTTACTAATGCAAATCACTTACTGAAGTTTTACTAGGTACCAGATGCTTCATTATTCCTCACAACAGAAATAAGAACTAATGCTGTCCCAAGTTTACAAATGAAGAAATTGAGATACATTGAGAGAAGATGGAAGAGAGAGAATTAGTTTTGTCAAGGAATTTGTTATAATTTTGCTTTGGAAGGACGACTGGTAATCCTTCTCTCTACATGGAATTCAATTAGAGTTTGGGGAGCTGTACTGCTTCCCTGGGAAATATTTAGTTTGGTTTCATTATACAGAAAATAGTTTTTAAATACAACCCAGAGGAGCCTAGTGCCTAAATCCAAGGAAATTCAGGGGACAGTCTACCTCCACCCATGACTCCTAGCTGCCTCTCTGGCATGAGACCAAGAATGCAGCCTGATCCCCTGTTGGCACTCACAAAATGGTAGCAGAAGAGCAAGGGCAGGAAGATTGAGGAAAGAAACATTTTCTTGTATGTTTTAAGAGGTAGAATGTGATGATCTCTTTGTGGAATTCTCCATGCTTTATTCATTTTTAATAGCTTGAAGTTTTCTGTCATCTGAAAATGCAATTTTTCTATTCAATCATGTTTCTAAGCATAGCTTTTACAATAGGAAAGGTTTCAGTCTGAGGTTTGACTTGAACTTCACTCATCTGTCAAAGGTCCAGTAAGGTCCAGTACTCACAGAGTCAGTTTGGGTTTATTGTCTGTACTTTATCTGTGTTCTCTCTTCATCTCTCCCTCCTATTCTTACACTACCTTAACCACTTTAGGAAGGGATCATGGACTTTTGTAAGAGAAGACCAAGTACAGGCTCCAGGCTAATTGACGACTGTCCTGTGATGGTCTTTAGAGACGACAGCTTTACTGAAGTGAACCAGGAGTCCCCTGACACACACAGTCACTGCATAAGTGCAAACATGAGGGTTCTCTAAGAGTCAACTTTAGTCTAAAGTGAGGCTGCTCCTAGGCTGTGCACACTTTTCAGGAAATAGGAATCTTAGTCCCTAATTCATGAGTCTTTATAATTGCTACCCGCTGACAAACATTTTACCCATGTTCTTCCCTTCTTCCAAGACAGTATCTTTGTGCCATTTTTTAAATGTAAATTTTTTTAAAGTGTGAGAAACAACGTACAGTGATACGTGAAAAACACATTGCTTCTACGTATTTCTTCGTTAGTACTGAGGTATCTAGATTGAAGGTAGAACAAAATATTTCTTCTTCTTCATTGTCGAGTTTTCATACCTATTTGTATCTAAGGAGAGGAAAGAATCTTTTTACTGATTCCCCACATAGACTAACAGAGGTTTTGCCGTGAAGTTGCTGTGGATAAAAATTGGTATCTATACCCTGATAATGATTCTTGGAAAAGAAATCCTTGATAATGAGGCAACTTTGCTTTCTAGCACAAATTCTGCTCAGCTTTGGCCTTTTCCTTAGCCACTTCTCTTCACGAATGATAGCATGCCATCCTGTTTTTCCTCATAGATAGAATTTTGTCCTCGCATTGTTAGACCTATTTTCTAGACACCATCTACACCTTACCCTGAAAAAGTATCTAAATATCATCTTGGTGAGAACCACCAGGGTTAAGGTGAACTCAGTAAAGCTTTCCATCTTTATCACCACCTGAGGTAACTGGCCATTCATGGGATACCAGTTTGCCCTCTACTCTTCTCACAGTTCTTTCAACATTTTTACAGTACCCTATTATTTACTTACTTCTACTTGGAAAGTGAGAGGACTGGAGTAAGGAACATTTTTTTTTTTTTCCAAGTACCCAAGAATTTGGCACAAGTAATTTTATTTAAGATACTTCAGTGACATTTTCCATACTACAGACATATAACTCACAAGTAGAAGTGGAGTTCAAAGCTATGTCAGCTCGTCTCAAAGCCCTTGTTCTTTCTATGACATCAGGCAGCATTCTCTATGAATGCACTGATCGATGTGGTCATCATGTACTCTTCCATGCTGCTAGTTAGTACTGATGATATTTCTATAGCAAATTACCAAACACTGGCTTGGTGTCAGTTCAAGCATCATGTTTAAGATGAACTAGGTTGATTTACAGAGTATGATATATCAGTTTTGGCAGGTAACACCATGTGTGCTTTTTACTGCAATGCATAAAATGTGCTAGACTTCACAGAAAATAAGATTCCAAAGAACCTCTTCATTCATTCATTTATTTGACAACTGCTTACTGAATGCATGCTTTATATCAGACACTGGGCATGTTTCTGGGAGCCTACCAGATAAAAAATCCCTATCTTTATGGGAAGCCCTATGAGAGAAGACATAAACAAATGAATAAATAAATATATATTGTTATATGTTGATAATTGCTTTTGAGAACAATAAAACAAAGACAAAAATAAAACCATTTTAAGTAGTGGGGATCATGAAAACCTTACTTAAGGAGGTCATTTTTTTAAATAAAGATTTTATTTACTTGTCAGAAAGAGAGAGAAAGAGAGAGCAAGCACAAGTAGGGGGAGTGGCAGGGAGCAGGAAAAGCAGACTCCCCACTGAGCATGGAGTCCAATATGGGATTCGATCCCAGGGCACTGGGATCATGACCTGAGCCAAAGGCAGATGCTTAACTGACTAAGTGACCCAGGCATCCCTAAGGGGGTCATTTGAATAGAGACTTGGGAGAGATGAGGAAGTAAGCCATGTGGACATTAGAGAGAAGACTATTGCAGACAGAGGGAACAGCAAATAAAAGGACCTGAGGAAGGTGCCTGCTTGTAATGGGCCAGGAGAAAGTTGTGTGTGATGAGGTCAGTGAGATATATAACAGATTATGTAAAGTCTTAAGGCCATTGTAATGACCTTGCCTTTTACATTGAGGGAAATGGGGAAGCCATTAGAAGGCTTTGAGCAGAAGTGGCCTGTTATAACTTATGTTTGGAAAGATCAGTCTAGCTGACATTCTGAGATGAGGTGAGAGTGGAAGCCACTTTGGTTGATATTATAGTAAACGGGGCTAGGGATATTGGTGGTTTTAACCAGAGTGACAATAGTAGAGTTGGTAAGAAGATGCCAGATTCTGGTTATATTTAGTCTTCTGATCACAGTATTTGGAGATAGGTTGGAAGTGGTTTTGAGAGAAAAAGACAAACATCAAAGATGACTCCAAAGCCTTTGTCCTGAGTTATGTCATTAACTGGCTGGAGAATATTGGAGGATGAATAGGTTTAGTGGGATATGAAGGATAGAGGTAGAGGTCAAGATCATGAGTCTGTATATGTTAAGTTTGAGATGTCTATTACTTCTTTAAGAGGTGACACTCAGTAGACAATTGGATATATGAATCTAGAGTTCAGTGGAGAGGTTTAGGCTGTGGTTATACATTTGGAGTCATCTGTACATGTCTATGTCAGTGGTACTGATGAAATCACTAAAGAAATAAACTTAGACAAAAGAGATTCAAGGACTAATTTCTAAGATGCTGCAACATTAAGAGGTTGGTAAGATGAAAAGGACAGCCAAGAAAACTTCACAGGAGAGGCTAGGGAGATAGGAAAAAAGCCAGCAGTGAGTTGTGTCTTTGAATTTAATGCAGATAGTAGGTCAAAGAGGAGGAAATGATCAACTGTCAGATGCTGCTGATAGGTCAAGTAGGGTGAAGTTTGGGAACTGACATTAGTCTTAATGACCTGGAGTTCACTGATGACTTTAAGTGGAACAGTTTCAGGAATTGTGGGGCAAAAAACTTTGGGGTGAATTAAGGAGAGATAATGAGATGAATTGGAGATTAGAGGTTATGGTCAACAGTAGAAATCACCAGTAGTATCATAACATACTATAGTATTGTAGCAAACTTTAAAGAAAGTTTTTATGTTCATCATTTTTTGAAATGATGGCAGTTATCAGATCTTTTGGCTGATCTTGCTACTGAATATTTCCTAAAGTAACACATACATAGTTAATCCTGAATAACACAGGTTTGCACAGATCTACTTAAATGAGAATTTTTTTACAGTATAATTCTGTGAGTATATTTTCTCTTCTTTATGATTTTCTTAATAATATTTCTTTTCCCCCGCTTTATTGTAAGAATATAATATATAAACTGTATAAAATACAAAATATATTAACTTACTGTTTATATGATCAGTAAGGCTTCAAGCCAGTAAAGGCTTCTAATCAACTAATAGCTGATTAGTAGGCTATTAGTAGTTAAGTTTTTGGGGAGCCAAAAGTTATATGCAGATTTTCAGCTGTGTTGGGGGTCAGTGCCCCAACCCCCATGTTGTTCAAAGGTCAGCTGTATTACTATATCAAATTTATGTTTTTAATAGTGATAATTATGTTAATATAATTAAATTTATTTTTAATCCTATGTTTTTTTATTTTATCCGTTTGAAAAATCCTCCCCCCCCCCGCCAAGGATCTGTAGTATTAACTTGTTGTCCTTAGCAAAAGCTTGAGTACCATCTCTGTTTTAGGATAACTATTATGATTTTCATGGATTCTTACGTTCTCCTTCTACCCTTTATCACACTGTCCCTATTTCTACTCTTACCACTACCCCTTTTTTAATGGCACTGACAAAGTGGGATTCAGAATTTTTTTTTCTATCCACTGCAGATTCTTCATGACTCCATCCCACATTTCCCCCTTAAAATTTTAGTTTGGAATGTTGTGCTATGACATGATGCTTGCAAAGTGAAATTAACATTCTAATAATTTTCAGAATGCCAGAGATGGAATATGTTAATAATATTTTGATTCAGTAAAATGTCTTATATTTCTCTTTTTTTCTTATAGGCATTTATGAATGATTAAGTCATATTTTCATTCTGCATGTTATCTGAGAAAAGTAATTCCAATTAGCAATTAGTGCTATGCCCTAAAAGTTTTTGAAGTTCATATCTACTTCTGTTTTGCTGTAGGCTTTTGATGAGGCAGTTTGAAAAATCCAATCAGACTTAGCTGGAATTTTCCATACAACATCTGGTCTGACAGCTAGATCTGTAGTCAAGCTTATAAATCAAAATAGAGCTGACTTGAAAGTGATGTGGAAATGCAGCAATGCCCCATGATTTTTGCAAAAGATGTGAGATCGTTTTTTATGTTAATGTAATAGAACTAAAAATGAACTGCTATATTTAAAATTTTAAACATTTTCATTGTGAAAATGGTTTTATTGTAGTCACTTTATGGAAAAGTAATCTGCTGAGAGAAGGCCGAGAGCTTGAGGAGGACAGAAATGTATTTAGGGGGTCTGCGAGAGGTGAATAAAATGCTTTCCAGTGGCTAAGAGGGCCAACTCATAAAGCTTACATACCTTGCTTGATGAGACTTAGGAAAGGAAATACAAACTCAGCATAGACTAGACTTGAGATGATGCCAACTCGTGCTTGGAAAGCTAAACATAGGAATATAGATGTGGAGAGTTTATCCAAGATTGGGGACTTGCAAATGACTTTGGTAAAAGATGGAGCTGAGAAAGATAGTAGTTTGTGAGTTATCAGCAGAGTATCTTACTCCTAAGTATCAGACTGGTTAGAAAGAAAAGTGAATCTGGAAAAAGGAAGAAAAAATGGGTTAAGAAATTAGGAGAGCTCAAAATATTGGAGGTTGCAGTGAAGGAGAAGTAAGTTCAGTTACACCAAGAGTAGAAGATGGGGGGCTTTGGGACAAATAAGGTCATAGTAAGTTAAACCTGGAACTACCTGTAGAAATCTCTAGTTTAAGCACTTCATTTTCTAGATAATCCAGAAAAGTTAAGTCCCTTTCCTTAGTTCTTGCAAATAACCGTGGGCAAAGCTCTTAGAACTCAGGATACTGTACTCTCATTCTTTTCATGCTTTTTGTTCTCTTGACTCAATTGCCTTGAAAGTGGAAAGAATGATAATCCTGACTCCTTTTAATAAAACAAATGAGTATAAGAAAGATTTCATTATCTCCATTGAGCATGAAGATTGAAACAGGAATAAAAATAGAAATCCCATCTTGGCTTCTAGCTCAAAGAGTTCGTTCCTCAAGTATCAATCCAGGCAGCCACTGCATCCTCTGGAACTTTTCTCTGAGAATGTCACCATTATCACTGAAGATTTGTAAGGATGAAATTCTATAAAGAGGAACAAGTTTAGAAAAGAACAAAAGGTTGTCAGAAAGATGGATCCGCTGCATTAGGACACTGAGCTGACTTCTGTAAGGCTTCACCCTGAGTCTGTGGTGTAATAGCAGCAGGCCGAACATGGCAATTACATTTTTTTCAACATCTACCCTGTGGATACCCATGCTCAGCAGTACACATGCAGTAATGCTGTGTGTAATTAAGAAAGAAGGGTGTATTGAAAGGCTGTAGGGAGGAGATAATTCATTTTTACTCTCTCTTCCTAACCTCCAAAGAGAATCATAACGAATAGGACAAATTAAAGATCTCTGGGCTCTACAGGGCACTTTCAGAAGCCTCCTACTTCTTCACTTATGTATCTTGATTTAAGTCTCAAATCTTAGCCCTCCTTATTTTAATTGTTTGACCACCCATGTTTGGAGGATCTCAAAAATGAGGAGTGTGTGAATCCCAATTAGGGTAGTTTGCCCCAGGGGTAGGAGGATAGAGAGGGTTCCTTTGTCAAAATCGGCTCCGGTGCTGGAACTTTAACATGTGTTATTGGCTCCAGGGATTATGTTCTGGTTCTGGCTGAGTGGAAGCTTGCTTTGCTTTTGTTTTCTGAAAGTATTTAATAAAATGGCAGGATTCGCTTACTTGCTTATTGAATTCTTTTCCCTGGGAAACATGCAAATTCTGAACCCAGCTGCACATTTGTGACAAAGAGATAGCTAATAATCTGAGCTATATGCTATTTTTTTTTCCTAAAAGCTTTTTTATTTTTCTACAAGGGCAGAACTATCGTATACAAAGTTAAGCCTTTTAGAGACTGGGTTTAGAACTACTTTCTATTAATAGCTTTCAGAGGCTTTTCTAAATAACCTTGAGGCACAGACAGTTTTCCTTATAAGAAAGTAGGTGGAGAAAAAAGATCTATGGTTTGTTAACCAACACAAATTAAGTTGCTAAATCTACCTGTTTCAAATAAATCAGTGGGCCAATTAGAACATTTCTTTTCCCCCTTTGTCCTTTATTCAGTCTTAAATGATAGTAGACACAAAACCAAATGTCAGGCTCTAGTCTCATACAGTGTTCTATTTTTGGCAGCTTCTGCAAAATTTTCTCAGATGCTCTCAGAGTTAGAACTGAGGACCCCCTTCCTCCTAGGTACTGCCCCATGACCAGAATTACCAAAAACACTGAGCAAATAGCAAAATGGCATGTTCTAGTTTGCTGGAGAGAGGCCCTCCAGTTGGATATCAGAGATAAGGCACAAACGGTTCCAAGAATTTGAAATCCTTCATCAACTGTGTCAGTAGAAATAATAGAAAGACAGGCAATGCTCAAATCAACAGCTCAGAAATTCTTGCAACCTGGGATTTTCAAGTTGCAGAAGAGGAAGAACAACAGAAACTAAACAACTTGTGTCAGAGCCCAGCTAGGCACCTAAGTCTTGTCCTTGTAATTTCGAGAGGTTAATTAGTTGTCGTCTTCCCTCCTTCCCTCCATCCATCCATCCATGCATCTGTTCATCTCTCCATCAATTTATCCATCCATTCATTCATTCATCAGTATTTATTGAGTGTCAGCTCTGTATCAAGTGTTGTGAGAGGCAGTGAGGAAACTTGGAATGAATAAGGGCTTTGGAGCTTAACAGACATGTACCTAAATCCTGGTTCCCTCAACTTCCTAGATGCATAGTCACACGCAAGATGATTAATTTTATTTTAATCATCTGAGTTGGCATCTTCATCTGGAAGACAGAGATTGTCTTACCACGTACATTACAAGGTGATTGTGAGAAAAGATTCTATGCATCTTTATAGGATTTACTGGGCTTGACACATGGTGAATAATCAATGATTGACAGGTGTTAGACACATATTACAATGCCTCAAAAAGTAGTCATTATTTTTTCTTATTCTCTATTGATGATTTATGTATATAACATTTATTTTTCTGCTTCTATAGTATATGACTCAGAATAAAAATTGATCTTTTCAGAGAAACAACACTCAGAGAAAGATCACAAAAGATCAAAGTCATCTAGAAAGCATTTCTTTTCAGATGTTAGCAGAATTCTGTTTATTTATCTTTTTGTTTACCATGTATTATATAATGAGGAACTTGCAAAGACCTATAATACTGTATATATTAATGTGCTTCAATTTTTTTAAAGCACACTTACACCTATTTTCTTGATACTTTTCCTAATTGATATCAGAGCTCATTACTTCCATTTTATATATGAGAAAACTATACATAATTAGTTTGCAAGCCAGTGGCAGATCTTAGGCTAGAATGCATGGCTCCAGATTTCTAGACTAGCAGCTTCTCTACTCTTTTTTTTTTTTTTTAGAGAGAGTGTGTTTGAGAGCATGAGTGAGGTGGGGAGAGGCAAAGGGAGAGAGACAGAGAGAATCTCAAGCAGGCTTCAAACGCAGCAGGGCTTGATTTCATGACCCTGAGATCATGACCTGACCTGAAATCAAGAGTCAGAAGTTAAATTGACTGAGTCACCCAGGTGCCTCACTCGCTTCCTTTAATAATCAGCGCTTTGTGGGAAGGCCTCGAACAATTTAAAAATTAAAAAAGCAAAACAAAAACAAAGAGTAACAGTTAAATCTGATATGTGAGGATCTATCTGAGTTTCTCAGGAAGTCGGTGAACACTTTTTAGGTTTGTTAGCACATAGTAAATTGCTATGGGATATATAGGAGGATCTTCATGAAGGGAAACTTTTTTCCCCACTCAACAGGAAAGAGGACCTTTGGGGGAAACAGATTCAGAGAAGTTAAGTAGTGAGGCCAAGGTAACACAAGTGATAAGTGCTAAGTATGCCCATTAGGATAATATTATAAATTTGTTCTACTATTGGCAATTTGACATAATTTTAACTGAAGCCAAGTTTATGTATTTGTATTTACCCTTCGACCATAGCCAGGGCACACAGTTTGCCCTAAAAGGTCAGCATTAACACTGTAATCCTTATGTGTGATGCTTTATAGGGCTATACATTACACAACTTGCTTTCTTATATATAGCAACCTCACTTTTCACTAAACGACATGTTGTTTTAGCTTTTTCTGTGGGGTTTTTTCCCCTTTTTTAGTCACCGTGGCTCCCTGCAAAAGGAGCCCATGATGCAGCAACTTTGATTTTAATATTAGTTTATCTAGACAGAAGGCAAATTTAGGATAAAATGCAAATATATCATTTACAAAATGATTCGCATTTGTCTGTCTGCCAAACAACATGTGGTATGTTCCGTTCATAAAACTGGGTATTGGAATGTACTATGAAAAGTCCATATCTTTCAAATTTAATGCTGGAAACTTAATTTATTTTAAATAAAGATTTGTGTTTGGATGAGGCTTGGGTTATTGAATAGCAGAGGACTCCCATTGTATTTTTAACTAGCTTTTAAGTTCAGAATTATGATGTAAATATGCAGAAAGGAAATAACAACTAATGCATTATGAGAAGTTACCATGGGCTAGTTTCTTTATAACCACTGTATATCTTTAAATTTCTGTGATATTTTTAACAATGTTCTGTGGTGGGTTCTGTAATTATCTTGACTTTATATAGCTGAGGAAATGAAAGCTCAGAATGGGGAAGTTATTTATCAAGGTCACCCAGCTCTTCTGGTTGAGATTTGAACCCATGAATGTGTCTCTGGGTCTTGTGCTCTTAACTATATTAATTGAGGACTACAAACAACTTTGACTAACTTAAAAAAAAAGTATATGGGTTATTACTCTCTTAAGAGAACAATATTACCCATCATAAAACATGTCAGAAACATGATATAGATGATACTTATTTGAATTTTCAATGATTAAATTATTATGTAGGAAACCATGTTCTCTCAACAATATTTTTATTTTATTATTTATATGAGGTAATGTATCTTTGGAGTTTTTATCTTTTTTTTTTTTTTTTTTAATCTGTGAGTCATAACTAACCACAGTGCTCCAGTAAGACTGTTTTAGAAAAGAGTCATTTTGGAAGGACATGATGACTTACTCTTTGTTGGGAATATACAGGAGAAAAAAAAATCTACATTTGATAATCATTAGCATTTTATCAAAATGTGGAAATTTTTGAAATAAACCTTAATTCATGTTATTCACTTTGACTCTCTCATTTCAGATGATTGGCAATGAGCCCTTAGTAGGGAAGTTTTTTGTTTTTAATAACATGATTATTGACAGGATTGATTTCCATCTTCAAAAGAGTTACTTAATTGTGATGTCAGAAATGCTGTTCTAGATTGATTTGTATGTTGCTCACAAAAAAGTCAGAAAGATCTTGAGAGAACTAGGTTAATAGCACCTCAGTGAAATATACTAGATCAAGTTTGTATTTAAGGTAACTAAGGACAGGTATGAATAGGAATTTCCTTTAGGTTTTATTGCTTGCTTTCTGAGTAGGCTTTATTTTCTCCAGTGAATTGGAATCCTACTAATGGTTCCAACTTTCAAAAACTACTTATAGTTCTTCCATAGAAGTATTTCAAAGGATACTCCACATTCTGAATGTCTATCTCACTCCTCTGCTGGCTAACTCCTCTGTTAGCTAACTGGAAAAGAACTTGTTTTTCTATCAGGCCTCTTTGAAAATTGTTGAAATTATACAATCTCTTATAAGCCAAGCCAATTTTTAAAATATTTAACAACTGGTAGGACATAAGTATTGACTAAGCAGAAGAATCATAAACAATGTATATACCTATATGATTACTATTCAGATTATAGGTGAAAAATGGATGTGTAGGGGGATCCTGAATTCATCTGACTGTGGCAGTATCAACTTAGAAGTAATTGATTTGTCAATTCATTATGACCTTTATTTGCATAGCAGTAATTCACCACACACACACACGCACACACACAGTTACTTTTCTACCCATTGATTATAATATCTGAATTAAACCACTTCAATTAATCAAGCTAATAGTATAAAATTAATGTTTGCCAATCTCTATACTTGTACCTACTTTCCTACACTTTCTCTTTCTAAAATGGTCTCTCTTAACTCCACCCATTCTTTGTCCATCCATTCCTTTTTCAAAACATCTACTTTAAGAACCCTTCCATGTTTTTCCTATGTTTAATGATCAAATGGTTAAAATATGGTTATGGTTAAAATATGATTTTGTTTTTACATCATTTCATACGAATGCATTTATCATCTCCATTTGATTTTAAGCTTATGTTTTAGTATCTTCCTATAGTACCTATCATATGTCTTTTTATAAGAAGCCATTCAGTAAATGTTTACTAATTGATTGCTAGTGAGTGCTTAATCAGTGCTGGGACTACTTGTACTGCAGAACAGGATGTCTCTTTTCCATTATTGTAAAATGGCTGTGTTGTATATCAGATGTTTAACCTTGGTATCACCAATATCTAGTCTGGCATAAAACAGGTACTGAATGAATGCATGTTTGGTTTGATGAATACATAAATCTTTTATGGTCTGTGTATAAACTGATCCTTAAAACAGAGAGCAGTGATTTGACAATTCATATCTCAGCCACAGGAGACGCTAAGATTTCATAAAGAAAAAGAAGCGTCCTTTCAGAACTGTAGAGCTGAGCTCAGCCACAACTCAGAGGCATGCCTGTTTCATTTTACTTCCTCGCCATGCACTTCTGACTGTTGATAATTCATTTCTGTCTTAGCTATGGGAGCAACTAAGTGCCTTGGCCAGGAGAGAGTCAGTGTATAAATTCCCTGTGTTGGAAGAAATTCCCCTTGTGTTGGTGCTAGATCACATCTATCTTTCATTAAATAACCCTCTTAAAACAAAGAAAACAAGCAAGAAAACTAAAACTAAACAAGGCAAAACAAAGCAGATTAGAGGCAACAGGGTAGAGTAGAAGAAATAAAGAAATTGTGGATTTGGCTTCCAGGCTTTTGACTGCCAAAGCTTTACTCATTCATCCTGGACAAGTAGTAACCTCTCTGGACCTTGTTGTCATCACATGGGAAACAAAAGAGCATGTCCTGTATCCTTTCCAAGGCCCCTTTGTAGCTTTCAGATTTACTTCTAGATGCTACCCCTGTGTTGCCTATGTCTTTACTCTCTGAAGACGTGATTCTATCTCCTCATGAGCTATTGAAAGGTACTGTCTTAGCTTGAGTATTAAAAAAAGTGGCATATGTCCCTTTCCAAATCCTCAGGACTCTTGGGTGCATCTGGGAAGTGCTGGCCCCTGCATAGTTTTGATTACAATGCATATTCTTTTCTTTTTTTTTTTTTTAAAGATTTTATGTATTTATTTTGACAGAGAAATCACAAGTAGATGGAGAGGCAGGCAGAGAGAGAGAGAGAGGGAAACAGGCTCCCTGCTGAGCAGAGAGCCCGATGCGGGACTTGATCCCAGGACCCCGAGATCATGACCTGAGCCGAAGGCAGCGGCTTAACCCACTGAGCCACCCAGGCGCCCACAATGCATATTCTTTTCATTTTGAATCTTAGCAAAGACCTCTGTTGCTGTGTGGTTGTGTGACAGCTGCTGTGTACCCCTCCAGTGGTGGCTGAAATGATTTCTGCACCTGCCTTATGCTTAAAAATATTGGGTGGGGGGAGGAAATGGACTCAGCATGTTAGAAAATATTGACTTGTTTCCCATATTACATTTAGCAGCTGAAAGTCACGGATCTGGGATGAGAGGCAAGCCAGCCAATTTGTTAAGGGTACTGGCTGTTTCCCTGATACATGTTCTGTTTATCTAAAAGGCCCTGGAACCAGATCTTCTGTCCATTAAAGGTCAAGGTTCATTGTCATTTTAGGACTAGGCTCTTTAGGACTAGGGCTCTTTACAAAATGTAAATAGCTTAGTCAGGCCAGGTGAGATGAGCCTACCTCTAGACCCATTTCCTGCCACCATTTTCTGTCTCCTAGATTCCTTCCAAGTATAGTGTGAAATGTTTGCAATGCTAAGATAAATATTCTGAACAGTCTGTGTTTCAAATAATCCAATTTTCTTCTTAGAGAAAAAAATCATATTTTAGGATTAGTAAAAAGGAGGGGTACCTGGGTGGCTAACTCTGTTAAGCATCTGCCTTCGACTCAGCTCCTGATCTCAGGGTCCTGGGATTGAGCCCCACGTCAGGCTCCCTGATCAGTGGAGAGCCTGCTTCTCCCTCTTCCTCTGCCTCTGCCCTCAGCACTCTCTCTTTCTCCCTCTAGCTCTCAAACAAATGAATAAAAATCTTTAAAAAATAAAATAAAAAAAAAAAAGGTTAGTAAAAAAAAAACAAAGGCAGTAAAGTAGGGGGGTTAAGAACTTTGAGTTAGGAATAAGAAAGACTTGCATTCACGATCCATTTCCTGTCCTTACTAGTTCTATGACCCTGAGCGTATGCCTTAAAGTTTCTCTGTATCAGTTTCCCTATCTGGAATATGATTAAACACTATCTTTCTCATAGGGTTGTTAGAAGAGCTAAATATATTTAGCTCTTTATCAAGGTGCATTTAGCATAGCACCTGGAACATAGCAAGCCATTCAAAGAGATAGTTTTGTGTTTGTTTGTCTATTTGTTTTTAAAGCTTACAAGGGCTTGTGGTATATATGATGCAGCAAAGTGAAATTACTTATTTCGTATTAAATAAGCATCCCAGGGGGTGCCTGGCTGGCTCTTGATCTCAGGTTGTAAGTTTGAGTCCTATGTTGGGTGTAGAGATCACTTAAAAAGAAAATCTTAGAAATATGTACATTCATACATACACACATAAGCATCCCATCTCTTCAAAAGGTAACTAATGTTAGTTATCAGGAGGAGATTATTGCTCAGTGACTGTAAGAGAGGTGCTAAATTAGAGCAGGATTCAAATTCTGGCTCTGATTAGACCTCAATTTCTTTGTCACTGCACTATGCAGAACTCTAAAAGCTCTTTTCATGCCCACCACTGGCCTCAATGTGAACTCATGACTTTTTGGTAAAGATTAAATGGTGGCAGCTCAGTAAATGTTTTGAATGTGGCAACTGAGGATGCTTATAATTCATAAATGATTTTATAATTCATAGGATATTGTATTTATGTTTCCAGTGCTTTTTTTGCCATATACAGCCATTCACATAGCTGTAAATTGTAAACATTTGTTAAAAACATGTAAAATATAGAAAGTATAATGTATTATGGTATGAACTATATCCCAAACCTCTTATGAATATTTTTGGCAAGGATAGGGAATAATGATCTCTTGTTTAGCATACTAGTTTCAGTATGACTCTTGCGGTGTGACATTCATTCATTCACATCAATTCATTAAACAGACATTTATTAAGCATATACTATATCAGATCCTTCCTGAAGCGAGTTTGGGATAGAGAAACACATGTAAAATTTCCCTGAAAGAAAGATAATATGTGGACATAGGTATTATAACATAGGTTAGAAAACGATAATGACTGTAGAAGTAAAATAATAATGGTAATGATAATAACAAAATGTATAATTGAAGTTGAGAAAAAAAAATAAAAATAGTTCCATCTCTTTTAGAAAATAGTTCACGAAAGAGTTGAGTGTGGTCATAAAATGTAAGATGAATTTGGCAAAAAGGAATGTTCCAGGCAGAAGAAACAATGTGAACAAATTAGAGATGTTCAAAGAATGGTAAATTGTGGTTTTGAGGAGCATAGTGGAATAAAGGTAACTGCACAAGAAAAATGGAAAGGCTAGGTTGAGCCTGGATTGTGACAAGTCATGGGGAGGTGTTGGAAGTTTCTGAGCTGTGAAGTGACAAGCTCACTATCCAGTGTCTGGTTTCGGGTCCCATGACTCTGAACCACTCAGAAGTCTAGCAGAATGTTTTTCTATAGTTTCAGTATCCATTCCTTTCTGCACATATTGTTAGAATCACCAAGTATTCGAGAAAGATGTCCTCTTACATGTGCATTGGCCGTGCAGTCCTTATGAAGTTGGATGCTGCCAAGGTCAAAGACTGCTGGTGTTTGCCACGTGTAAATAAATAGATGTTAACTTTTATACATTATGAACATTTGAAATAATCACTGGTACTGAAATCATATTTAATTCTATGGTTACTGCTGAACAGAAGGTTCTAACCTAATAGGTCCTAATTTTTATATTGGAGTTAGCAATTTTTTTAAAAGATTTTATTTATTTATTTGTCACAGAGAGAGAAAGCGTGCACACAAGCAGGGGGAAAAGTAGACAGAGGGAGAAGCAGGCTCCCGGCTGAGCAAGGATGTGGGACTCAATCCCAGGACCCTGGGATCATGATCTGAGACAAAGGCAGCCCCTTAACTGACTGAGCCACCCTGGAGTTAGTGATTTTTTTTTTTTTTTTTAAGATTTTATTTATTTGTCAGAGAGAGAGAGGAGTCAGAGCGAGCACAGGCAGACAGAGTGGCAGGCAGAGGCACAGGGAGAAGTAGGCTCCCTGCCAAGCAAGGAGCCGATGTGGGACTCTATCCCAGGATGCTGGGATCATGACCTGAGCTGAAGGCAGGCGCTTAAGCAACTGAGCCACCCAGGTGTCCCAGGAGTTAGTGATTTTTAAAGGGAATGTTTACCATGGTGTCTGTAGGAATGATAGTTTCTTAGTAAATTTGTTTTGGATTTGGCAAGATATATTTGGATAAACAAAAATGACATAAATACAACTATATTCTAATATATTACTGATTGGCCTTATTGAATACTTAAAGAATATCATCAGTATAGATTGTAAAGTTTTGCTAATTTTATACACTCTCTGATAATACATTTGTTCATTTTTTTAACAAGAATATATCCTTTCCCCAGAGTCTCATAATCAAATAGCTCTAACAGCAAAGAAAAAAAAAATCCACAATTTTAATCTATCTGAGCTGGAATTATTTCTTTGGTATAAAAATTAATACAGGGATTATTAAGAGATCTGCATTTGACATCTTCTCATTTCATAGAGAACATTTCACTGGAATACATATTGGACTGTTTTATGGTATGGTTTATGGATTATCATTGAATTCCTGGGAATTCTAACTCAGTTTGAATGCTGGGATCATAACAATGAAGGGAACATTATTATCCTTTAATATTTTCCATATTGTCAGTTTGGGTGATTGCTTATGTGGATTACCAGTCAAGGATAGAACGCCCTCATGTCACTGTGGTATTCTTCGTGTAGCTACGAATATTAGAAAGAAAATGAGCTGTGTTGTATCTTATGGTTAAGCTACATAAATCAATGACTCTTAGATAAATAGTGCATTAATCAAATCTTCCCAAATAGAACTCTAATTGAGAGCCTTGAAAATGAGAGTGGACTGGTGGTTACAAACTATCACATATCAAATATAGTAATCATTCCACTCCCTTGAAAACCCAAGTCCATGTTTTCTCACACATACATTTATCTTTTATAGTGTTCTTGGTCTAGATTTTTCCTAGATACTCTCTCATTCTTTCCACTTCACTTGATGGGAGACATCTTCAGTCAACGTAATCAGCAAAGCTTTGTCAAAACCTATGTTGTGGGAGGCACCACACCATACAGCAAATCAAATCCTCCAATCTCTCTGATTACAGCAAACCAATGGGGTGTGATTTGAAAATTATTGGAAGACTCCTCTGCCTAAAATGTAGGTTCCTCTAGTAGCCAGCCTGACCTAATGTGGATGACTGACATTTTTGCCTTAAGGGCTAACATATTTTATTGAATTAATCTATATCCTTACTAAATTCATCAGGATTCCTAAAAATGTGAAGACATTCAAACAGAGAACATAGGAAAAAGCAAATGAAACCAAGGATGGGGAGGTAGACCAAAGGTAGTTGTTATAAAGCCCTGGACACTGGTATTTGTCTCAGATATTTTTGACATTTTTAACAGGAGAGGGAAGGAAAGATGCAGGGCGAAGGGAATGGGGGTACATAGGGCAGGATCAGTTGCATGAAGAGCAAAGTATTTTAAAATAAAGTTATTTGGAAGAAGTAGCCCTTTGCCCATGGGCTTTCATAGAAAGAATACTGTATGATGTAGCAAAATGACAATTTCAGTAATGTTCTAATAGTAAAAACAGCATTGAGTGCTACAGATCTGTTTCTTAGAATCCTTCAATGTAAAAAAAGCTCCTAGCACAAGTCAATAAATGCAGCTTTTGACCCCTGGAGAGTAATCGTAGAGTGACTGGACCTCTGTGTCACAGCACTGTCCGGGGCAGTACCTTGGAGCACTAATAATTCAGGCATTAACACCTTGGTATGAAGTAGTTGACCCATTTTTTTAAATGTTTTTATTTCAATTCCAGTTAGTTAATGTGCAGTGTAATATGAGTTTCAGGTGTACAATTTAGTGATACAAACTTAATACAACTACTGATGCCCATCACCCATACACTCATTAATCCCTATACAACTGCTAGAGATGTGCAGGCTTTCCGGGAGCTGAAAGCCAGGAGCAGAGTGCTTTTCTGGGGGAGGATAATTCAGGTTGGAGAATCCAGCAGAAAGCAAGGACCCCTGAACAAGATTACCTCAGTGTGTTTATTAGAGCTGGCTTTGCCTATGGCCAGGTACTAAAATGTAAAATAATTTAAGATCGCATTGTATTTACTGGTGCAACAACAACAAAAATTATTCACTAGCTATTACTGAGTCTCCTGTGCTGTCATGTATACAAGATAGGACATTCATCAAGGACTTCCCATAGCCATTCTTTGAATATGAAAATGATTCTGTGTCTGTTGGTGGGGGAGGGTGGAGGCACAGAGATTACAAAGTAGAGCTACAACTACAGTCAACAATGCGGATGCATCTCATGAAAGATAACCTTGAACCAGAAAGAAACAAGACTCAAGAGAGAGGACAGATCTTCTACTTATGATGGAGTTACCTCCTGATAAGCCCATTGTAAACTGAAAACATTGTAAGTTGCAAAGGCATTTAATAAACCCATCCTACAGAACATCATAACTTAGCCTAGCCTACCTTAAAATGTGCTCAGAATACCACACTAAAGTGAAAAACAGAATGGGTGTCTGGGTACAGAATGGTTGTAATTATATTGGCTGTTTACCTGGCGATTGCATGTCTGACTGGGAGCTGCTGTTTGCTGCTCTCCGAGCATCACAGGAGAGTATCACACTGCATATTGTTAGCCCAGGAAAAGATCTGAATTTAAAATTTGAACTACAGCTTCTACAGAATGCATATCACTTTCGCACCCTAGTAAAGTAGAAAAATTTTAAGTCAAACCATCTTAAGTTGGGGACCGTCTGTACATACTTTATGATTCATTTGTAGAAAGTACCAAAACAGATAAAGCTACCCTATGATGTTAGGAGTAATAGTAGTGGTTATCTTGGAGATAAGGCTTGAGAGGGAGAACCAGAGGGGGCTTTTGGAGTACTGAATTCTTCTGTTTCTTGATCTGGGTACAGAGAACACAAACATGCCCAGTATCTGTTGAGCTGTACATTGACAATGAACTTCTCCCTGTGTATGATATATGTCAACAAAACATTTTTGTTTAAGTTAAAGAAATGTCTCCCACATATTAGAATATTGCTAACCCAGTATGCTTCTGCCATCCTTTCTCAACTTATCAGCATGTAGGAGAGAAATTAATTACTGTTTTCAAAGAGTAAGTCTGTTATTAGATTTCAATTCCTTCTCTTGTCCACTTTCTCTCAGATTTACCCAACAGTTGTTTTTTTTCCTCCTCTGCTCTACAGAGCTACAAAACTGCATTAAATATCTCTCTCTGAGGGTTTCTCAATTCTATGCTTAGTGTTACCTGGAAGCCAAAGTCAATACCGAAAATAAAAAAATGAAGAGGCTGGGGATCAAGGTCTAGATTGTCTTTTCAGGTGTTGTCTGGAAAAAAAAAATCAGACTAGGAAAGAATGTCTTAAAGGTGTATCATGGAAAGATCCAGTATGTTGGAATGGTATAGTCAGTTTCTAATTTCAGACAGAGTGATTTCTCACATGTGTTAAAGTGTAAAAAAACATCTAATAAGATTTAACACTTCAAAGTCACTAACTAACTAATTAACTAATGAATCCACATAACAGTTCTATGAAGTTTGTGTTAAATATCTACCACTTCACAGATCTTGTGTCATTTAGAAACAGCTCTTTTCATCCCTGCTCTTTTTAAAGTCTTTAAAATGAACTAATTATTATCTCCAGTGAGGGGCATGTATCAAATTTCTCTCTTGAGAAGAGGAAATCCAGTGCTTTATGAAATGACAACAAAATCAATCAAATAATTCAGTGGTCTTCCCGATGATATCACTCAAAATTTCAAGTATCCTTTAGCCTCTGTTATGTTTTGTTTGCCTTAAGGAAAAGCAAATCATTTTCATTAAATGCCTGCATATAGTAGGTACTCAATAAATGTCCATTGGAATCTCTCTATTGTAACTCTGAATAAATTGCTTCGGATAATTCAGTCAGCATTTCACAGACTCAACTGGAAATTTTGAAAACATAAATATATTTCATACCATTCTTCCAAACAACTAAATTCATTCCCACTAGAAATGAATTCAGTGCTAAGTTACATAGGTCGTTTTTATGTCTATAGGCCAATACTACAATAGTAATAGCATGTTTCCTTCACACTGAGTGTGTGTAGGGGTGGGGGGTGGTGATAAATCCATGTTTTGGGGAGAAAAAAAGAGAGATAAACATTAGAGAGGTTTAAAGAAAGATCTGGGAGATAATGAAGTCAGTTTTTTAAGTAATGTTTATGAAAAGCAAATGGTGCCAAATTGTTAGAAAAAGACAATACTAAGATCAGACTTTTTTCATGGTGCTGCTAAACAAAATTATTATACAATAGTTAATACAGTTATGATACAGTTAATCTGGGTTTCCAGATTTCTGATAAATACTTTTCAGGTTGATTTAATGGTTGATTAATTAAGCTCCAGAGATATTGAGTCATTTTCTATAGATGGCAGATTTGGTGGTATAAATGGTTAATGTGTGAGCTTTCACTTGACCCCATCATGGAAACATGCTGCCTGTTTGTGAAAACACCTAGTGAGAGAGGGGTCCAAAACTTCTACTGAACACCTGCCATGTCCGCAGAAATACGTTATCTCAAGTTATCTTCAAAGTTGCCCTGGGATGTAAAGTACTGTTCCCATTTTATAGATAAGGAAACCGATGCCATATCATACTGCTAGTCTAATTAATCCGAAGTCTGTCATCTCTTCCCTAGCCCAGGAAATAAGAGCAGTCTTCCATGAACAGATTTAATCTGAATACCTGCAGGTCCCATCCATCTTAAACGGGTTTTGTAGGTACTCATCTGTGCACATTGATGCATTGATGTCCTGATTTAATAAAAACTTAGGTATAAGAATCTCTTCTGTTTTTTTTTTTTTTTTTTCCTTTTTCTGCCCCCCCTTTTAAGCCACTCTCAGCTCATGCAGCTTGAATTCTGGCTGGCACGGGCAGTGCGGTCAAGGCTGCAGCTGTTAGCGTCCCCTCCTCCCATGCTCATCATGAGTTCTGCAAATGAGCCCTGCAGACTGATACTGCGTTCTGCAGTTTATTTGACAAATAGCTTTTGTGGCCTTTGATTTTTCATATCACTCATAAATTCTGGCAACAGACTGGTTGTTTGTCAGATTCAAATTTCACACATTTGGAAGGAAAGAGTTGAAGATTTCTGCATTGAGAGAGGACTCTACCCTTAAGATTTATTTGTAAATTTCACTTAAAACTACTTTGAGAGGAACCTGGGATATTCCCCTGGCCCGCCCTAGCTGCAAATTATTTCTATCCTTGTGCCATAAATCTTGATAATACGTCTTTTAAAATGTGCCTGAGAAATGTATTTCATGTTTATAGCGCTGGATTTTAGTGAGTCAAATTGTGTTTGGGCAGTATGTTTGCCTCTTCACGTTCTGTGTGACACTGGAGTAAAATGGAGACTTCGGTCATTCAGCTGCAGGCTCTAAGAAAGCCTGTTGTAACTGTGCATTTTAATTAACCGAATCAGCTGAGGAAATGTTGTCTCTCTACTGTGGTGTAGCTGTCTGCCTTGTAAACTACCTCCCTGGATAAACAGAGGACTTCTATTTCTTAAACTGCCTTTCCCCCATGGTCTTTAAGAGTGTTGGGCTTTTTCTTTTTTCTTAAATTACAGGTGGAGAAGGTTTAATTAACTCTAAAATGATTCTCTAGCAAACCCAGTTGAATTTTTTTTTTTTTTTTACAACACTTTGAGCTACAATATAGTTACCACAGTATGTGCGCTGTTGTTGGAGCACACATTTATAAACCTAAATCTGTTTTGTTATATTACCAGAGATGGCATCTGCACTTGGGTACAGTTGAAATACAAATTGAAGATCAAATAGGTTTTTTTTTTTTTTTTTTTAAACTAATCAGTGGGCTACTGTGAGCTGAGCCAACAAAATGGGAATAATTTAACCATTGATTATTTCTACACAACACACTGCTGGATGTTAAAGCTGAGTTGAATATGAGAAGATAGTCATAGTTCAAAGAGTTATATGCAAATTTGACCTCTGGAAATATAATTTGTGAGCCTGGTATTGAAAACTGCTGAATACATCCTACTGGAAACTTCTTCCCTGAATAATTGGTTATGGGTTAGTTAAGCACTGGGTTCCTTTCATTCTGCTGTCACTCTATGCAGAATTTTGTGAATCTAAACTAGATTAGTGCTAATTTCACAACAGTAGCTTTTCATCTTTTCAAATTCTGTGTCAGGGAGCCCAGGACCCTCTACCTGAGCTAAACCAAGCAGATTCCAGTCCTGAAAATTAAAAATAAAAACAAAATGCAACCACTTCATTGTCCTCTATAATAAGAATGGGAACAAAAAAAATTTGTTTTAAAATTTAAGCAACCAGTGAATACATAACTTAAGCAAGAAGGATATCCATTCAAGAGAAAACAATGATGTAATATTTGTCAGCGAAACCCCAGAATGGATAACTAAGAGAAGGACTAAGAAATTCAGTACTTGCAAGATCATTAAAAGTATGATTAAATTACTTTGGGATTTCAAATGGAAGGTGAGAAAATGGACTGCACGGTTCTCAAAAACCCTCATAGCAACAAGTTTTTATGATTGAATGAAGATTTAATTTCAATTCTCTTTAACATACGTCCCAAAAACGATCGGCTGCATTAATGGCAGAGATTCCTATGGTCCAGAGTCTGAACAAGACCTCACATGAAAAGGAATATTTGGAAGTTCTACAAATCTGCACTGCCTTATGAATCAGAATTAAAACGTGACTTAAAAACATATTAGGAAGGAATGTCATTTCTATTTCTGTAATTAAGCTACTATTTACAAAATTACAGTTCTTCATTTATAAACAAAGTGTTGAATAAAAATCAATTTTTTACTCCCCTTTAAATTAAATTATTAGACTGTGTCATTTTAATTACTGCTTTTCTAAGAGATAAAAATCACTGGTATTTTCCTTTTAACCCAGTCAGAAGGTACATATTTAAATAGTATAGATTGACATATAAACATTGAGTAGAGGGAAAAATTGAAAGAAATTTCAGTTTTAAGATGAGAGAAATGAAATTCAGTGAAAAGGAAGAAGAAGATGAACAGAAAGGAGGGGAGCAAAGACCTAGCAAAGGGCAGATGCCTCAGTCCTATGTGATCAAATCTGCCCTCTGCATAATCAGTGTTTAAGAGATTAAAACAAAACAAAACAAAAAAAGACAAGCATCACTAATTCTCAACTTCTGAGTATTTGATTTGAAGCCTCCAGTAGAATAGTTAGTTTGAAAATGTGCATAGTCAGAAAGCCAAAGACCTCTGACCTCCTCTCTGTGATAGTGTAGGGTGGCCCTTTGTTTGGTGAGAGAGGAGAGGCCTTGGAATGTATTTAAGGCAGAAGCTTTGTGGAACTGTGGACAGGATGAATAGACAACCAAACTAAAGAGAAAAAAGTCTTTCTCAAGAGGCAGTGGACAAAGAGAGGTCACAAATCTATGGCCTTTACAATAAAATTTGACTACCCAGCCTCCGCTAAAACGAAGATGTATTCATATATAGAATCCAAAATTCTATCTTTGTCTCAAAATATTTTTTAGCTCTTAGTCACTTAAACATACCACCTAAATTGTTCATATCCTTGTAACTCTCAAAGGAAAATCATTGGTATATTATTAAGTCAGAACATGGAGTTTACGTCAGAACATGATTCTTAAAGACTATACTTATATAAGTATAATTTTTGAAGCCAGTTAAATGATACATGAGAAAACTGAATATGAAAATGTATATACTAAATAAAAACACAAAATATATATGTAGACCATATAAATAAATATGAGGTTGGCAATAACCTTATCATAATTACTAGAAAATCAATTCAGCAGACATCTATCATGAATAAATGACTGTTCCAATCATGACTGGTAGGAGAAAGAGGATTAAAAAAAATAGTTCATTTCCTCAAAAAGGGTATACAGACACATCAATAACTCTAACACAAGACAACTGGTGATGTAGTCTCTAATAGGGATACAAAATACCATGGTAAACAGGGAAGGGCAAGATTAAGAAGACTTCTAAAATGAGTGGGATTTGAATGGGATCTATTGTAGAAAGGCTCAGAGATTGACGGGAGGACTCAGAAGGGAGGAAAATCATTCCTCACCAAGGAAACAGTCTGAGCAAAAGCACAGAGGTAAGAAAGCACATGCTACTTACAAAACTTGGCCAGTGCTAAAGCATGGGAAATGAAATGGAAATAAAGGTAGAGATGCATTTGGGCGTTGCTGGGAGATTTAGGATATTGGTTTTATATACCACATTACTCTGTGGTATTAACCATGTGCTTAGATGCCCCTGAGCAATTTAGATACTAACTCTTGAAAGTTTGCCAGGTATCTCTTATTCCACATAGATAGTGGAAGACAACTGTTAAAGCATAGTAGGGTGCTGAACTTCTTAGCAGAGTTAATGAAGGGAAAGAGGAGGTTACTATTACGTGCCACACTTGGTACCAAGTGATTTTACTTATGTCATCTCATTTAATCAAGTAGGTTCTTTATGAGTATTAAATTAAATAACACACAGTGTGCCAAATTGGAGTACATGAAAGTATTCAAGAGATGCTGATTCTTTCCCTCTTGCAATAATCAGGTGATGATTATATTGTCTTACACTTTTTTTGGTAAGATGAGGAAGCTAAGACTCAAAATTTTGCAGTTATTAAGTCTCAGAACCAGAATCCAGACGAGTTTTTCTTGGATGTATCACCCAAGTTCTTTCTAGTATATCATATTGTTTGTCAGTGGAGAAATACTCTGCCTGTGTATAATGGAAGTTTATTAAAGATATTTCTCAAATTATAGTTTACTGAATGAAACCTGGATTATTTGCTCTACCTTGGTTTTTGGTAAGGCCTAACCTCATGTTTTAGAAAAATACAAAAGTATCTATATAGGATAATTTTACAGGTGTTGCTAGAAAGCCTTTTGCCCCCAGAAGTACTTTCCCCAACCCTGCTGGTTATGGCTGAACTTACATATGACTCTCTCACATTTAGCTAAAGGTTTCTATCCCTATTTAAATGTAAGTGCCCTCAGAAGGGACAGTAATACTGGTCTAGATCTAAGAATAGATATTTGTTAAGGAATAGGAGCTGAAAGAGCCTTAGGTACCATCGGATGGAGGAGTTAGTTGTGGTGTAGATAGTCCTTCTAAATGGAGGCAAAGCATGGGAGTGGGAGACTTGGAAGACAGAAGACAGATACCCTAGACTTGACTAGATTGTACTGTAGGGTCGGATTCAGTCCATTTGTCTGATTGATCCAACCATAAAACTGGTAAGTTACTCTGTGACTTTCTCATCAGATCAAAATTTGAGTGGGTACTCTAGAAAAGCAGGCAAAGTGGTACACTTGGATTGGAAAAGATCTGTAGGCAGAAAACCAAACCAAGCCCAACAACCAAAAAACAAACAAAAGAAACCTCTCTGCTGGAAATGGAAAAGTGGAAGGAGTGTGAAGCTTAAATTTAAGAATATGATGGTAAATTTGGAGAGTAAATCAGATGTCATGAAAGCAAAATACATTTATGATTATTTTAAAGATGAAGCAAGATATAAGATGAGCTTTGGGCACTTTTGTTTTGTTTTGTTTTGTTTGTTTGTTTTTAACCTAACTTGACCTTTTCTCTTTAATTTACAGCTACCCTAATGCTTTTGCTTTTTAGTGTAAACTAATAAAGACCCCATACATCTCTGTGTGTTAGACCATAAAACAACCAAAGTGAAGCCCGTAAAAATATATGTAAATTTTTACATTTTACTACTCTATCCTCCCTGTAAAAGTCCATAGGACTAAGTGCATGCTGCCTTTTAATGGCATGAGATGGGCTGGAAGGGTGACATGGACTGGAAGAATATGTTGCTGGCAGATTAGAATTTAGCTAGCAGAGGGATAGCCTAATGGTAAATCACTGGGTATCATTTCCAAAGAGGAACTGGAGATATATAATTTGGCTTGAGAATCGTGTGTAGGTGGAGTATGAATTATTTTAGGGCAGTCCTTTAAAGAAGGGACAAGATACAGGATTAATGGATAAAAATTTTAAGGAACAAAATCAATCTAAGAACTCTTCCTATATTAAAAACAAAAAAATACCCCTACATACCCACTTCCGGCACACAAGGACTTAATTACACAAATGTACACAGACTTTGTAATGAAACATGAATTATAGGATGGATATGAATTTCCTTTCTAAGCATCTACAACATGCCTAACTTGGTAGAGAACACCATATGCTTATGTAATATGGCCTTTATTTACAGATCTGTAATTATTCTAATTTAGCCATCATTCAGTGATGTTACCTAACCTTCCATTGGATAAATGGCAGTACTAAATAATTTTGACTTTTCATTTTAAAATTTTGTGTAAATTGTGCAAAGCCCCTTTTGTAGATCAATGAGTACAAGCCAACACTGATCCTAAAGTGAGGTGTTAGTTTTAAACTCCTTAGAGGGTTTTCACTGTTGTGATCTTATCACAGGTATAATAGATATTTTAAAGTTCCTCCACTACTTCAGCCTCAACATGATACTCTACGTTTCCTTTAAATATTTTTTGTGAGATTCTGGTTGATTGCTTCATATGGAGAGGCATAAACATATTCCTTCTTTCAGAATGTATAACAGGTCAATATTATTGATAAGAAGCAGTTTTTTGCTATGTGTAGGGACCACCCAGTAAAAGCCATGAAGTCCATCTGATAGTATAGCCTCACTATACTGTAGCCTTACTGTCTAAGGACATTTTCTTTTTACCCCCACCACCTCATTAAAAACTTTGAGCTCCAAGAGGGCTGAATAAGGATATTTAATTGAAGTCCTTTGCTCTTTAGTGACAACATGTATTTTACACCCTGGATTGATGTATTTAGTATGATGAAGATTGAACAGAAATTACCTTTGCTTAAATGTAATACCTGCCTTATTGTTTTATGTGTGAAGCCCCCCAAATTTGCATTTTACCCCTGAGAAGACTAAATTCTGATTCTTGGTATGAGTGTTTTTAATTGGTGAAAAAGTCCTATATTTTGTTTACTAGGAGTTGATTAAGAGGAAAATAGTAGACTTTAATACTTTGCCAACCTGCTATTCAACTAGATTTCTTCCTTTTTCTGTTGAAAATCAGAGATATTGGAGAGGTGATTTATAGGCTGGAGAGGGCCAGCCAGACTTAAGTTTTGTTTTACAGTCTTTTTTTTTTTTTTTAAATTAGAGATAGACCACTCTTCTGAGTGAGATGACCAACTTGTGTTGGGTTATATGAGAAAAGACTATCTTTGGTGATATAAAACAATTTTTCCATGTGTATAAAGTAGGGAATAACAACTTAAGGGTAGGAGAAAGGTATAAAGGAAATTCCTTCTTGGGGAGTGGGGAGTGGGAGCCCCTGAAAAATAAAAAGAAAATATGAGAATTGTCAAGAAAGTTATCGATTTTCATTACATTTGCTGGATAGGGAAATATAGAAGCTCTTTTAATCTTTCTTCAATAAGAGGGATTTTTATTGAATATGGGGTTTTGTCTTTAGAAGTTACAGTTGTAAAATAGGTTGCCTCTGCTTGGTCTTACTCTGTGGCTCAGAGAGTCTGTGTTTCTGAAATTCTTCTTACATGTTCATGAGACCTAACTCAAGAACCTCCACCAATGATCCTATGAAGGTAAAGCAAGCATAAAATTCACAAATAATTTTTTCCTCTGAAGAACAACCATCTTCTCTCTATTCTTCATAGATTTTACAGAAACTTAGATATCAAAGAGGAACCATTTTTCTACTTGAATTATAAGAATTTTGGAAATACGTGTACATCCAGTGGAGAGAGATTTGTTATATTTGTGACTACATTGTTTATTTATTTATTTATTTATTTTGCTGAAAGACCAACAAAGACTAGTATTTCATTTGCTTAAATGATTAGGTTGTTACTTATTAAAAAAGCCTTTGTATTTTTATGCCTTTTTTAATCCAGTGATTTTCAATGACAATAATTGATAAAGTCAATATCAGGTTTTTTTGTAGGAAGAGATTTTAGGGTCTTTCTTTGGGGAAAAAAAGAAACAAAATAGATGTTATATGATTGTTACGTGGAATGTATGCTAATCCCACTATAACATGTTATGAACAATTACTTTTTTTATGCAATAATGATGTCATCTCACCATAAATGTTATATGTAAGTATAAAGACAACAAATGCTCAAAATATTGATACTAGAAAGGAGATCAACAATTAACCTATGCTTATTGAAAGTCCTTTCTATAAAGACCTGATTTGGGACACAATTAGGATTTTTATTTACTTTGATAAGCTTTTGCTTTTGTATTCTCTGGTTGGTATCTTTATGTCTATTGCGCATTTATGTATATTAATCATTACTGATAAACTCAGACTCTGATAACATGGGGTAGAAGAAACTGTGTTTTTATGGAAAGTAAAGGTCAAAAACAATTTAAGTTCTAGACTCACTGCCAAGTCTCAGAATTTGTATTAACGTAAAATGGATTTGGTCTTCTGTAATATAGAGGTTAGTGATGTCTTTGACCCAGGCCAGACACAGAGCACCAGTAGATGAATATCTCACTAAATGCCCTTTGAAAAGAATAGGTTTTTGCTATTTGAGAATTAACAAAGTATTTCTCAAATTTTGTTCTTCCAATAACCATATAAAATATAATACATGCCCATTTTACAGATGGGGAACTTCAAGTTCAGAAAAGCTAAGAAACTGACCTGAAATCATTAGATCAGAAAATGTCAAAGAAACTTGAATCTAAGGCACATACACTACCATCCATGGCTGTGATACTTTCCTCAAATAAAAAAGAACTGTAAACTATGTTTATATAGGTTTTCTCTGCAGTATTTCTATTTTATTCTACACAACTATACAAAAGTCACCAATGATTTTGGAGACTAAGCAAAATTTGGGTCCAATTCTGTTAGCTATTATAATCAGATTAGATGAACTCACTTTCACCTATGTATTTTTTTTATTAGTTTTCAATAAAGCTATTTAACTTTAATAAAGCTATTTAACTTCCATCACTTCTGTTTCTCTTACATTTATAATTCACATTTATTGATATTATTGTTCGTATTTCTTCTTAGTGTGTCTGATTTTTACTGTAGGTAGTTAAGAGAGTACAAGTACCCCAAAACTCCAAGGGTTTGCTACAGATCCAGACACCAATGAGAATCCAGGGAAAAGAGAAGAGAAGAAAAACAGTTTCTGAATTTTTTCACTTCTCATGGCTCAATTCTCATTTGTCATATCTGAAACTCATTTTGTCTTAGGCTTCATGGCTGGATGCTTGTTTCTGATGCTAGTCTAATCCACATGTTAAATAAACTATTTAAGTTCTCTTCTTGGTAAATGTCAAGGGAAGAGAGGATATTTCAATGCACCTACAACATCCTAGAATCCCTTGCCAGATCTATGAATCTGACTCTGCATTATCCTTCCCCAGAAGGAGAGCATAATTTCATTATCCATGAATCATCACCTCTTAGACTGTAACATCATTGTCAGAGAACCTAATAGAACCAGTGTTTAGCGGCTGGGAAGGGGAGGTGGGTTGGGGAGAGCACTGGGGCAAAGCACAGGTCACTGGCATGATCATGATACTGCAGGCTCCTAGAGTGGAGGAGGAGGCCTCCCTCACCTGATAGCTCAGACATTCCTACTGACTGGTAAATAACCGATGCTAATTCTTTCAATATTAATGTTGAAATCTGTCTTCCCCAATTGAAATTATATTTTGGAACATTGCCTATGGAAAATACTAACCCATTTAATGAAAACTTGAGAATATATGGCAGATATAACATTGATGAGTATAAATACTTTGACGTATTTCTTATCTATCCTTACTACATAATCACTTGCTCTTCATCCATGGACACTTATTTCTAGCTCCCAGTGTCATTTCTATAGCCTCTCTCTGGGCTAATTACAGAATAAGTCCATATGCAAAATAGAACTTTAAAAAATCATACTATAACTATATTTCTGAGGGAGATGAATGAAATAAAACTCAAGTCTGATTCACAGATCGAAAAATACATGCTGTAAATCATGTTTACATAAGGATTCAGAATTAGAAAAACTGAAGACGTGCATGAATCGCTGCGGTTAGTCTGCGGTTAGTCTAACCAGCCACTGGAGGTCACTGCTGCTCCACAGAAATACAGTTTATTGCCGGTCGACTTAGATAGTTGACTCACCAAATCATGTAAAAAATGGTTTAAATCCTTTGAAAAAATGTAATGTCAACATTCTTGGAAAATATAAACTCATTTAAAAGGAATATATCTTGCGTAAGTATTGCTTAGAAGACTGTGGGACTGGGACTATTAAAGCCGAGCTGCGGTAGCACTATGTGTACTGGGACTCATAAAAATGGGGGGAAAAAACACCCATGCAGTTCAGTGACTAAACTGCGTTTCTTCTCTCTCTGGTAAAGCATCCCAAGTAATGACTGAATCCATTCTGCATCGACATATCTGTGTTGTATAGTTCAAGAGGCCAGGCGGTTTATTTAACTGTTGTCACCTTTGAGGGAAGTCAGATACTTCATGTAAATTTGGAATAGAAAAATGGGATACCAGTGATATGTCTTTAATATGCTATGAGTTGGAAATACTTAATGAAAACAGACTTGCAGTATGTAGTCCAGAAAGTGTTGTGGGGGTGGGGGTGAAGACAACAACTTTTGAACAGGAGAGCACTGACCAGGTGGCTCTGTCAAATTTATGATGGTGAACTAGTTATTGTCTAACCTAACAAGAGTTCTATATTTGTGATCAGAAGATCCTAAGAAATAGAGAAGCTTCATTCCCAAAGTGGGGGAGGGGGGCTAAATAAAAAATTTCATGTCCTGAATCAAAATAATTTTTATAATCTAAGGAATTTTATTTTAGTTCTATTATTACATTCATAAGTAAAGTTAAGCACTAAAAAATGACCAGCCTTCAAAATGTTGGTCATTCATTTAATCTTACACACAAAGTGGCTTTGAATTTTAGAAACACTTTCAATACAACAAACCTATTTTATATATGCTGCTAGGATCACAACAGTGAGAACTGTAAGAATTCAAAAATATAAGTATAGATATGTCTTGCCTAAGTTTATTTGGTATCCATGACAAATGAAGCAGAAGGTCAAGTCAAAGAATAGAAATGGGCTTTTTCACTTTAACACTGCATTTAATTAATACAATCATCTTCAGTACAGATAAAAATGAGGCTGATCAAAGAAATTTTCTTTTTGAGATGGAATATATATTTACTGACATTTTATGAAAAATGAAAAATTACAACTTCAGTGAAAAACATCACAGTAGGCTCAGTCATCCAGTTACAGTACTGTAAGGAAGTATCTGCATTATTAATCAATTGGGAATCTGTGACTATTTACCATTAATAAATATACATTCAACAATTATTCATGGGTCGATATATCATAGTTAGGATGCTTTTCTGCATCTCTTTTAAGATTTTAATCAAAAGCAAAGTACCTTGAGAAATCCACTTGAAATGTCCCCTTCCCTTTATTGCTTATAAAAGTATGATCTTTTAAAAAATCTGTCTTCCTTGCGATTATATTTCATGGGGACTTATCTAGATTTTTCCTCTCAGCATATGAAAAGCCTTCAAACTATATAAAAATGCTGGTTAAAAAAAATAGCCATTCACTTTTTCTTTTTTGCTGCAGTGATTTTGTTTTGAAAGAACAGGGATGTGGTTAAAGATGTGGAGCTTGGCAAGCCAAATTAAATGAAAAAGACTCAATGTTTCAATTCCTGATTTTTGCTCCTGCAACAGGATTGTTCATTTTGGAGGATGAGAGGGGATACAATAGAGACCACAGACATTTTTCTAAAATCTTAATGAAGTGTGGTCAAAGTTACTTAAATACAGAGGGTCTGATTTGTGCTGCAGTCAATAAACTTTCACCTACGACATAAAAACATGCATGCAGCTTGCAGATTGCCAACAGGGTTTGTACAGAATCATACTGATGGATGAGTTCCCAGTGCAGATGAACATAGGGACACTGTAACGTCATCAGTAGAAAAGCAAAGGACAACTGCCATAGTTTGGTCTTTTTTTTCCTCTAAGATGTATTTTAGACATTTATTAAGATGTTATCAAAATCATTCTTTTCAATGAAGCTTTTGGTGGCAAGCATGTCTTGGAATGTGTTCTCTTTATGCCTCTGAATGAAGTGTCAGTCATTAGGGGACTAGCGTGTGCAGGGCACATAATGGAACACAACAGGACAACCAGACAAATCCCAGACAGAAAAACAGACAGAGCTAAAGATTTCACTCACTAGATTAAAGTCCTTGAAAGAGCTGGAAAGAAATTCTGGTAAGCTCCCAACCATATGCAAATAGCAAGCTGCCTTCCCATTTGCAAGCCTCATCTCTGAAAACTCCCTTAGGTGAGGAACAGTGGAGAAACCTGCCTCCTCAAATTTGCTTCTTGGTTATTAAGTTAATTAATTAATTTAGGCTAAATAAAGGCTAGGAGAAATTGACAGTGTGAAACCTCTAGTATGATTTTCCAGGGATGGATTTCAGAGACAAGGCATTCAAGTCTAAAACTTTGTATTTTTACCATCTCATGTTTTTCACTTGTTTATTTTCAGCATTTTAACCCTTCAGCACTGTTCCCTGGGCTCGCTTTCCTGTAATTCAAACAGCTCTGGAAAATTGCCTGTGGTGCTTCTTTAACCCAGCACCATCTTTTGATAATTTCCTGCAATTTTCTTTTTAAGCTAGACCGTGTTTTAAGGCTCTGTGTCTAAATGTTTCTGTAATCAAGCATTCTCCTAGAATCAGTTTGAGCTCCCAGTACCTGGGTTCATTCACTTTTTTCTTGATTTGCCAAAATGAACAGCAACCCTTCTAGAACTATAGATGTGGTCCTACCAGAAGAGAAATAACAGTAGCTGTGGGGGATTACTTATGGGAAAGTGAGTTTTATCTTAAAACAAGTGAGATATTAATGCAATCAGTTAAGACTCTTATACAATAGGCATTATATTAAACCAGAGTTTGAGCTTTGCATTGATTGTGGTATTTAAATTTCAATGGACTGATTATGTAGGAGAGGAAAATGACCAGTATTATGAATGTGCTGAAACGGACAGGGAAGGACCTTGCCTGCAAAGTGAGAGGGAGAGGGAATGGGAGGGGGCACCACGTTCCCTTTATAGTCACCAGAGTTCAATAAAGCACCACTTATTTCCCAGCTTTTAAGAGCGCTTTTATCACAACGGTTCATACCTCACACTCCCTGGAGCCTGATTTGTTATAGGTGCAGGGTCCCGTCCCATTCAGCAGCATCTCGCTGGTCTCCGTGTTGGTGGGTTTATAATCTACATAAAATTCCTGGGTGCTGGGAGTCATTTGCTTTAGGGACTGTCTTTTCTTTTTCCTGTGCCTTCGCATGAGGGAGCGCTGCTGTAGCTGCTTCATGCTCGCAGGGTACCGCTTCCATGACACGTAGATAACGAGCAGGATGACGAGCACGGACAGGAAAAGGGCCACGCTCCCTGCGATGATTTTATGGAAAGAGATGTGCTCGGTGTCAGCATCGGTCTCGGGGCCGGGCTCCGTGGCTCCCACCGTGGGGGGCAAAGGGGGCTTGCTCTCATGCTTCGGCCGGGGAAGCTTAGGCTTAAATGTCGGCTTGGGGAGAGCCCTGGCCAGATCAAACCTCTCCGTGGTACTTTTGCCACAGATGCTGTAGTTCTTCACGGCATCGATCACGTTTACTCCTTGCAGCTCTTTGGGACTGGCACAGATAATTGTATTCTCCCTCAGACCTTTAAAACTTTTCAGCCAGTTTACCAGGGAACAGATATTTCTGCTGCATTCCCATATATTCCCGGCAAGACTGATGTCATTGAGAGATATCCAAGAATCCAAAATCTCTTGACCAATAAATGTAAGCTTATTGGAATCCAGGTTGAGGCGCTGCAGATTTGGGACACACTGGAAAACACTAGGTCCACTAAAAGCTTCAATCTCATTGCCTGATAAATCAAGCCTTTGTAATGAGCTCCAGGTCCAGGACATGGTCTGTCCTATGACACTGATTTTATTCCACTGCAAGTAAAGGTTCTGAAGGCTCACCAACCTTGGAAAAAGGGCCAGGTTGAGCTTAGAAAATTGATTGTGCTCCAGGTGAAGTTCTTTGAGTCTGATCATGCCAGCAAAGACATTCCTGGCTAAACTTCGGATCCGGTTATATCCCAGGTCCAAAAGTTCCAGATTGCGGCAGTCTTGGAATATTCGCACGGGGATGGTTCTCAGGGAGTTAGACCGTAGATGTAAACTCAGCAGCTTCCGCAAGCCCCGAAACTGTTCAGATCCCAGAGAATGCAGCTGATTATAGGACAGATCCAAGTTCCGTAAATTTGTCACAGGTCTGAAGGTATTGTTGAGAAAATAGGAGATTCTGTTGGAACTCAGAATCAACTCTTTGAGTCTGCGTATTCCATTAAAAGCATTCTCATCAATATTGCTGATATGATTATGGTCAAGGTACAGCCAGGTGAGCTGGTTGAGCCCTTTAAATTGATTATACTTAAGTTTTTGTAGGCTGTTATAGCGAAGGGACAAACCTAAGCAACCAGCAGATATACTTGAGGGTATCTCCTGTAATTTCTGAGATTCACAATATACCATTTTGCCTTCACACCTACAGCCCTTAGGGCATCCTCGTTCGGCAGAAGAAAGCATTGTCAGTAAGACAGTGGGGGCTATAACCAGTGCTACAGCTGATCCGCTCAGTAGCCTAATTACATTGAAACCTGGAAATAAAAACAACTTAGAAAAGTTATCCCCCCAAAAAGGAATTCATTTATTTTTAACCAAGCAAAAATAGACATGTATTTTCTTTTTTTAAAAAAAATTAAATCTAGATAAACAACATTTAATACCAAATATTACCTCCTTGACATTTAAAGAGAATTGTCTTTAGGTTTTTTTTTTTTTTTTCTAAATAGTTAAGCAAAGAAACGTGTCCACTAAGCAATTGAATTTATAGTATTAAGCACAGAAAGGTAATCTCTAAAATATTTAAGGCAGAATTACAACACAAACTAGAGGGTATTGTTTTTGTTTTTGTCTTTTTTTTGTTTTTGTTTTTGTTTTTTTTTTAAGAAGGAAAGAAGAAAAATGACAAAACATACCCATCCTTTGTATTGTTCAAAGGTCGTCCTTAGGTCTTTTGCTTTGGCTTAAGGGGCCACTTGCATGACAGCCCCTGTCAGCTGCACTGTGAGTCAGGGCTCGCTGACACCCAGGAAGAAAAATTGGACCCCTTGGGAGATGGACCGATTTTGGAACATTATTCTTTGCCAGCCACGCAGAACACTCCAAGAACAAATAAATTCCAGCACCGCATTTGTAGCAAAACATCAAAAAAATCTTCCTAGGTAATAGGATCTTCATGGATATTACGTTTTTGCATCTTTACAGGGTTTTTTTGTGGGGGGGGGACGTTAAAAAAAAAAAAAAAAAACTGGCTTCTACAATTTCTTCTTATCGGAAAGCATGATGTATTCCTCCAGGCAACGTGGGGCTACCTGAGCTGCCACATCTGTATTCCATAGCCCAGCATTTCTGGTGGTGAGCACCCACTTCAGCCACAAAGCTGCGTTGGAGCCCAGGAGGCAGGAGAGCCCCGTACCGCACACACGCTCAGCTCACTTCTGCAGACTGTCATTCTGAAAGCTGCTCGGACTGTTGCTTTGGTTTCAGTGAATGCAGTCTTATGTAAAGCTGCCCCCAGTGGTGAAGAACATTATGGGCATGTGCAGAAATGTCTCTCTTTTATCTTGCAAATGAGCAGGCTCTCTGCTGGAAAATGAATGATTCTTTTGGGTGGCTCAATGGGAACTGAATGGTCACCGTAATCAATAACTAGCAACATTTTCTGTAATTTCCAAGTCTTGTTTTACAATTTGGCAATGTCTTTATTGTCTGCGTCCACTTAATCGCTAAACATGTACTGCCTAGAGTTTTTTCTGGAGCTTGACATTAAGTTCACAGACCAAATGTCAATTTTTCTTAACCCCAACGTAGGCTTTGGACTGAAATTTATAAAATGACTTATTGAGCTTTTAACAGAGAAGCATTAACTGTCTGCCCATTTGACCTCTTGGAGTCACAGTGATTATATTACAGAAGGTGTCTCAGGATGCTAAGATAGATGATACATTTTGGAATAGTAGGGATAACTAATGACATATAAATTGATGTGTCCAATAGCTTTTCTGGTTTTCTACAAAAGACATAATTGGCTTAATGGCTTATGGCTTGGTTTGTTGTTTTGGTTCTGTCATTTGTTTTTAATTAGAAGAGAAATAAACCATTTTTAGTGAGAGTGGAAGAATCAAGAGATCATTTGGTTCAGTTTATTGATGCGGCTGCTATTTATTGCACTAATAATATTTATTGAGCACTTCCTAAGTGTTTTAAATGAGCAATCTTGTTTTATCTTTAAACAATATTGTGATGTACGTCCTTTTATAAGTTTCATTTTAAAGATGAGGAAACTGAGGCTTGGCGAGGTAACTTGACATTCATGCAGCAAGTAAATGGCAGAGCTGAGATGCAAATCCATCTCTCTCTTTCGCTTGGACCTCTAACCACTAGATGGTCTTCAGCAACAGTGTTATCTTCATCTGAAAGTGAGTCAAGTGAAAATTAGCCTGATTAGGACATTGAGTCAAGGAAGTTGTAATATCAGTCAATCAGTTAATCAATCTTGCTTCCTAGGTTTGTATAAGCTTTGGTATGATTCTTTGAAAGAAGTATTATAAAAACTAATAAGAAGCAGTTTAGTCTAGTGATTAAGAGCATGGATTTTTGAACCTAGGATTAAATCCTGGCTACAAATTGTCAGCTATGTAAACTTGAATAGGTTACTTATCTTCTCTATGCCTCATTTTCTCTTCTACAAAATAGGTATGGTAACAAAAAACATTTCATAGAGGGTTTGAGAATTGTCAACTTAATATCTGTTAAGTACTTCGAATAGTGTGTAGCACATAATAAATGTGTGTTAGCTGTTATTTGAATATCAACTTTAATGTATTTGCTGTCATTGCTTATTGTTTAGTATTGAATATTGACTGTACCAACTATCATTAACTCACAAAGAGCCTTTTCAATGAACATTTTTATGTTATTCACAATGGATTTCTAGGATTCACTCAGTCTTACCTTCTTTTAATAAGAGAGCTTTTAAAATCTCTATCTTCTCAGCTTTATCTTTAAAATGAATCTTTTGGTTCTATGGCCCCTAACTAGTAATTAATGTTTAATTCTTTCTTCCTAAAGCAGAATATGGTAACATCTGTCCCATAGAGAAAATCATTTTGTTTAAAGATAAATAGTGCACCTTAAAAGTTTGCCTTGTCAGTCTTTGTCAGGTGAATTGGCTGTGGAATGACCCAGAGAGCTTTCACATTCTCTAAGGATGAGAAGTTGGGTAGTTGTTAGTCATGACAATCAAAAGGGTCCCACAGAAATAGTACCATGAGAATCACCAATTCCTCTGATAGTATGCTATGAAAAGGGCAGTGGTTCCTCCCAAATTATCCTTGCTATTAATGCATGTAAAGCCCCCAGAGAGCTAGTTAAACATAAATTTCTCAGTCTTTCCCTCAAGACTCTGATTCATGGGATGGTAGAGGCTGCACTTATCAACAGACTGATGGACAAGTAATTTTAAGAAATGCACTGTAAGGAAGTGATTAAAAATAACAAATTTTCTTCTAGTTGGAAGAGAGGATATGAAAGTTTGTGATATTGTGATGTAGGTTCCATGAGGACAAAGATAGTGTTTTGTCTACTTCAGTTTCTGTAATACCTAGAAGAGAACTTGACAAATAATAGATGCTGTTATTGAATAAATACATTTTTATGGGGATCATAAGTACATTTGGTGGGGAACAAAGTGGTTATGTAATACTAGTCTTGTGCACATGAGATTGAACACTGCAGTGTTCCTGAGCCAATGATATTGGATACAATTTTGAAGGAAGTGTTCTTAAATAAAGTGTGTAAAAGGCAAGAAACTAGAAAATGGAAACATTTAGGTCAGCAAGTGATCTCTACCTTTTATGTAAACATCTCATCTTGATAGTTAAATCATAAATTTCATAAGAAGAGTAAATATACTTTTGGATATTTCCTTTCACATGTTACAACTTTAATCATCTAACATCCCAAATGGGGCTTGGCAACTTGTATCTATTAAAAAGTACTAGAGGAAATCATATTTATAATGTCTATCTTATATCTCTATTGCTTGAGAACCTCTGATTTTTCTCCTTACTCTCCTTGCTTCTTCATGGAAAATAGATTTTGAGATGTCTGTTTTGCCTAACAGCTGCTGAGGGCTACTCTACCATGGTTGGAGATCCCGTCAATTTCATGCTGCTTCTTTTTCCTTCATTCCCTGGTGGCAAGAACACAGATGAGCCCACTGAAAATGTAATTCTCTCACTCTGCTTTTCCTGGGAGAAATCTTGGATTATTTATGGTGAATCACATTCTTTTCTGTGTTTCACACCTTGTCCTTAGGTTTCAGTCATTTTTCTGATACCTTGGCTTCTGACCTCTTCTTGCCCCATAGATCCGACTCCATCCTCACCTTCACAGTCAGTCTCGTGAATGATATTTCCTCTCAACATGAATCATTGGTTTCTTCCTCAATAGAAATGTATAGCCATTCTTGGACTGGGTCGGACTCCAGGGATTCTGTGTGGCCCCGACCTTGGCACTAGCCCTTAAGCTGGCATCACCACCAGATCTGTCTGGGGTCAGTGTAATGAAGTGCCTGAAGCAGGAAGACCATTCATAAGGCTAGTAGAAAAACCCCAAAATAAAATAATACAATTCAAAGCAGACTGAATACTTGAGACTGCAGAAATTAGCTCAAAGACATAGTCTTTTCCTTTCAAATGAAAGAAAAAATAAAAAAACATTTATCTCCTAAAATATTTTAGCAATCTCTTGTTGTACTTTTAAAAAGTTTATCCTCCTTTTACTTGTTGACTATAGCAAGCAGATTAGTTCTGATTTGCCTTTCAATAGAACCAAAATTATACTGCATTATGTATTTAAATTCTTTTGCACTTACCACCACATACAGAACAAACCATAAACTACCTGACAAGTTAAATCATCCCAATGAAACTATGGCCTTAATGATTTATACAATTATAAAATGTAGTCATGCATCTAAAGCCTTTTAAAAACTGTACGTATAGTACTTCAAATAGCTGTGCGTATTTTGCTTCAATTGGGTAAACCAATTCTAAGTGTATATTGCTCAACTTGTGTCCACTATGAAATTGAATTGCCAAAAAAACTTAGGAAATCAGGGCCTAAGGAAGATGTACTGATATATTAACAGTAGGTTGGCCTCAGGGATTTCATTCATTTAACAAATACATTGTTTGGGTACCTGCTATGTACTAGGTACTGTTCCAGACAGTTGGAGTATGTCAGTGTACAAAACAAAGATCTAAGCTTATATTCTAAAGGGGAGACATGGACAGACCCCCCCCCCCAACATAAATAGTATATTATTAGGTAGTAGGTACCATAGAGAAAAGAAAATTGAGAATAAGGAAGATTGAGAGTGTAAGAGGTGAGGTAAATTGTAATTTTAATTTTTTTAAAAGTTTTTATTTAAATTCCAGTTAGTTGACATACACTATAATATTAGTTTCAGGTATAGAATTTAGTGAATCAATACTTACGTAAAACTCCCTATGCTCAACAGAAGTGCATTCCTTATCCCCATCACCTATTTAACCCATCCCCTCCACCCCCCTCCCCTCTGGTAACCATCAGTTTGTACTCTATAGTTAAGAGTCTGTTTCTTGTAATATTAAATGTTGGGATGGTTAGGCCCACTAAGAAAGTGGCTTGAGCAAAACCTGGAAGGAGATGAGGTTGTTAACCTTAAATATATAAAGGGACTGGCTAGTCCAAAGGCCCTCAAGTGGGAAATCATATGTACAATGAATTGCAAACGGACCAATCTGTTTAGACTAGAGAGACCTAGAGTAGAGGAATTAAAGATGAATTCAGAGAGGTATTAGGTACTAGGTCATGGAGGGCTTCATATGTCATTGTAAAAATTTTGGCTTTCTTCTGGAGGAAACTGGGGACCAACTCAATATTTTGTGCAAACAAAAGATATGATCAAGTTACCTATTGAAAGGATAAGTCACACTGCTCTTATAGGAATAAACTCAAAATTAAGTTTTATTTATAAATATATTAGTAATATATAATATACTACATTATATAAATAAGAATAAAAGCAGGGAGATCAATAAGAAGGCCTTTGTACCGATCCAGGAGAGAGATGATGGTGACTTGGGCCATCACTTGAAAGTGATAAGAATTGGTTAGTTTTTGGATATATGTTTAGGTAAAACCAACATGAGTTTTCTAATGGATTAGGAGTGGAGGTATGAGATAAAGAAATCAAAGATGATTCCTATTTTATAAATTGAGCAACTAGAGGGATGGTGAAGCTATTAGCTGCTTCTTTGGGTCAAGTTTGGAGAATAGGATCAACAATTCTCCAGAGTAATTTATAAATAAATGTTGGAAACACCAAAAAAAGAGTCAGCACATTTGAATTAACTTTAAATTTGGCTATCACTTCTCTTCAATTTTGTGAGACTCTAATTTTTGAAAACATCTTGATATTAGCTCCCATCACCTAAGGTATTTCAAAATACAAAGGACCATGATGTATTTTAAAATATTTTATGAAATGTTTAGCAAAATTAGCCCCTGAACAGCAGCACCATGGATTTTTATTCAGATAATCTAGACAAAGACAATGTCTTTGCATATGGTTTTGGAAGGCAACAGAACCAAAAGATTTGGTGAAAACTGAAAATTACATAAAGATCAGATTTGGGACCATTTGGACTAAGTATACTAGAAAATAAATTCAGTGCATCCAAAATGTCCTTCTAAAATAATTTTGAGAATGATATATGTTTTTTACTGTGTATGTCAATTAACATTTGGAATTTGGAACTAATTCTGGCTAAACTTCTCAGGGTTTCAGTTGCTTATCTGCAAAATGGGACACATAATGCCTCTGTTATGAATTTCTAAGGCTTTTGTATAGGATCAATTTCCATAATTTATGGGTAAATACTTTGGAGACTATAAAGTTGTATAAAATGTTTCCAGAATCAGAGTACCTATGAGAAAATGAATTTTCTTTAATTCTGTCTAGGGTCTCTGGTCATGAGCATAGACTGCAACAAACATCTATCAAGGACACTAATAAGACCAAGAGTGGAGTAAGGCTTTACCAATAAATAAAAAAATTCTTCAGTATTACCTTTCTACTACACTTTCAATATCACAACCATTTATTATACAGCATACATTTTTGACATTCTGTATTCTACCTCACAAAGTGCTTTCACCAGTACATGTGTTTTTGGGGAAGATTTATTTATTTGAGAAAGAGAGAGAATGAGCAGTGGGGAGGGATATAGGGAGAGCAAGCAAGGGAGAAGCAGAGTTCCCATTGAGCAGAAAGCCAGCTGTGGGGCTCCATCCCAGGACCTGGGATCGTGGCCTGAGCCCAAGGCAGACACTTAACCAACTGAGCCACGCAGGTGCCCCAATTGATCTAGATATTGTAAAAAGCTTAACCTTTTTGATGAAATACCCTATCATGTGGTAGAGTTGTCCGAATGCTAACAAAGAGTTCCCTACAGCTATGAATAGGAGTTTCTTTATTTCTAGCTCTTAGAATACACATATGCACTTATACATTTGTAATTATATCCTGATCTTTCATGAGAGCATTAACATGTCTCTGAAATAACCTTAGTTTCCATCTGCTTGCTTCAAGGGCTCTATTAAAAACCGTGTTTGGTCACATATGGTTATGAGTGAGCATCCTTGACTTAAATAAATGGATAAAGAAAGTTCCAGATCTGACCATTAAAGTGGTCTCTCAATGTGTTTCTGAAATGAAGCAAATTCAAAATGAGTGAGACATTAGAGGGTTATCTAGCACATGTCCTCTCCCTCACTTGAAGGTACATTTATATTGTAACACCAATCCATATTTTTTTTCTACCTTTTTAAAAAAAAATTAACATATAATGTATTATTTGCCCAAGAGGTACAGGTCTGTGAATTGTCAGGCTTACACACTCCCAGGACTCACCATAGCACATACTCTCCCCACTGTCCATAACCCAACCACCCTCTCCCTCCCCCACTTCCCCCGGCAACCCTCAGTTTGTTTTGTGAGATTAAGAGTTTCTTATAGTTTGTCTCCCTCCTGATCCAATCTTATTTCATTTTTTTCCCTTCCCTACCCTCCAAACCTCCCACTTTGCCTCTCAAATTCCTCATATCAGGGAGATCATAGGAATTGTCTTTCTCTGATTGACTTATTTCGCTCAGCATAATACCCTCTAGTTCCATCCATGTCATTGCAAATGGCAAGATTTCATTTCTTTTGATGGCTGCATAGTATTCCATTGTGTGTGTGTGTGTGTGTGTGTGTGTGTGTGTGTGTGTGTGTGTATACATATATATGATGTGTGTATATATATATCACATCTTCTTATTCATCTGTTGATGGACATCTAGGTTCTTTCCATAGTTTGGCTATTGTGGACATTGCTGCTATAAACATTTGGGTACACGTGTCGCTTTGGATCACTACCTTTGTATTTTTAGGGTAAATACCCAGTAGTGTGATTGCTAGGTTGTAGGGTAGCTCTATTTTCAACTTTTTGAGGATCCTCCATGCTGTTTTCCAAAGTGGCTACACCAGCTTGCATTCCCACCAACAGTGTAGGAAGGTTCCCCTTTCTCCACATCCTCAACAGCATCTGTCATTTCCTGACTTGTTAATTTAAGCTGTTCTGACTGGTGTGAGATGGTATCTCATTGTGATTTTGATTTGTATTTCCCTGATGCTGAGTGACGTGGAGCACTTTTTCATGAGTCTGTTGGCCATGTGGATATCTTCTTGCAGAAATGTCTGTTTATGTCCTGGCCCTTTTCTTGATTAGATTATTTGTTCTTTGGTGTTGAGTTTGATAAGTTCTTTATAGATTTTGGATACTAGACCTTTATTTGATATGTCATTTGCAAATATCTTCTCTCATTCTGTTGGTTGTCTTTGGGTTTTGTTGACTGTTTCCTTTGCTGTGAAAAAGCTTTTGATCTTGATGAAGTCCCAATAATTCAATTTTGCCCTTGCTTCCCTTGCCTTGGGCGATGTTTCTAGGAAGAAGTTGCTGCGGTTGAGGTCGAAGAAGTTGCTGCCTCTGTTCTCCTCAAGGATTTTTATGGATTCCTATCTCACATTGGGGTTTTTCATCCATTTTAAGTCTATTTTGTGTGTGTGTTGTAAGGAAATGGTCTGGTTTCATTTTTCTGTATGTGGCTGTCCAATTATACCAATACCATTTTTTGAAGAGACTGTCTTTTTTCCATTGGACATTCTTTTCTGCTTTGTCAAAGATTAATTGATCATAGAGTTGAGGGTCTATTTCTGGGCTCTCTATTCCATTCCATTGATCTATCTGTCTGTTTTTGTGCCAGTACCATACTGTCTTAATGATGACACCATTGTAATAGAGCTTAAAGTCCAGAGTTGTGATTCCACCAACTTTGGATTTCTTTTTCAACATTCCTCTGGCTATATGATGTCTTTTCTGGTTCCATATAAATTTTAGGATTATTTTTTCCGTTTCTTTGAAAAGAAGTTGATGGTATTTTGATAGGGATTGCATTAAACGTGTAGATTGCTTTAGGTGGCATAGACATTTTTACAACATTTGTTCTCCCAGTCAATGAGCATGGAATGTTTTTCCATTTCTTTCTGTCTTCCTCAGTTTCTTTTCTGAGTACTTTATAGTTTTCTGAGTAGAGATTCTTTGCCCTCTTGGTTAGGTTTATTTCTAGGTATCTTACAGTTTTGAGTGCAATTGTAAATGGGATTGACTCCTTAATTTATCTTTCTTCTGTCTTGTTGTTGGTGTATATAAATACTATACAGCTCCTAGTTTCATTCATTTGTTCTACTAGTTTTTTTGGTTTCTATTTCATTGATTTCTCCTCTGAAATTTATTATTTCTCTTCTCCTGCTGGGTTTAGGCTTTATTTGCTGTTCTTTCTTCAGCTCCTTTAGGTGTAGGGTTAGGTTGAGACCTTTCTTGTTTCTTGTATAGTTACATATTTTCCTCTCAGGACTGCCTTTGCTGTGTCCCACAGATTTTGAACTATTGTGTTTTCATTATCATTCATTTCCATGAATTTTTTTAATTCTTCTTTAATTTTCTGGTTGACCCATTCATTCTTTAGTAGGATGCTCTTTAGCCTTCATGTATTTGGGTTCTTTCCAACTTTCCTCTTGTGATTGAATTCTAGCTTCACAGCATTGTGGTCTGAAAATATTCAGGGAATGATCCTAGTCTTTTGGTACTGGTTGAGACCTGATTTGTGACCCAGGATGTGATCTATTCTGGAGAATGTTCCGTGTGCACTAGAGAATAATGTGTATTCTGTTGCTTTGGGATGGAATGCTCTGAATACATGTGTGATGTCCATCTGGTCCACTGTGCCATTTAAGGCCTTTATTTCCTTGTTGATCTTTTGCTTGGATGATCTGTTCATTTCAGTGAAGGGAGTAGTTGAAGTCCCCTACTATTATTGTATTATTGTCGATGTGTTTCTTTGATTTTTTTTATTAATTGGTTCATACAGTTGGCTGTTCTCACGTTAGGGACATAGATATTTAAAATTGTTAGATCTTCCTGTTGGACAGACCCTTTGAGTATGATATAGTGTCACTCCTCATGTCTTATTATAATCTTTGGCTTAATATCTAATTTGTTTGATATAAGGATTACCACCCCAGGTTTTGTTTGTTTGTTTGTTTTGTTTTGTTTATGTCCATTAGCATGGTCACTTGTTTTCTACACACTCGCTTTAAATCTGGAAGTGTCTTTGGGTCTAAAATAAGTTTCTTGTAGATAGCATATTGATGGGTCTTGTTTTTTAATCCATTCTGATACCCTCTGTCTTTTGATTGGGGCATTTAGCCCATTTACATTCAGGGTAACTATTGAAAGGTATGAATTTAGTCCCATTGTATTGCCTGAAAGGTGATTGTTACTATGTATTATCTCTGTTCCTTTCTGGTCTATGTCACATTTAGGCTCTCTCTTTGCTTAGAGGACCCCTTTCAATATTTCCTGTAGGGCTGGTTTGGGGTTTACAAATTCTTTAGTTTTGTTTGTCCTGAAAACTTTTAATCTCTCCTTCTATTTTCAGTGACAGCCTAGCTGGATATAGTATTCTTGGCTGCATGTTTTTCTCATTTAGTGCTCTGAATATATCATGCCAGTTCTTTCTGGCCTGCCAGGTTTTTGTGGATAAGTCTGCTGCCAATCTAATATTTTTACCATTCTATGTTACAGACTTCCTGTCTTGGGCTGCTTTCAGGATTTTCTCTTTGTTACTAAGACTTGTAAGTTTTACTATTAGATGACAGGGTATGGACATATTTTTATTGATTTTGAGGGGGATTCTCTGTGCCTTCTGGATTTTGATGCTTGTTCCCTTTGCTGTATTAGGGAAATTATCTATTATAATTTGCTCCAATATACCATCTGCCCCTCTCTCTCCTTCTTCTTTCTGGAATCCCACTTATTCTAATATTGTTTTGTCTTATGGTATCACTAATCTCTCTACTTCTCCTCTCGTGGACCAGTAGTTGTTTGTCTCTCTTTTGCTCAGCTTCTTTATTCTCCATCATTTGGTCTTCTATATCACTAATACTCTCTTCTGTTTCATTTTTCTTAGGAGTAAGAGCCTCCATTTTTTTTTTTTTTTTTTTTTTTTACACCTCATCAATAGCTTTTTTGATTTCAGCTTGGTTAGATTTTAGTTCTTTTATTTCTCCAGAAAGGGCTTTTATTTCTCCAGACAGGGTTTCTCTAATATCTTTCATGCCTTTTGGAACCCAGTTAGCACCTTGAGAATCGTCATTTTGAAGTCTAGATCTGACATATTACCCATGTCTGTATTGATTAGGCCTAGTCTTTGGTACTGCCTCTTGTTCTTTTTTTTGTTTTTTTTTTTTTTTTTTTTTTGTGGTGAGTTTTTCCACCTTGTCGTTTTATCCAGATAAGAATATATGAACGAGAGAATAAAATACTGAAAAGGTGGCAAAGATCCCAGAAAAATATATACTCACCAAATTAGAAGAGACCCCAAATTGAATTTTTAAAAATTAAAAAAGTATATATAATAGACTGGTGAATAGTACAGAGCCACTCACTTGATATTGGGTGTATTTTGGTCTCTTAGAAGAAAGTACCTCTCACTAAAATAAGGGTAAACATGATGAAGGGATGGAATATGACTGTAAGGATGAAAATTTAAAAAAAAATTCTAAAAAAGGAATTGATAAGATAAGTTGGTTGGAAAAAGAAAGGAGGGGAAAAAAACGGTTGTTGGGAAGAGAATGTGCTCAGGCTGGAGACTTGGACAAAGCCCTCTGTTAGATTTAGGGTATATTTTGATCTATTAGAAGAAATTGTATCCCAAAATTTTTTAGAATAAGAAAACCCTTTATGTATACAAAAAATAAGGTTAAATACAATGAAGGATAAAATATGAATATAATAATGAAGGTTTATAAATATTTTTTAGAAAGGTATTGTTAAAATAAACTAGTTAAAAAATGTTAAAATAAGAAAGAGGAAAAGTTAAAAAAATTAGAGTAAGAAAAAAATAAAATTAGAAAAATTAATTAACTTTGCAAGACTAAAGAATTGTGGGGAGAAAGCCATGAATTCCATACTTTGCTTTCCCCTGCTCTGGAATTCCACTGTTTTCCTTGATTGTGAGCTTGGCCTTAGCTGGATGTTCTTGCTGATCTTCTGGGGAGGGGCCTGTTGTAGTGATTCTCAAATGTCTATGCCCAAGGCAGAATTGTGCTGCCCTTGCCAGGGGCTGGGCTGAGTAATCTGCTTGGGTTAGCTGTCAGGAGCTTTTGTTCCCTCCCTTTCCAATAGAGGTCTGGAGGATGGGAATGTAAATGGTGGCCTCAGTCTCCAGCCTGGAAGAGCCAAGAGCTGAGGGCCCCAATCCTCAGTGCACCCTCAGGGAAAAGTGCTCAATCACTCCCATCTCCCTGGTCTCTGGCCGCATTCCAAGCTCACCTGGCCTGTGACCGAGCACCTCCATCTCTGGCACACAGCCCCATTTGGAGTTTCCAAACCCAGCAGATGCCTGCCTACAGAGAAGGAAGGTGAGTCTCCCCGGATCTGCCACTTGTGGGCTCCCTGCTCAAAAAGCTGTGGCCTGAATGTGCTGCAGATCACAGTTTAAGGTAACCCTGAGGTGAGAGCTCACTCCTTGGCTCCATCTCTATAGCCAGTTTCTCTGCTCTGATACCTGTGAGCTCTGCTACACTCAGACACCCCCAATCCTTCTTGACCCCATGGGACCTGAGACTACATTGTCCCTGGGAGGGCTCTACCCCCACTTGCCCTCTGGAGTGATGTCCCTCAGTGGAGCAGACTTTAAAAGTTTGAATTTTGTGCTCTGTTGCTTGGCCCCTCCCCCTGCTGTCTATATTCCCATCGCGTTAGATTCACTTCTCCGCACATCTACCTTTCAGAAAGTGATCGATTTTCTGAAAGAATTGCTGCTCTTCTTCTATCTCCTGTTGGGTTCATCGGTGTTTGGAATGGTTTCATAAGTATCTTAGCTGAACTCCTGTGACCTGATATTATCTAAGTCTGCTATTCCTCCGTCATCTTGACTCCTACCACACCAGTCCATATTTTCAGGTTTCATTGCATTACTCACCTTACTTTCTTCAGAGGTAGCCCTAAGCTAAATTTGGGAATAGGGAAAAATAACAGGCTCTTAAAGAATAACACTTAGTGGAAGACTTCTGAAAACTAAGAAGACTACATGGTTTTGAGGAAATATTTTTTTTTCCATTTTTTCAGTGGAAATCTTAAAACATACACAAAAGTAGAGGAAATAGTATAATAAACCTCAACTTCAAGAATTATCAATATTTTGCTAACTTTTTTTCATCTATCCCTACCCCTTTTTTCACACACACACACGCACGCACACCCTTTTTTTTCTTGGAGTATGTTAAAAACATATCTCAGAAATCATGGCACTTTACCCATATACCCATATATATTTAGTATGCAATTCTAACCAATAGGGACTTTTAGTTTAACCATCTAACATTATTGCACCTAACAAAAAAAATACGTTCATAAAATTGCTTTGTAGTCAAGATTTAAGCAAAGCACAGATATTGCATTTTTTTCATGTTTCTGAAATCCCTTTAATTTTTCAAGGCCATTAATTTGTTGAGAGATACCAGGTCATTTGGGCTTCATCTTGTTTCATGCTCTGCATTGGTTAATTGCTTCCCTTTGTGTCAGTGTCATTTAACTTGCAAGGAGTAAGTTTTAATAACACATATGTTGATCAAGTATCCATTTATTAATTTAAGCAGGCTATCTAGCTCCAACGGATACATACAACATCTATTTACTTTCAGTAGGAAATCTATGGCTTCCCAAACTTTTCAGTAAATTGAGAGTTAGAACTTAGAAAAAGAAATGTATATTTATTTTGTGGTATTTATACTGTCAAGAAATTCAGTAATGGGTCAAATGACAAGTTTGGGGATAGGAATTAATATTAAGGTGTCACAAGTCTATGTTGGTTTAATCTTCGTATTTACTAGTATTTCTATTCATACTTCCATCACACTTGCCCATAGTCAGCAAAAACAATTATTTGATGTTCCTTGCTAAACAAACCTAATTTTTGTTTTGATGTTGAGTTATTCTAACAAATGCTCAAAAAATTCCTATCAAGAGAATAAAAATCAAAAGTCACTTATAGTCATTGATATTAAGAAAAATCAGTATTCTAGCTTTTCATTTAGAAAAAATTCCATGAAGGAATTTGTAAGAATGTAAGGCACACTGTAAAATTTATAGTCCTGTGTATATATTCCCAAATTTCTTATAATTTCTTACAGTAAAGCGAAAGAGTTTTAGAGTAATTATAAACATCTCTTAACCAAATTTTCACCTTAATATTTGATGTTCTACTTTGCATGTATGGCTGTGTTTTGAATATAAAGCCAGTATTGTTTAAATGCTATCATAATAAACATTTTGCTATATTTGCTTCATATATATTCTGATGTAACAAGAATTTTTAAAGAAAAAAAATTCTGTTCTGACCCATTTAGGTTGTTTGACAGAATACCATAGACTGGATGGTTTTTAAATAACAGAAATTTATTTCTCACAGTTCTGGAGTCTGGGAAGTCCGAGGTCAATAAGCCAGCAGTTTCTACGTCTGTCGAGGTGCTGCTTCCTGGTTCATAGGGATGCCCTCTTTTCTTTATAACTTCACATGACATAAGGAGAAAGGGATCTCTCAGGGGCCTCTTTGTAAGAGCATTAATCCCTTCTTGAGGGCTCACCCTTTATGACCTAATCACCTCCCCAAAGCCCCACCTCCAAATACTATCACACTGGGGATTAGGTTTCAACATATGAATGTGGAGGGGGCACACAAACATTCAGTCTATAGCATTTTCTATTTTCTATTTTATTTTTAAAGCATGGTATATAATACTTCCCATTGAGTACACTAGTTTGTTTTAAAATCTTCCTTCTTGAAAATATATCAGCATTAAGGATTAATTTAATTAAGCATTAAATTCCCCAGCCACCAGGTGGGGAAAAAGAATAGAAATCTGGATTTGGATTAAAAACCATAATGTCCTACTGGTTAGTTTTATTTTTGTTTTTGAAACAGTAAGTCTGATATTTTTGATTTAATGCTACAGACCTAAAAGATATGAAACTTCTGAGAGAAGAGGAACGCAGCATAGGTTTGCAATATAGTGGCAGGGAATAGGAGCCTGAGTCCTTGTATTATGGTAAAATGTATCAGTCTATTTGAGGACTCTTTCAAACTGGGCTGGAGAAACCTTCTGTGTATTGTCAATGATTAATCCCGATTGAAGACTTGTTCCCTTAAGAGTGTGGGGAATGCTTAGGAATCTCCTGAGACTAACAGCAGAGCCCCCATGTGGCAAAACTGTGACTCAGGCAGAAATTGACTTAGTCCCTGGAAGCAAATGCTACAGGTCCTTAATAATAGTAAAATTTTTTTATCTGTCCTGGATTGAGAATTTATTTATTCTATGAATATCTACCAAGCTCTTCTGCTGTTCTTTGTGCTGAGAATACAACAGTGAATAAGAAAAAGTGCTTACCATCAGAGGACTTGCCTTCTAGTTAATAAGATGATAAAAAATAAGCACCATAGGCACACAGAGCAATGCCAAATAGAAATAGTGGTATGAAGACAAATAACAGAGGATATGGGGTTGTGACAGTTTGATAGAAAAGTCAGAAAATCCCTTTCTGAGGACTTCAAATTTGAGAGCAAGTAGGAAGCAACTAGTGTGACTTTCTCTTTGGGATTTTCATTGATCACCACCACCGTTCTTTGCCATGCCTTCAGGCAGCCACTGCTCCTGGCCCCCACCCCTCCCTTAACACACCAGCTCCACAGAAGGCATGTTCTTTTTTTTGGGAGCAAACAGCACAGCTGAAAGTTTAAACAAAATTTCAAGAAATGAAAAAAAAAAAAAGAGAGAGAGAGAGACTTAGGAGATCACACAAAAAGAACACACAGAAATATAACTCACAATATGAATCTGACACCAAGTTGGCTTTCATAGACCCAGTTTGCTGAAGAGAGTTGACACCAGGAATATTTGCCCCATCACAAGTGATACCACCCACGCAGACACTGTTGCAATCTTCATCATGTATATTAGATCCTCACACAGCAGGCCTATGATTTGAGCAAGTTTCACACATACAATAAATTCACACACAAAATAACTTTTTTTCTAAGTACCTCTTTACCTCGTAGTGATTTTCTCTCATCTCCAGTAGTTTATCCCTGGATGCCTATAGTGACCCACTTCTTTCTGGATATTTTTTCTATTTAGCAACAGATGAATTCTACGATATTAACTGATAATGGGTTTAGAGTATTAGCTTTCTCAGTGTACTTGAAATTTAACAGGTCAATTAAGGAATGGAAAATATTAAGGAATCATTGAGAACTGAATTTTATGTACATAGTTTGAGAAGCATATAGGAGAAAAGACTTGTGCTGAAAATATCCATATTGCTTCTCCTCAGCTTCTTCAATTACTCTTTTCGGGTTCAGTGACTATTTTATCTACCATTTTTTCCTTATAATATTTCTGAATTTTGTTGATATTTTCATTTCTTGCTATTTTAACTGAAGATTAATATATTCTCTCTCATTTTCCTATTTCTTATTACTATAGTAATAAATAAATAGTACTAAATTAAAGATGACCATGTAAACAATGATGCGGCCAGATTAAATGGTGTCCTGGATTATGTTCCCATTCTCATTCAACCTTTTATTTTCCTTGCATTTAAGAATTGTCCCTATTTTCTCTCTCTCCCTGTCTTTCAAATTTGCTTAGATTTTGCCCATATATAGTGCGAGTTGTTATTCCCAATATTTTAAAAGATTTTTCAAGTGTTTAATTTTTCCAAATAGTTCTTTCAGATAAAGCCTTCCTTCCTTTGCAGCACTCTGTTTCTCAAATATCTAATATGAGCTGTATCTCATTATGGCTGTTAACCTAGTATTCCCCTTCTCCATTCTCCCCTTTCCTGGATCCCATATATTAATTTTCTTAGTTTACCACTGATTTTGTTGAGATGCATTTGATATAAAAATTCTGTGTCTCAACTTTTTAGTTTATCCTAACTGATTAATAAATTGGATGTATATATCACAATTGGAAATCATTTTCCCTCAGAATCTTTTAGCCATTGGTTTACTATCTTCTTACACCCACTCTTGCCATTGAGAACCAGGTTCTATTCTGATTCCTAATCCTTTGTGTATAATCTTTGGAAGATTTTGTGATACTTTATTTTCTCTGGTATTTGGAAATTATACAAGGGTGTACTTTGATTTGGGGCTTTCATCATTCATTGTGCTGAGTATTCAATAGACCTTTTAAATCCAGCAACTTGTGTCCTTTGGTTATGTAAAAATTTATTTTTGTCTTTTATTTTAATTATCGGTCCCCATTTTTTTTGTTCTCTCTCTCTTATTCTGGAACTTTCATTGGACAGATTTTGGATTTCCTGGATTGATTCTTTGTTGCATTTTTTCTACTATTTTTCCATCTCTTTATATTCTTGTCTTACTTTCAAGAGATTTCCTCAGCTTTATGTTACAATACTTTATCTATTTATTAAAAATTTAGAACAGTTGTCAGCAAACTATGGCACAGCCAAATCTAACAATGATGCTGTTAGGTCAAATGGTGCAAATAAGTTAAACTTTTGTAATTCCTTTAGTTATTCATGCTCACCCATTTATGTATTATCTATGAATGCTTTCATTTATTAATGGCAAAGTTTAGAGACTTCAAATCCTGTAACCCTACAGTATTTGCCATGTATCTCTTTATAAAAAAAAGTTGGCTGATCCTCTACCTCCCCCAATTTAGGTGATCATATTTGTTATCTATAGGAGCTCTTTTTTGGTTTTCTTTTTCTCCTTCTTCATTGTATACTGTTTTATTTCTATAAATGTGATATCTTTCTGTTTTTTGGTTTGTTTTTTTTAATTTAAATTTTATTTATTTATTTGTCAGAGATAGAGAGCACAAGGGGGGGAGGGGCAGACAGAGCAGGCAGAGGGAGAAGCAGGCTCCCCACTGAAAAGGAAGCCCATTGTGGGACTCCATCTGGGACCCTGAGACCATGACCTGAGCAGAAGGCAGATGGTTAACCAACTGAGCTACCCAGGCATCCCTGTGATATCTCTTTTTCACTCTAAGATATTATACAGAGTATTTTGGTACTATACATTTGTAGAAATGTCACTATTTCCTCTGAGGTATTTAGTTTGTTTTGGTCCCTTTTATGCTGGAAGCTTTATTCAGATGTTAAGTTTCTCATGTTCTTATTCAGATTGAGTGAAGCACTAAAAGCTGAGAGAAAGTTCCTTGTGAATGGGTAGGGTTTTGGCTATGCACTTTTGTGGGACTAAGATTTAAAAAAGAACTTGCTTTTTCACTGAGGAATCTTCAGATACATGAATATAGATACTTTCCCATGGAGTTCCCCAACCTCCTTCACTGTAGCTGGAGGCTACCAGTGTTTTGGGGACAAAGCAGGAGAAGGATGCTGAGGTCCCCAAGTTCATTATGTACATTCTCATTTAATTTTCCTGTTTTCAATCCCAAACTTCAGTGCTTTGCCTCATATACTTTGATCTAGCTTCTCATGTTTGGGTTTACAGAAAAAAAAATTTTTCTTTTTCTCTGCTGGAAGAAATGAGTAGTAAGTAGTGCCCTAATCTGCTCAGGCTGACTCTATAACAGATATCATACACAGGATGGCTCACACAACAGAAATAGTTTTGAAGGTTGGAAGTCTGAGATCAAGGTGTCAGCATGTTTGGACTCTTGGTGAGGTTTCTCCTCCTGGTTTGCAGATGGACACATACTTGCTATATTCTCACACAGTGGAGAGAGATCATCTCTCTTGTGTCTCTTCTTTTTTTATTTTTTTAAGATTTATTTATTTGACAGAGAGAGACATAGGGAGAGAGGGAACACAAGCAGAGGGAGTGGGAGAGGGAGAAGTAGGTTTACTGCAGAGCAGGGAGCCGGAAGTAGAACTCTATCCCAGGGCCCTGGGATCCTGACCTGAGCCAAAGGCAAGCGCCCAATGACTGAATACCCAGATGCCCCTCTTGTGTCTCTTCTGATAAGAGCACTAACCCCATTCATGAAAATTTCACCTTCATGACCTAATTCCCTCCCTTTGGGGAGGGAATTACCAACCTCCAAATACCATTATTTTGGGCATTACCACTTTAACATACGAATTTGTGGTGGGAGGCAGGGGGAACACAAACATTTGGTCCACGGCAGATTGTTTCTTGATTTCTTGGGGTGAGGATAGGGATCTGGCACTCTTCATGGATACTTTAAACCAGTCCCCATATTTTTAGTGACCCCACTTTCTGAAGCCTCTGAAGACTTTGTTGTACAACATAGTATCCCCTTTAGGAAGCACTTAGGTGTAGCTTTCTTGACTCTACTTATTTATAATATAGTCTATGTTTTCCAAAACTTTGTAGAAATCATTCATCCATTCTTATCTCCCCTTTATCCTCATTTGTTTCTTTTGTTATTACATGAGTTTTAAGGGGAAAGGGGCAAAAAAGTGTGTAACGTCATGTTTCAGATATAAATTTCTTATGACAGATTACAGGCATGGCAGGTGATGATGGGGGTGTGGGAATGTTTCTTCGAAAGAATGAGTTTATAATTTTATAATGAAACAAAGAGATTTACATAAAATACTCTGAACTGAGTATATATCACTTTTTTGTATCAAAATTTTGGTTTTGATGATCAATTATACTTTAGAATGACTTTTCAAACTAAAAAAATATATTTTGCTCTTTTCAAATGTATGTTTGTGACTTATTAGTAAAGAATTAAAAAAAATTGAACTTGATATATATGTATATGGTGTGGGTAGAGTGCTGTGTGTGTGTGTGTGTGTGTGTGCTTATATTTCTAGGAAGTAGAGCTTTACAAATAAATATAATATTTCAAATGGCAACTATTTATTTATGAGTTTTGTGCTTCTGATAGCGCAGTGTGTGCATTTATTCAAAAACTAGTAATAGGTATCATACCGTCATATAAATTGTTCCCTCTATTCATCGGCTGTATTCAAGACCAGAGTTTTTCTTAAAGGAAACAGCCTACATTAATTCTTTTTTCTCCTTATGGTATTAGTTAAAATCATGAAAATATTTTTGATTTGGTATATATACCTTTCGATCTTGGGATTTTCCTTCTAAGGTACTCTAGGTTTCTCTCTGGAGAAATGAAAATAATTAAACATGTCATCACATGTTTAGGCCATTAGTCCTAACTGTTAAGCTTTGTAGGTTTTTTGTGGATACTTTCTAAAGGCCTGAGAGGTTTTGTATAATTTCAAGTGGCTTATAAGCTTTACAAGTTAAACTTGGAAAATATTATAGTAATACCAAGTAATAATGATATAAAGGATTAAAGAATCATAAATTGGAAAGACTTTTGAGATGATTTTGTTAAACCACATTTTATATATCAGAAAACTGAAACCCAGAGAGATGAAGTGACTGGCTCTCTTCATATATGATATGGATATAGGAACTTTGTGTGCAACCTAGTTCCTTTGACTTTAGTGTATTTTTTTTTTTTACAACTATTTTGTCTTCCTTGAATCCAATCCAAAGTCTTTATACCATGTGAGAAACAAATGTTTATTATAGATTGCTTTTTTCCCTAGCCTCAGATACATTTATCCAGACAACTAAAACTTAAAATCTGTTTTGTTAGATAAAAATGAAATGTCATGAACTATTTAAGTTTATTTTATTTCCATTATAAAAGTAATATATATGAATTATAAAACATAAGAACCATGCTCTTACCATCTAAAGGCAATCCCTATTAGTATTTTGGCAACTATACATATTTTTGTTAACTTGAATTGAATATATAACATTCTTTGAAATGGGCAAAACAATTATTTTAAATTCCTTCTACCACTGGAAATTTAGTTTATGGACAATCTTTATTGATGTCGAATAGTTCAGATTCATCTTCCTTCACGTCACTGAAATGCAAATTATTGGCTCTGAAAAAGAAATAAATAGCTAGTATTCTAATGCACATTGTCTCTCTCCTATATGGCTAATACAATCTTTTAAATAGCAAGTTATCCCATGCCAGGAGTAAGATAAAGAGAAAAGAATTTTTGCTTCTTTTTGAGATTTGATGAGCCTTTGGTGGAATGGCCTGAAGGTCAATTCCAGAGTGGTCTGACTCTCTCCTTAAAACACTACCACTGATTTGGTTATGTTACTGTTACTGTTACTGTTACTGTTACTGTTACTGTTATGTTACTGTTCTCACTTCCGGTCAAACAGCAGATTCATCCTTATGACACACACGATTCTAATTTGATTCATTTTATTAGATAAAGTCAAATAATCAGCTGTCAAGAAGAGCAAGAACCTTATTGGAAAGGGAAGTAGCTTCATTTCAGTGCCCGCACTGCTGTTTGCCATGTGCATCACCTCTCTTGTGTTCCCCTCTGTTCCGCCCTCAGGCTCTAGCTTATTCGTAATGTTTGCTTCCTGTGGAGTTGGCTTGCCATAATATCTTCAATGCGGTCAGGCTACTTCATGACTCCTTCAGCATCATTCCAATTCAGCTCATTTTTCCAATCCTTTCCGTTTAAAATTTTAGAGAGAACAGGTTGATACTTTTGTACCGTGACAACCCATAGATTGGGATCTGTCTTATGAGCTGGTTGTTTTTAAATAAAGTAATCACCCTGAGTCTAATAAGATGTGACAGAGGGTCGGTCCAGGGTTATTGTGAAGTTGGCAGGGCCATATTGTATGAGTCTTGGTAGGTGCTTCAGGTGAGGCTAATTGTAGCTGTAAAAGACAGTGAATAAAACCTGATTCAAAGATCCTTTACTGTTTGGTCCAAATCAACAATTTGTCATTACTTCCATTCACTATTCAATATGCTGTGCAACCCCTGATCCAGTCACACCACAGTATTCATCTAACTCTGAAAAAGCCATGTTTTAATATGCCTTAAGTCACAGTTTATGCTATTCTCTCTTATAAGAATAGCCTTCCCTCACTATCTATCAGGTGAAATTGTCTATAAAATATATCTCAAATGTTATATTCTCCATAAAACCTTCTCTAGGGATTTGGTAACTTCCTCATTAGCACTTTCAGGTTATTCACCGTACACATATGACATATAAATACATTGTATTATAATCGTTTATATGTAAATTTTTTCCGACCGAATATCCATTAAATTAAGGGGTGGTGGAATCTCATTCATCTCTAAATATCTCCTACTCACAGATAATACGTATACAATATGTGTTTCATGACAGGAAAAAAAAATAAGCATGATTCAGGGGGAGACACTTCTATAATAAGGAAGAGTCCCTGGTAGGAATACCTGTTGCTGGTTCGTAAATCTGTGTTACCCAAGATATGCTCAAGTGTAAGGGGACTGTATGTACTGAGTATGATGAATGTTCAAAATTTGGGTCAAAGAGCCAGAATACTAGTTTTTATTTTTCACCATTTGCCATTTCTGTTTGATTAAGAAGTGTTGCAGATGAATTTTTCTTGCTTCCTCATTCCCTTCCAACCTAAGAAATTTTACTCTGAGGACACTTTCATTTGTGTCTGAAGGCAATCACCTTGTATTCACAGAAAAACAACTCCTTATTTGGGGTTATCAAAATGTGAAGGGGTAGTTTGGGGACAAACTCTTTTATTTGGGGCTGGTTACTCTGTTTCTTACCTACAGTATTATTTCAGGGGACTTTTTGCCGTAATTGGGCTTTCATTAAGTTTTACTGGAATATCTGTCGCTTTTAAAGAGAAGGCTTGCCAAAAATGTCAGGGAGTCTGGCTTTAGAAGCTGACTTGTAGAAGCCTGACCCAAAGGACTATTTGTAATCTGACCCCTGTGTGTGTACTTTGTGCCAGTTCCCATTCTAGGTGTTGGAGATAGTATTAAGAAAAAAGAAAACACATTTCTACACCCATAGTATTCATCATCCAGGATGGCTTACAGATAAATGACGTGTTGCAATGTGGGTAGTGAGTGCTCTCCTGAGGAAGCACAGGGTGCTATATGACTTCATAGCCATGGCACCTATCCAGATTCAACTTGCAGGATGAGAACTGAATTAAGTCCCAGTGAAGAAAAACTGCAGTGGTAAAGGTGAATGACGACCAAAAATGAGAGACTGATGCATTTAGCTAGAGCAGTGGTGAGGATATTTTCTTATTCATTTTGTGAGTTGTCAGCTTATTCTCAGCAGAATTGGGGTTAGACAAGTTATGAAACTTAACCTAACTAGTATTCAGCATGGCCTGCCCCTCTGCGCAAACATCTGTAACATTAGTCAATGAAAAACCAGGTAAGAATTATTGGTCAGTATCTTCAGAAATTCACTTCAGGGCATCTTTGGAAATCTGCACTACCCTTTCCTCCTAAACCCATGTTAAAACAGATGAGGTGCAACGGTGACAGCTTGGATAAGATTCTTGTCCACAACTACCATAACTTGACTGAGATAAATGTGGACCTGTTGTCAGAAATAATTGTATCTGGCAGCTTATATGCTGCAAAAAACTGGCATGGAGTCACATTGTCACGGTAGAGACTTGAGGTCGAAGCAAAAGCACTTAGAGCCATTGTGAGAAGCGGTATCCTGAAGGGAAAAGTTTTTATCTCATAATGCAAAATCAATATGGAATCCCGATCCACATTTTTTTTTATCTTTTCCCATGGGAAAATTTGGTGTCTTAGGCAGTTTATGCCAAGCAGCCTGCCCTGTGACATGCACTACCTTCTTTCAGACTTTTCAATATCACAATCAATTTGAGGCCATCAGTTGGAGTTGCTTCTGTCCAAGGCTTTCAAGCAGACAATTCCCAGATGTGCTATGTGTACTGAAGCCAGGATAATGTCTTCTGGAATAATAATATGACTTCTCTACAAAATGCATCCCTCATGGAAAAAGAAAAGTTAAAAAAACAAAACTCATGTTGATGTTTTGAGATTTTAAAATTTTTAGTCAGTTTCTCTGGTAACCTTCTCCATGTCTACTTTATGACAAAGAACAAGTTGGGTTCTTATTAATATAATCATCTTGTTACATCAATCTGAACATAAGAATCAAGGAAGACGGGGGCACCTGGGTGGCTCAGTGGGTTAAGCCTCTGCCTTCGGCTCAGGTCATGATCTTAGGGTCCTGGGATCGAGCCCTGCATCAGGCTCTCTGCTCAGCAGGAAGTCTGCTTCTCTCTCTCTCTGCCTGCCTCTCTGCCTACTTGTGAACTCGGTCTGTCAAATAAATAAATAAATAACACCTTAAAAAAAAATCAAGGAAGACTTCTTTTAAGTAATCTTCCAGTGGTAGTGGCAAATGTGTTTTAATATGTGCTAGGGATATTCTTTTTTTAAAAAAAGATTTTTATTTATTCATCTTTCAGAAAGAGGGAGAGGTAGAGGGAAAAATAGGTTCCCGGCTGAGCAAGGAGCCTAATGCAGATGTGGGGCTCTAACCCTGCATCCTGGGATCATGACCTGAGCTGAAGGCAGATGCTTAACCCGACTGAGCCACTCAGGCATCTCAATAGATAGTCTTAGCTTTAAGATTTTGATAGTGTTCTCTGAACTATAATTGATGATAAGATGAGTTGAAAATTTAAATCATGGTACAAATGCATCAGATATATTAATCCCATAGTTTCCAACATGAATTCTTGTGAGTTTCAAATTGGGCAGGAGCCTAATAGAGGTTTCTGTATTTAAAGATAGAAAACCTCTTGAAATGCAGACTTCAGGAAACAAATGAAAGGGTAGCAATGCCTTCAATTTAGTTGATGCAACTATTTTTTAAAGAGACGAGAAAAATTATCCTTTATTTGTATATTATGGATTGCCCAACTGAAATATCTAAGAAATTAGATTTGGTTGAAAATTAGATATTAAAATATTAGATATTAGATTGAAAAGTTATTGGGACCAGAAAGACAGTAGAGTAACCAAGAAAATTAAAAACTTACATATGCAAAATAGCAAAATAAATTACTTCCTGTTTGTTTTTGAACCGATTATTGTTAGTAAAACAGAAAAAGAACCATTTATAACCTGGATAAACAGAAAAAGTCTTGTAAATTATGAATTACTTCTGACTAAACTTAAGTGGTGTCTACAAGCTATACCATGAAAGTAGAGACCAAAACAGTAACGATAACAATAAAAATGCTACTGAGGAACAGAATATAGTGGTTTCTGAATTGGAGGACTCAACAGGCTAAGTTAATCTGTGTACAAATTCAATGCAACATGATAAAAAACCTCAACAGGAATTTTTGTGTTTAATTCTGTGCTTTAATAATAGTTTTCATCTTAAAACATCCTATTGTGTAAATTTCCAACACATACAAAAGTGAAGAGAATAATATAATGAACTTTCCTATAACCATCAACCATAACAGTGTCAAAAATTATTAGCACGTGGCCAAACTTATTTATACCCACTTATCACTCTACCCGCATTTTGAAGCAAATCACAGACATCATATAATTCATCTGTATGTAACTCTAAAAGATAAGCCCTCACAAAAAAATTGCCAAAAAAAAGTATTGTGATATTATCCAATTTTAGAATGTTAGCAAAAATTTGATGGCTTTGAATCAGATACCAATCAACATCAAATTCAATATGCATGCACACAAAAGGCATGTGTTTTTCTTAGTATACATCTAAAATTTCCTTTAAACTATAAACTCTCCCTTCCATTTTTCCCTGTACTTTATTTGTTAAAGAAACTGTTATTTGTCTCATAAAATTTCTCATGTTCTGTATTTTGCTGTGTGTGTCTTCATAATATCATTTAAAAATTTCCTCTGACCCCTATTTTCTATAAGCTACATATCTAGACATAGATGTTTAATCAGATCCCATTTGATGTTTTGGAAAGAATACTTAATTTAGGATGTTGCGTTCCTTCCATTGCACACTAATGAACTCACACTAATGAACTCACAGTATCTAATATCTCTTTGTTATGATAGATCTATGAGTCTATAGGTGATTGGCCTGATTCATCCATTATAAATTTAGTTCTTTATCAATTTTTCACCTGATAGTTTATCTGTTACTGATAACTATAATATAAATCTATTTGTTCAGGAGATACTGCAAAACAGTAAGACTCTAATTCTATCATTCCTTTTTCATTTATTGGCTAAGATTCGTTTATAAAGAATAGCCTTACTATCTCAAGTGTTTATGTTGAGGCATATATAGAAAAGGTGTAAAAAATGCCTGACTCTCCCACTTTAATTATCAGTTTTCAGAATAATATGTCAGTTCTCTAAAATTCTCTAGAGATGATTACTGAGTTGTTTTATGTATCATAACAGCATGAATTTTCTCATATTAGTTATTTTTCCATCCAGTGCAGTTATTTTTATGATTTTGAATTTATCTCATCTTTGCCAATAGAAATCTCTTCAATTTTGTTTCTTTGAGGCAGATAAAGATTTGTTTTATTGAATATGTGTGATCTGTATAATTGCTGAAGCCACTCTACATAGACAAAAGAGGAAATTTTATTTCTTGGTATCTTCCTCCTCGAACAGTCTTGATGATTCCTTCTTGGGCTGGAGCTGCTCTTCACAGTGCTTGGTCTTAGCTCTGTGGGCCTCAGCCTGGTCAGCCAGAAGCTTCTTGTCAGCCTTGTCTGCCTTGAGCTTGTGGATGTACTCCATGAGAGTCCATGTGTTTTTGAACATGTTACCCTTCACTTTCAGGTATAGCCTGTGGTACAGGTAGTGGCCAATCCTTGTAGATCCAAGTATCTTCTGAGCAGCAGGTACTGAATTCTCATCCTCCTTCTCAGACTTTCAAGCACTGGCAGTAGCTTTTCTCTCACTGATGCCCATATGCCTGCCCTTCTGGCAGGCCATAGTGTTCTTCTGGCACCGAGCCCGGGAATGGACCATCGCAGGGTTCCAGATGCTCAACCCATCTTTGATCAGTTTCTGGACATGCTGACGGGAGTTGGCTTTGGTGATTTCACTGGTCTCATTGAGGTCTTTTCAGCTCTTCTTTTTGCCACAGAGGAGGACACTGGAAGCAAGCATCTTCTGAAGTCTGAGCATACTCATGCCTGCAGCCACAGTGGCGAAAGGAAAGACAGGCATCTCTTAAATTTTTTTCCCAAGTCCTTTGGAAATGATCCTTGTAGGCATTGACTCATCCTCACTTTTTGGTAGGACAAGCAGTCCCAGGATCTTCTTTTCTATTTTTTGCCCAAACCAGGAAATAGTCATGTCTCTAAGGCACCTTGTAACTTTTGTAGGAAACAATGTTTGTAGTCTACAGTTTGGCCACTGGTGAAGCTCATTGCATTGCTACTTAGTTGGTCACTGTTTCTAGGCTATTTCCAAGTGTTTATATTTCTGATTCAAATTTCAGTTTATGGGTTTTTTTTTCTATATTTCTTTCATTTAACATATTTAGCTCTTTTCTCTTAAACTAACAATCTTGGTTCCATTTGAATGTATATACTATAATTTAAGAAAAACTTTAGAATGACAACAGTCATATTATTTATAATGTGATTAGTAAAAATAATTTGAAGTTTCTTAAAGTTCTTAGTTTATGCTACTTAAAAATAATATGTGTATGGTTAATATATCAATTCATACACAGTTGTATTCCCTTGTTTTTGTGGATTTTTTATTTTGACTTAACTTTGTTTAATGATTATTTAAAACATTATTGTAGTTTCAAAGTCAAAACCCCAAAGTAAGGCACATTTGAAAAAACTCAAGCTTCTCTACCTTGTCTCTCTTTCCTGGATGTCACCATTTTTTTTTTTTTTTAAGATTTTTTATTTATTTATTTGTCAGAGAGAGAGTGAGTGAGAGCGAGCACAGGCAGACAGAGTGGAAGGCAGAGTCAGAGGGAGAAGCAGGCTCCCTGCGGAGGGCAAGGAGCCTGATGTGGGACTCGATCCCAGGACGCTGGGATCATGACCTGAGCCGAAGGCAGCTGCTTAACCAACTGAGCCACCCAGGCGTCCCACCATTTTTTTTTTTTTTTAAGATTTTATTTATTTATATGTTAGAGAAAGAAAGAGGGAAAGCACAAGCAGGGAGAGCAGCAGGCAGAGGGAGAAGCAGGCTCCTCTCCCAGCTGGGAGCCTGATGTGGGACTCCATCCCAGGACCCTGGGATCTTGACCTGAGCCAAAGGCAGCTGCTTAACTGACTGAGTCACCCAGGAGTCCCTGATGTCACCATTTTTATTAGTTTTTGGTTTATCTTTCCTTTCTTTTTAAAATATGTATAGGTATATCTCTATATGTGTATTCCTGTTTCTCTTTTCTTTGATAAACGTAGCATACTATAAATGCTTAAACACCTTGCTTCTTTTCTCCGAAATAATATATCCTTGCAGTATTTATTAATATTCCTCATTCTTTTTACAAAGTACCTAAAAGTCATGGGACTCTTTGTGGAGCAACATGTAATATTTACATTTGGTTTTTAAAATAAGTATCTTGTACTAAACTTGTTCCTGCTGTCTGTTATTGTGACAGTGCTTAGTAGGCACTGTCCTAGTGCTTTATATGTATTGCTTCCATTGATTCTCAGGACTTCCTGGTAAGGAAGCAGTTATGCTATTTCCATTTCTTATTGAGGAAAAGAAGGCATAAAGAGATTAAGTGACTTTACCAGGGCTTGTAGATAGTGAATGGGCAGGACTGGATTCACATCTAGGCAATCTGACTCCAGGGTCCATGCTGTTTATGACTCTATCATACTGCCTGCCCCTTCTGGAATACAGAAAAGGAAATAAATAAACAGAAGGAGTTAATACAGTTGAAGAAAACATACAAAAGAACGCTTTATATTAAGAACTTTTTAATCACTAACATTTTCCCCCACTTAATGAACAAATCTTATTTGATTTTAGTGACAATTTATTTTGATCTACTTCACAAAAGTTTTTTGAATATTCTTTAAGGACATGGTTGAAGATGTGTTGATACCCAGTGCTTGACAGATGAGGTACCTGAAGTCTTGGAGGAGGCAGAAGATATGGCTGGTTGATAATAAGTAGGAGCTTCAACTCTTGCTTCCTGTCTCACATAATAAAGCTTTGGAGCCTTTGAACCCAAGTAACCAGTTATCACTCTGAAGATAGCATATTCAATTCTAGACCCTTCTAAGCCTGAAGAAGAAGGCTGAGTCTAGTTCTGACCGTGCATTAGCATACTTGCTTCTAAACAGGTCACCCTCACCTAAATTTTCCTTTCGCTTTTCCTTCTACAGCTCTCAGAGATGGTGTAGTTCCATTGATATATGGCTGCTCATTGGACTACTTCTTTTTTGTTTGTTTGTCAGTTTTACTGAGAAATAGTTGACTTACATTGCTGTATGATATTCTTCATGATAGTCTGATTTATGTATTTGTGAAATAATGACCACAATAGGTTTAGCCAACACCATCATCTCATATAGATACAATAAAAGAAAAGAAGAAAAAAGAAAAAAAAATTCTCCTTGTGATGACAGCTCTTAGTATTTACAGTCTTAACAGTTTTCTAATATATCACACAACAGTGTTGGCTACAGTCAACATGTTGTACGTCACATCTCCAGCACTTACTTAGAACTGGAAGTTTTGATCTTTTGACTGCCTTCCTCCAACTTCCCCTACCCCACTATCTGCTCTGGTGCCCACAAGTCTGATCTCTTTTTTCTATGAGGTTTTTCCCTTTCTCTCCCCCCTCCCCTTTTAAAAGTTAATATAAAATGTATTATTTGCTTGGGGGGTACGGGTCTGTGATTCATCAGTCTTACACAATTCACAGCACTCACCATAGCATATACCCTCCCCATTGTCTATCACCCAGCCATCCCATCCCTTGCACCGGCCTCAATCCAGCAAGCCTCAGTTTGCTTCCTGAGATTGAGTCTCTTCTGGTTTATCTCCCTCTCTGGTTTCATTTTGTTTCATTTTTCCCTCCCTTCCCCTATGATTCTCTGTCTTATTTCTCAAATTCCTCCTATCAGTGAGATCATACGATAATTGTCTTTCTCTAATTGACTTTTTTCGCTTAGCATAATAGCCTTCAGTTCCATCCATGCCTTTGCAAATGCCAAGAATTTTTTGATGGCTGCATAATATATGATACACACAAACAGACACACACACACACACACACACACACAGAGGCTTGTATTGCTATATATTTTCCTCTCAGGACTGTCTTTGCTGTGTCCCACAGATTTTGAACCGTTGTATTTTCATTATCATTTGTTTCCATGATTTTTTTCAATTCTTTAATTTCCTGGTTGACCCATTCATTCTTCAGTAGGATGCTCTTTAGTCTCCATGTATTTGGGTTCTTTCCAACTTTCCTCTTGTGATTGAATTCTAGCTTCACAGCATTGTGGTCTGAAAATATGCAGGTAATGATCCTAGTCTTTTGGTACTGGTTGAGACCTGATTTGTGATCCAGGATGTGATCTATTCTGGAGAATGTTCCGTATGCACTAGAGAAGAATGTGTGTTCTGTTGCTTTAGGATGGAATGTTCTGAATACATGTGTGATGTCCATCTGGACCAGTGGGTTATTTCCTTGTTGATCTTTTGCTTGGATGATCTGTCCATTTCAGTGAGGGGTGTAGTTGAAGTCCCCAACTATTATTGTATTATTGTTGATGTGTTTCTTTGATTTTTTTTTTTTATTAATTAGTTTATACAGTTGGCTGCTCCCACGTTAGGGGCATAGATATTTAAAATTGTTAGATCTTCTTATTGGACAGACCCTTTGAGTATGATATAGTGTCTTTCCTCATCTCTTATTGTGGTCTTTGGCTTAAAATCTAATTTGCTTGATATAAGGATTGCCACCCCAGCTTTTTTTTTGATGTCCATTAGCATGGTCAATTGTTTTCTACCCACTCGCTTTAAATCTAGAAGTGTCTTTGGGTCTAAAATGAGTTTCTTGTAGACAGCATATTGATGTTTTTGTTTGTTTGTTTGTTTTTTGGGTTTTTTTTTTATCCATTCTGATACCCTGTGTCTTTTGATTGGGGGCATTTAGCCCATTTACATTCAGGGTAACTATTGAAAGATATGAATTTAGTGCGATTGTATTGCCTAGAAGATGACTGTTATTGTGTATTCCCTCTGTTCCTTTCTGATCTATGTCACATTAGGCTCTTTATTTTGCTTAGAGGACCCCTTTCAATATTTCCTATAGGGTTGGTTTGGTGTTTGCAAATTCTTTTATCATTTGTTGTCCTGCTAACTTTTTATCTCTCCTTCTATTTTCAGTGATAGCCTAACTTGATATAGTATTCTTGGCTGTATATTTTTCTCGTTTAGTGCTCCGAATATATCATGCTAGTCCTTTCTGGTTTGCCAGGTCTCTGTGGATAGGTATGCTGCCAATCTAACATTTTTTACAATTTTTAGTTACAGACCTCTTGTCCCAAGCTGCTTGCAGGATTTTCTCTTTGTCTCTGAGACTTGTATGTTTTACTATCAGATGATGGGGTATGGACCTATTTTTATTGATTTTGAGGGGGGATTCTCTGTGCCTCTTAAATTTTGGCGCCTGTTTTCTTCTCCCAATTGGGTAAGTTTTCTGCTATAATTTGCTCCAATATACTTTCTGCCCCCTCTCTCTTTCTTCTTTTTCTAGGATCCCAATTATTCTAATTTTTTTCATCTTATGGTATCACTTATCTCTTGAATTCTCCCCTTGTGATCTAGTACTTGTTTATCTCTCTTTTTCTCAGCTGTTTTATTCTCCATCTTTTGGTCTTCTATATCACTAATTCTCTCTTCTGCTTCATTTGTTCTAGCAGTAGGAGCTTCCATTTTTTTTTTTTTGCATCTAATTAAAGCTTTTTTGATTTCAACTTGGTTAGATTTTAGTTCTTTTATTTCTCCAAAAAGGAATTCTCTAGTATGTTCTATGCTTTTCTCAAGGCCAGCTATTGTCTTTATAATCGTCATTCTGAGCTCTAGTTCCCACATCTTTCTAACGTCTCTGTTGATTAGGTCCCTAGCAGTAGTTAGTGCCTCTTATTCTTTTTTTGGGGGGTTATTTTTTTCTGCTTTGTCATTTTGTCCAGAGAAGAATAAGTGAATGAAAGGACAAAATGCTAAAAGGGTAACAATAACCCCAGAAAAATATACACTAACCAAATCGGAAGAGGTCTGAACCCAGGGGGTGAGGGAAGAAAGGAGGAAAAAATACACACACACACACACACACACACACACACACACACACATAATCGGGCTGGTGAATAGAAGAGAGCCACACACTGATTTTGGTTGTATTTTTCTTTGTTAGAAGAGATGGCTTCCCAAAATTTTAAAGAAAAAGAAATTATATATATACAAAAATAGTGGTGAATACGACGAAGGGATGGAATATGACTGTGAGGATGAATATTAAAAAAGATTTTAAAGAAGAGATTGATAGGAAGTTGGTTAATAAAAGAAAGAAAAACATTAAAAAAAAGGGAGAGAATGTGAAGAAGTGGGAGACTAGAACAAAGCCATACACTAGATTTAGGGTATATTTTGGTCTGTTAGAAGAAACTGTATGCCACAATTGTAAAGAAAGAAAAACATATATGTACAAAAATAAGGTTAAATATAATGGGATAAAATATGACTATAAAAATGAAAATTAAGGAAGATTTTAAAAAAAGTATTGATGAGACAGAATCTTGGCTAAAATAGGAAAGAGGAAAATTTTTTAAAAAATAGGAAAAGAAAAAAGAAAATTAAAAAATTTAACTTGGAAAGACTAATGAATCATGGAAGAACATCCATGAATACTATGTCATGTATTTTTCTAGTGCTGGAGTTTTGCGGGTCTTATTGATTGGTAAACTTGGCCTTGGCTGGATGTTTTTCCTGATTTTCTGGGTTAGGGTCCTGTTGCAGGGAGTCTCAAGTGTCTTCCCCTTGCTAGGGGCCAGCCTAAGTAATCTGCTTGGTTTGGGTTCTGTCTCAGTAGCTTTTGTTCCCTGAGCACTTTCTGTACAACTTGGAGGAAGAGAATGAAAATGGCAGCCCCAGAGGCACTGAGAGTGCCAGGCTCCTGTCTTCAGTGAGCCCTCAGGGAAAATTAGTCAATCATGCCTGTCTCCCTGGTCTCCAGCTGAGGTCCGTGCTCACCTGGCCTGTGACTGAGTCTTTCTGTCTCTGGTGCATGGCCCTCTTTGGAGTTTTCAGACCCAGCTGATTGCTGCAGTGCGCTCTCACACTGCTCCTTCTGGTGGTGTGTGTGTGTGGGGGGGGATTCCCCAGATCTGCCACTTGTGGTGTCCTTGTTTGAAGAGCAGTGGCCCAACTGTGCTTAAGATCACGGCTTAAGGTAACCCTCAGCTGAGAGCCCATTTCTCAGCTCCGCCCTTGCAGCTGGCTTCTCTGCTCAGATACCTGGGAGTTCTGCCAGTTTCAGGCACCCCCAGTCTTTCTGTGATCCTGAAGGTCCTGAGAGCAAACTGTCCCAGTGAGGATTCCATCCCCAACTTGGCCAATGGAATGATGTCCCTCCATGGAGCAGATTTCCAAATGTTCCAATTTTGTATTCCACTGCTCTATCATTTGCCAGTAGCCAGCTGATGGAGGCTCCCTCCCCTCCATACCCCATGGTCTATCTTCTCATCTATCCCCTTGGATTCACTTCTCTGCATTTCTTACCTTCCAGTAAGTGGTCGCTTTTCTGTTCATAGAATTGCTGCTATTCTTTTCTTCAGTCTTCTGTTGATTTTGTAGGTGTTCAGAATGGTTTGATAACTATCTATTAGGTCTCCTACTCCTCCACAATCTTGCTCCCCCTGGACTACTTCTAATTTCATTGTGAATTTCCTCTTCTTCTTCTTCTTCTTCTTTTCAGTATTTAGTGAGGCACTGATCATTTTTCTAATCTTGCAAATGAAAAGTCTACTGTATATATATATGTAGTATTTGAAAATACCTGCTTCAAGGGAAACATGATTTTAAAAATTCGATGCCACAGTTAATTGGCTTTAATTATATATAAAAAGTAGAAACTGCTGAATCCTATGCCTTTTCTTTCTTTATTGAGATTATTGTGCTTTTAAAAATCTGCATTAAAATATGAGATGGAAACAAACAAAAATATTATCAGAAAAATAATTTTGATAGTCTTAATTAAAATATAAATCCACACAAATATGGAGATAAATTAAATAGTTTTTCAGTTACTATCTAAGTAAGATCCTGCATTTTAAATGTTTTATTTTTATTATCTACTTATTTTTGTAACTTTCTGGTTATAAAAATCTTTTGTTTATACTATATTAAGTTTCGGTTGTTTTATGTGTTTTTATGTTTTTTTCTTGTGTTTGTTTTTTATACTTATTTATTTATTAGAGAGAGAGAGAGGTGGCATGAGCAAGGGGAGGGATAGAAGGTGGAAAGTGTACTCCTGACTGAGTGCAGAGCTAATGCAGGGCTCAATCTCAAGACCCCAAGTTCATGACCTTAGCTGAAACCAAGAGTTGCATGCTTGAGTGAGCCACCCAGATGCTCCTTCTTGTCTTTTTCATGACTTTTTAAAAATCCCATCTATGTAGAAATAACTTTAACTTAAATTACACATTGTGTTATATTTATCTGTTTTTGAGGGGAAAGGTGAAGGAAGTAAAACTTGTAAAGTAGACTAAACACTCATAAAAGAAGACATAGGAAATAACTTAAACACAGGAAATCAGGGTTCTGGATAATCTCACTAATTTAGAGTGATAAAGTGGATAGAATATAGTTTCTGGTATCTGAGTCATGAATTCCTTTCAATCTCCTTTACTTATAACACTGTTCAAGTTATTAATGATCTCTACACATATAAATTGCCTCTCAGATTATTTTGAGAACAATAGGACAGCAACTAGTAAATCCATGGACAGAGTACCTAATTAATAATTTTGCTTTATTCATATATATTTCATTCTAGAAATGATCGAAGTACATTCAATAACTTTTTACTTTATGTTATAATTTATTTTGCAAAAATACTATGTAGATGATGCTATTTATACATAAGACATATATGCATACATACATCTGCTTTGCCAATAGTGTTAGATGCAAAGATTATAAGGATGAGTAAGATAGCATCCTACTGCAAGAAACCTACCAGTTTTTTATTTCTGCCTCTGTGAGAGAGTCCTTTTGGACTTAGTTTTGATTGGCTATGATTCTTTAGACAATATCTACAACAAATCAGAACTTAGTATGTAGCCTTACAGAAAAAGAATTGTAGAGTATTTATTCAGTACTAAAATGATTGATCTTGTATTAAATTCTAGTGTATTAGGTCTTCCCTAGTTTTCTTGGATGGGGTAAACTTAATCCTCTAATCTTCTCCCAGAGGTTTGCTCTTCTTTGCCTTTATCATCATCCCACTTATTAACAGCTAGTAAGTACAAGTCTCTTTAGCTATCTTGCCATTACCAGTATGAATTTCTGTCAGGCATATTGATTATGATTTTTATTTCTCCACAATGCTTGTTTCTAATTCTCTTTACCTAGTTTTCTACTTCAAAATTTTGCTGCCTACAATATTCTCTTGGCTCTCTCCTCTAGAATATTTGCACATTAAATCATGCTTCAGAGTCATTTTATTAAATTCCTCTTATTCATGATCTCTTTGTTGTTTGGGTGGTTACATGCAATTATTTGGAACAATCTTAAAGAACCCAAAGGGCCCAAAGTAGCTATTCCTATTAAAATACACCTTCTTATTGGGTGTTAAATAGTTTACTCTCCTGTTTAGGCACACAGCTAGTGCAAGCAATGAAAAGGTACAGGGCATCTTGGATACTTTGGAATTTCAAATTATTTCCTGATGTCTTCTCAAATCTTCCTATAAAGCTTTGTGAAGCTTTTCTAAGATTGAAAACTGCATGCAAGCACCCAAGGGTCAGGCCTTTCCTAACCTATGCTTAATGGCTTTGCTGTGTGAGCTAAGATCATTTATAAAAATCACAGAAGAGCAGATTCATCTGTTACCATGTATAGTAACATCTCAACGAGACAACTAAACATGACAGCTGAAGGGACTTGCAATTGAGAGAGAGGAAAAAAAAAAAACAAAACCAAAAACAAAAAACATGAGCAGAGTTGAGAGCCATATAATTATCCTCATTCACACTGTGACTAGCTTTAAAGTGATTTATTCAAAATGGTTACCCATGTACTCTTAGTCACCTCCTTTCTTGACTAAGTGCTAATTCTGATTTTGGTATTTCTCTGTAGAATATATTTGTCTTGCCTCTTGAAAAAGAATTGTGCTGAATTTTCAGTAGTGTTTAAATCAGTTAATCATATTTCCCAATTATCCCATAACATTACTTATTTGAATTTCAAGTTGCAATGTTCTTAGAGAAAGCTTAATATCTTCATTATACATACAGTCATGGTTAGCTAATTAGCATCCTGAATGCTGCAGTTTAACCGGGATGTCACTGTTTCTGGGTTGAATGATATATTGGGTTTTATTATTTAAAAATTGTAATGATATTTAAAAATATCATTGTTGAATTCTAATTAATAAGAAGCCCCCTTGCAAGTGTCCAGGCACCATATGAATGCATTATAGTTCTCATTTATTGGTTTATAAATAAAAGTACCCTTGAATGTTTTCCAAAAGACTAATGTGATTTACAATACAGTTAATGAAAATTAAGCTATATTGGTTTTCCTGAAGGAAAATTGCACTACATAATTATTTTAAAAATCACTGTTTATTTCTTCAATTTGTTGAAAAACAAGAAACAGATTCAAAACCTAAGAGAACACATTGCATTTGACATTGTCTGTAATTAAAAGATCAGTGCCTCAGAAACAATTTTATCTTGAGTTACCATTTTAGTTGCCATTGTACTTAAGGATTTTTTTATCTCCTTTCCTTAAATAGGCATTCTTGTTTTTTAAATACAAAATGTAAAGGAGCTGCAATTATTTGTTATTAGATAAGTATCTTGTAGTTTTACTAATTTTTAGCATTTAGGTCTCGTTATTTTAATTTAATGATTATTATACAATGTACAAAAATATGAATCAACAGAAGTCAGAGAAATGAAGTGATGTGTACTCTGTTACATGTTGGACAATGGCAGAATTGGTACTAAAACTCAGGCCTCTGAATAGCCAGTCTAATGCTTTTTCCTTTATCTGGACTTTTGGTTCCCTGTGATCACTTGAGCTGTGGTATCCTAGAAAATATACATTCAAGGTTCCTCCCTGTCTGTCATGGCCTGGTAGCTCTTTTCATTTTAGCACTCATTACTATTCCATTGTCTGGGGTACCTGGTTGGCTCAGTCAATAGAACATGTGATTCTTGATCTTGGGGTTATGAACTCATGCCCCCTGTTGGGTATAGAGATTACTTTAAAAAATCATATTTCATTGTCTGCATGCACAATAGTTTATCCATTTACCTACTGAAGAACATCTTGATTGCTTCTGGGTTTAGGTAATTATGAATAAAATGATTTATAAAATCCATGTGAAGTTTTTGCATGGAGGTAAGTTTTCAATGATTTTAGGTAAGGAGTGAGATTTCTATATTGTATCATATGGAAGGAGTATGTTTAATTTTGTAAGAAACTGACAAAGTTTTCCGAAGTCTATACTATTTTGCATTCCCTCCAGCAATGAATGGACATTCCTGTTGCTCCACATCGTTAGCACTATTTAGTATTCTCAGTGTTCTGAATTTTGATCATGCTAACAGGTGTGTAGTGGTATCTCATTGTTGCTTTAATTTGCATTTCCCTGGTGACACATGATGTGGAGCATGACATCTTTTCCATAGTAACCTTTTAACAGAATCATTCCCTTCTTAAAACTCATCATTGACCCCTCATTACTTGTGAAAAACAGACTCTATGATGGCCTGGACAGTTTGCTATGATTTGGCACATGCATAGTTACCTCATCTTGTATTAGATATATATTGTTGCTGTAACAAATTACTACAAGCTACACATACTTAAAGCACAGTGCTTAAAACAACACAAGTTTATTATCTGAGGGTTCTCATAAGCCAGAAGTCCAGCATGGATCTTGCTGGACTAAGATCAAGGTGTCAAGAGGACTATATTCATGTTGAGGTTCCAAAGAAGGATCTTTTCTGTTGCTGAAGATGCACAATTCAAATTCACAGGGTTGTAGGACTAAATGTCTCTATTTCCTTGCTGGCTGTCACCTGGGGCAGCCTTAGTTTCTTGGTGCCTCACTTTAGTTTTTGCACATGAACCTCTACACCTCAGAACCAGCAATAGGGCATCTATCCTTTTCAGGCTACGATCTCACCAACCTTTCTTCCATAGTCACATCTCTCTTTGACTACAACCTGAAACCACTTTTAAGGAATTGAGAGATCAAATTAGCCCTACCTGTGTAACCCAGTGTAATTTTCCCATCTCAAGATCTATAACTTTAATGATATCTGTAAAATACCCTTTGCCATGGGTTCACAGATTTCAGAGGATGTAAGAATTTTTATTCTTATCACACATCTCTTATTACCTTGATCACTCTCTAGCCACATTGCTTCCTTTCTGTTCCCAAACCTGTGAAGCACTTTCCTACCTGAGATACATTGAATTTCCTGGGTCTTCCTCCTTGGATTTCTTCTTCTGACTCTTTGCATGGTAGTAGACTTAGTCAAAGTTGGTTCAGAAAGTAGGTCCAACTGAATTCATAAATAAGAATTTGGTGAAGTGAAGCTATGAAAATTTGGGGAGAACGGAAGCTGTAGACAAGATATTGAGTCTGACAAGTAAGAAGGTAATACAATTTCTCAAACTTACATGGTTGGACCGTTAACTCAGGTCCCTGATGTATTGGAAGAGGTTGAGTTTTGGACATGTGAATTTTTTTTTTTTTTCTGCAATCAGTGTCCACTCTTGTATTGGGATAAGGAAAGTACATGAGGGTTTATCAAAAGCAATCAGGAAGCTCATTTGCATTCTTCTTCTCTAATGCTGGATCTTTTGTTTTAGCTGAGGGGTTAGTAGGCTACTGATTTTGAAAAAGAATCATTCAAATAAGAAGGCATTGCTTAAGAGAGAGTATAAAAACACCAGTTATTTTTCAGTTAAGTGTCAATCTTGATCTTTTTACATGGAGAATGAGCAAATATATATTGCATAATTGTTAAGTAGCAAGCCAGTAGAGTGTGTAAAATAGAGCCAATGCTATGACAGCCCTCCTAGTCTGATGAAACTCCATAGATATCCATCACCTTGTATTAGAAAATGCAATACAGCCCTTAGAAATGTCATTGCTATTTTCAACTCAACATTATTTGGGACTGGTGAATAAATTAATCAGTCTCCCTTTTAAAACACTGTAGCTTCATTTTTTTGTTTGTTTTGTGTTTTTTTTTTTGTTTTTTTTTTTTTTTTTTAAAGATAACTCTGCTTCAGGATTTGAAGTTTGATGGATTGAAGAAGAAAAGCTTTCCCCTGTTTATATCCTGGTAAAGGGAAGCCTTGCTCTTAATTTCATTTCTTCACATTAGCTAAGGAAATTTTTGTATCTCAGGATATAACCTGATGTTTAATAGTGGAATGAGCAGTGTAAAACAGGATATGATTTGGAATTAAGGAAATGGAATACAGTGTGGAAGAGGCTGAGACATTACAATGAATCCTGGCTTTTCTGTAAAATCTAACTGTTGTACTTCTTAAGGCTATTGATTGTTAAGGGTGTTGGCAGAAGAAAAGGGAATCAGGTGGTCCTGAAGTGGTATTTAATGTTTTGATGGAGAATCCATGAACAGGTGGTAATGAGGAAGACACTAATAGTCACTGGAGATGGTCATGTAGGCAAAGTGAGGTAGTACCTTGCTTCTGAGGATCTAAAACACAGAATTCAACAGAAGGGTCCAAGTATCAGGAGTGTGATCATGATGGTGACTGAACTTGGGTATGGGGTGAAATACCTGACTGCAAAACTAAACAACCATAAGGCAGATTTGATGTTTAGTCACAGATCATTTTGCCAGAGCTTCTTTCATGACTCCATCCTTGATGAAATCACAACAAGATTTCTCATAGTGATATTTTTGAGCTTCTAAATGGAAGTTAAGGAGCCTAGCTACAGGGAGATGAAGAGACTATTACACAATTGTCTCCAAAACTTGTGGCTTTAATTTTTTTTTCTTTTTTATTCATTTCTATCCCCCTCTCCTTTCCAATCCTACTTTTTAATTCACTTCTGTCCCCCTTCTTTCTCTTCTTTGGTTCATGGCAAAGAAGAATAGAGGATGACAGTATAGGGGCCATGAGGAAAATAAGGGAACCTTATTTCTGTTAACCTTTGAGAAGTCCTGCCATAGACAATTCTATATATTTTTGAACAGGGATGTTACCAATGATCATCGAGTGAAGAAAGTCATATTCTCCAGTTGAGCAAACAGAGATTGGATTATCAGTCACCTGTGTGATCAATTTTTTCTTAAAGAAACACAAAGTATCTGCCCTTTATAGCATCAGCTGTGACACCAGAAGTGCATTACAAAGTATCTCCCCAAATTATTTCCTTTTCCTCCTTCTATCCTTCATTCAGCAGGAGTTTATCTTATTTTTCCTCTTTCTTGTGATTTTGAAATTTGTGTTGAATGCACAAGAGGGCTAAAGTACAACAGTTTCTTGGTGCAGAGACTTGCCACCCAGTTGGCATTTTTATTATAAGAACAATTACCTGGGGAGGTGATTTACTGGCAAGAACAAAATCATTGTATCCTATTATCTCCCAGTGCGTCCCTAACAGACTCTCTAGGACATAGTATATGGAATTCAGAGGGGTCTTGAGTACAGAATCAGGACATTCTCAAAATCTGAACAAGGAAAATTGAAAAATTGAACCTCAAACATCTGTATCTCTTTGTAGTAGATACAGTTGCTTATCAAGATGTAATAAGATAAATAACATTTGCCTTAAGGTAAATAGGTAAAGGGATATTATATGTTATTAATAGCCTTAGAATAATGCAGTCTACATTAATAACATCACAGCATCATGACCTCAGCATCATGACCATCATAGCATCATACATTAAACTATGTAAAATAGAAAAAGTATTCTACTTGACTTTGCATGATGAGTTATTGCTTTAGGTGCTTGGGTGCCTTTTAATAGGTCATCTGGAGTGCTCTCAAACTCTGTAATGATCTCAGAAAATGAATTCACTCTCAAACCAGTATTTGTTTTCTTTCTTTCGAAAAAGGGTTACTGTAAACACTTTATGACATGCTCCCCTTGATTTTTCTTTATCCTAACCCATTCCCATGCCCTTATTCAGTTACCCAGTGCCCTCCTGGTATTTCTGGGTGCTTGAGATTATTGAACCCCATAATCTTGACCTTTACTCTTTGTCTTCCATATTTTTTTTCTGTATGAGTTATCCATTGCTGTATAACAGCTGTAAAACCTAATGGGTTAAAATAATACACATTTATTATCTCACAGTTATGTGGGTCAAGAGTTGAAGAGTAGCTTAGCTGGGTATTTCTGGCTCAGGATCTCTCTGGAGGTTGCAGTCAAGCTATTGATGGAGGCAAGAGTCATGTGAAGGCTTGACAGGGGCTGGGATACCTGCTTCCAAGAGGACTCACTCACATTCACTTGGCAGGAGGCCTTTTGTTAGGGCAGCTGGCTTTTTCCACAGTGAGTGATGCCTTTTTTCACTGAGTCTTGGAATTCATACACCATCACTTCTTCCATATTCTATTCATTGGAAGAAAGTCACTAAATCCACCTTACTGTCAAAGAGGAAAATCAAGTGGTCTTGAAGGAAGGAGCATCACATAACTGGCGGGTGTATTTTAAAACTACCAAATCTCCCATAACCCACCTATTTCTTCAGGTCACCTATCTCATGTCTTTATTAGTTCAAGATGAAACTACTAACAATTGAGAGTAATTATGTTAAAATATTTAGTTCCTTTGGGGAACATAGTATAAAGATTAAAAAAGCATACAATCAGTTCATGTTGTGGCTCTCTACCATTTACTACTTATATGACTTTGGGAAAGTCATTTAAGCTTTATAAACCTGCTTTCATCAATTCTTAAATGGGGATTTTGATATCCACCTTGCAAGATATAGTAGAGTCAAAGTCATGCATGCAAAACAACTAAAACAAGAGTTTTCCATGTAACAGGTTCACAGTTGGTTGCTATAGCAACACTGATTATTATGGTAGCCATTGCATTGTATTTGGGAACTCTGTATTTTGATGACATTGGCATAACTCAAAGAAATTTCTTTTTTTTTTTTCAAAGAAATTTCTAAATGGTGAAAATCACTGTGCTAATGGGTATGAAGCAACATTTATTATCAGAGCTCTCCTCAGCTCAAAGGCTTATTTCCATCCCCCACTCAGCTGGTCCTTCCGTGATCTCGCCCAGAGAGGTCAGTGTATTTTTAGTCAAAACGTCAGTCAGTGTAGGGTCCTGGCTCTGAGCCCCTGCTCTACTGCCTATGAGCTATGTGGTCTTAGGCAAACTTTTCAACCTTTTTAAATCATCTTTCCTCATATATAAATTTAGGGATACTTATTCTCTTTTGCAGCACAGTGAATCAGTTGTAGCAGAAACAACAGTGGCTCACAAACTGATATCTCCTTTTGTTTAGTAAGTCAGTAGTTCCCAAATAGGGCTGTTCATTGGAATCCCCAGGAGCACTTAAAAAAAATCCTGATGCCTGGTCCCCATCTCAGAGATTTTGATTTAATTATTCTGGAGGCTATCTGGCATCTACACATTTGTGATTTTACAAAGCTCCCCAGGTATTTCCAATGTGCTAATAACCACTGGTTTAGGTCGATAATTTTCTCTCTTACATCATTAGACCAAATGGTCTAAATCAATTAGATTTCAGTTAAAGTAGTCTAAAACCACTTATTTGGATCTTATCTTTCAATGCTTTTGATCTTTTATTTTTTCCCCTCTTGAAAGTTTTATTTTTCTCAGCACACGTTTGACCCATTTGTTCTGTGCTTCCTGATTTTATTATGCTAGTTTTGCCCAACCCCCCCAAGTCCCTTGTGGTATGGGTCATATATTCTACTTTTTAAAATAAGAAAGGAATAAGCAAGTATAAATTCATGTTGTTGCTTTTAGATAGATTATTCTTCCAGCAGGAAAGATGACACCATGTTGCTTTGGTGGAAGTAGATGGGCATCCTGCATGCTTCATAAGAACCATTGATGAATGGTGTCATTGGCACACTGGACTAAGTATTGGCAATAGTGCATATAACAGATGGAGCTGAGTGTAGGCAGTCAAGTGTTCAAGCTCTGTGTCTGAATTGACTAATGGTTTTGATGGCAGAAATTCAAGGCCAGAGCACTGGGATGCCAGTCTTTGTGTCGTATGAATGCCTGCAATTAAAGCTATGAGACCACTCCCTTTCTGCTCTAACTCAAATTTAATTAATTTTGAATTAAAACAAATAGTTTTCATGACCATATGAGGTACATTTTGGGTTTGGCTCATCAGGATTAGTGTAATGACGTCTCCACCCCTTGGTTATTCCCCACAAAAGACCCCTAAGAAGCTGATTTAAAATGCCATCCAAAGTGGCATGTTGCTGTTAAATATTTTGATATGTATAGGGCATTTTCATATCCGTGTCCTATGTAGAGTATTGGTAGGTGTCCTGTTAGAAAATGCCAGTGGCCTAATGTAGCATAGAACCAGTATGGACATTTGGCACTTGTCCAAAACTCCAAGAAGGTCATTTCAGAACTATTTCAGGCCAGGTCTTGTCTAAAATAAAGATACAGTTCAAGATGTAGTTTTTAGATGAAAGTTTTTATTCATACCTTATCTGGTTATTGTTCTCATAATTAGCTGTACTGGTTAAAGTTCAGTCGTAATACATCTAAGATCGTAACATTAGTTCTATGTGGGTTATTTAGCTTTATTTTATCTCATTATCACAGATTGTTCTTTTAATCCTGCTAGGGGCCTTGCAAGGATCTTCTCTCTGGAAAAAAATGTATATAATTACTTTTAGATTTGGTATGCTAATACTCTTCATTCCCTACATTGGAAAACTATGTAACTCAGATTACTTGGCTACTTGTGCGGATACCGGCATATGATTTGAGTAAATTGGATCTGAGTTAGTGTAAACTCTCTCTTGGGTCATTTTCACCCTGTTTGCTTCTTTTCAGAGACTCCAACAGTAAAAAATATTCATGAGTGTAGGAACAGGGTAATTATAATGAACTGACTAGTGGTTTCATTAAATACATGGGACAAATGAAAATGAAAACACAATGGTCCAAAGCCTTTGGGATACAGCAAAAGTGTCATAAAGAGGAAGCATATAACAATACAGACTTACCTCAAGAAAGATCTCAAATATACAACCTAACCTTATACCTGAAGGGGCTAGAAGAAGAAAAACAAATGAAGCTAAAGCCCCAGAAGATTGCAAATAATAAAGACTAGAGCAGAAATACATGCTATGGAAACTTAAAAGGCAAGAGAACACATGAATGAAACTAGGAGCTGGTTCTTTGGAAAAATTAATAAAATTGATAAACCCTTAGCCAGACTTATCAAAAAGAAAAGAGACTCAAATAAATAACCTCACAAATGAGAGAGGAGAAATGATAACTGACAATGCAGAAATACAATTATAAGAGAATGTTATGAAAAACTATATGCCAACAAGTTGGACAACCTAGAAGAAATGGATAAATTCCTAGAAACATATAAACTACCAAAACTGAAACAGGAGGAAATAGAAAACTTGAACAGACTGATAACCAACAAAGAAATTGAGTTAGTGATCAAAAATCTCCCAATAAACAAAAGTCCAGGGCCAGATGGCTTCATAGGGGAATTCTACTAGACATTTAAAGAATAATTAATACCTATTCTTCTAAAACTATTCAAAAAAGCAGAAAAAAGGAAGGAAAGCTTCCAAATTCATCCTATGAAGCCAGCATTACTCAGATACCAAAACCAGATAAAGACTCCACTATAAAAGAGAGCTACGGACCAATATCCCTGATGAACATAGATGCAAAAATTCTCAACAAAATTCTATCAAATCCAATCAAACAGTACATTAAAAAATCATTCACCATGATCAAGTGGGATTTATTCCTGTGCAAGGGGGGGTTCAATATTCACAAATCAATGTGATATACCACATTAATAAAAGAAAGGGTAAGAACTGTATGATCCTTTTAATAGAGGCAGAAAAGGCATTTCACAAGGTACAACATCCATTCATGATAAAAACCCTCAAGAAAGTAGGGTTATAGGGACCATACGACCATGTAATAAAGGCCAAATACAAAAAAACCCCATAGCTAATATCATCTTCATTGGAGAAAAACAGAGATTTCCTTCAAAGTTCAAGAACAAGACAGCAATGTCCACTCTCACCACTGTCATTTCATGTAGTACTGGAAGTCCAAGCCTCAGCAATCAGACCACACAAAGAAATAAAAGGCATTTGAACTGGCAAGGAAAAAGTCAGTCTTTCACTATTTGCAGGCCATAGAATATTCTATATAGAAAATTTTTATATGTAATGTGTTAGTGTTACTATTAAAGTCACTGGCATATTCTGGCCCTACCTACTTTTAGGTTTGCTTCCAAGACCCGGGTCCTCAAAGTCTCTGAGCTGCCAATTCTAACACAGTTACCTTTGTGTTAGTAAGAAGAGATGAGGCTCTATTTGAATAATGAACACTAACACATCAATAGCTTACCGTACAAAAGTTTTACTCATGCAAAGTCCACTGTCTTCTCAGTGGCTCTCCAGGATACTTTCTTCAAAAAGTTACTTAGTGGGATTCATGGCTGGCTCAGTTAGATAAGCATCTGCCTTTGGCTCAGATCATGATCCTGCCTTTGGCTTAGATCATGATCCTGGGGGCCTGGATGGGAGCCCTACATTGAGCCCCGCATGGGGATCCCTGCTCAATCTCTCCCTCTGCCCCTCCCCTGCTCATGATCTCTCTCTCTCTCCCTCTCTCTCTCTCTCAAATAAGTAAGTAAAATCTTAAAAAAAAAAAAAAAAAAAAAAAAAAAAGAAGTGACTTAGGAAGATTCTCTGCTACCAGCTTGTGAAGCTATCATCTCAACATGTAGCTCCTTGGTCCTTAAAGCAAGGCAAAGAGGGAGACCTCCTGAGCTTACAGCTCCTGCTTGCAGCTCATAGTTTAGAACTGGAGGAATGTGTGCCCTGGAAGAGGAGGATAAAGGAGGACCTGGTAAGTGCAGAGCGCACGTTGCCATACTGTCACTTCATTCTCTTCATTTCCCTTCTCTGAGCTTCACCTCATATTTCATCGCTTGCAGGTGTCTCCAAGCTAGTCTTCCTGGCTTTGGTGCCTGGCGTCTTCAGTACATTCTCGACATTGCTGCCAGAATTCATCTTATAACAGTGCTTTCATCAGATCAGCTCTCTGCTGCAGTATCTTCAACAGCCACTCTCCATTACTTATAAACACAGTCCAGATTCCTCAGTGTGTGTCATATAAGGCTTTATGGTTTGGCTCCAGGCTACATTCCTAAGCTGAGCACTGTGTTTCTCCAACACGAACACTCAACTTGAATTCTCAGCTCCACTCACATTCATGGTCTTCTAAACACACCTTGCCCAGGTCTACCTCTGCATGATTATTTTCACTGTTTCTTCTACCTCTCTCTATCCCTGAAGAGTTTCTGGTCCAGGAACCCAAAGTAATTGCTGTCTTTCTTCTTTATTCCCATTTCATCTATTATTTGTGGCATTCAGCTGGCATGGGCATTGCTTACTGGCATCATTGCTTAACTTCTCATGTGCATTTGTCTTATCTCTTCTATTAGATCATTTGCAAATGGGAGCTGTATCTATTCCTGCATATCCCAAAGATCTCAGAAAAATGCTGAAAGCAGTCATGTATGGTAAAATTTGTTGAGAAAAATGAGTGCCTGAATGATTGAATAGGGAACTCTAATTTGCTTTACCTGATCCATAAGGTCCGGTTTCATGTAGTGATCTATTAACATTACAATGGGATTTGTATTCTTATTTCTAGTACATGTAGACAGTGTAGAATCTCTGGTTTAGAGGTCTTAAGAAGAATACTGGGATTCCTAATCTTCGCTTGGTTTTATGTAAAGGAAGTTTTAAATTCTCTTTCTTAGTGACCTAGGAAAGCTCATGGTTTGTGGTAGGGAATGTTTGGTTTTGGATTCTGCTTTATATCAATGTATTAATATTATGATTAAAAAGTAACTACACAGTTAAGAATGCAAAGCTTTGAAGCCAGAGAGCTTTGGGTTCAAATTACGGAACCTATACCATGTGATTGTGTGCTTTGGGGACTCACTTTCTCTGTTGAGTTTCCATAAAATGGTTATAGCATCTACCTCGGTCACAGAACCATTGAAATGATGAAATGACACAGTCTTCAAGACACTCAGCACAGAACCTGACAGAGTTATTGTTCAAAAATGGTTAATTCTACCACTAATATTTATGCTATTTAAGAAGATATATATGTCGCTTTATTTGAGTCTAAAAAGAAACATTGTTTTTGTTCTTTTTCTCCCTGGACTTTCCTTTTATTTTATTTTTTTAAGACTTTATTTATTTGAGAAAGGGAGAGAAAGCGTACAAACAGGGGGTAGCTGCAGAGGGAGAAGGAAAAGCAGGCTCCCCACTGAGCAGGGAGCCTGACCCCAGGGCTAGATTACAGGACCCTGAGATCATGACCTGAGGCGAAGGTAGATGGATGCTCAACCAACTAAGCTACGCAGGCACCATCCCTGGAATTTCTTTGCAAAACAGAGGTGGACAGAGGAATAGAGGGCTCCATCCAGAAAATAATTTGGCATCCAGTGCCCTAGCAAAGCTCACGTGCTGTGACCACTGCACAGATAAGAAAGAACTTCCACTTTGTGGCCCACTGGGCTGCTGGACCTGTTCCCTGTAGTGACTCCAGGGCTGGCTGGGTTATGAAAGGTGTGGTTAATTGTGGGAGGAGGTGGTGATATAACAACCTTAATCATGACTGCTCCTGCAATCCAATAAAACTGTAATGGCTATTGAAAGATAAAGGGCAGCTCCAATTAGAACATCAAAATAAAGAGTAAGAAAAAGTAATAAAAGGAAGACACTTTGGTTCATGCCCAGTCTTGTTTTGTTTTGCTTCTTAGCAGAGCAGCTGAATGAGAATTTAATTTGCTGTGAGTACTGGCAGTATGCAGGGAAAAAATAGAACTTACAAATGTTTTGAATTACTGGGAAGCTTGTGAAATTGTATGCACTGTTCAGTTTTCTACATTTTTATGAGTGTGATACCTTGTTTCAATAGTGGGGGTTGAGGTTGCTATGTTTAGGATTTGTTATTCCATTGTATTCTAAACAATTTAACAGATTTATCTGAGGTTTGAGGAACAAAAGACTTCAGCAAGTTGACAAAGCAAAATGTGGCAGATTTGATTTTATACCAAATCTAAATTTAATGTTCACAAACAGTGGAAAAATGAAATGAAGGGACGGTGGGTCTGGCAAATGGTAGTGCTATCTACATTTAGTTTATCCAAGCTTCTGCTTTTCCTTTCCTGACCTTTGGAAACCCAGTGCCCAGTAAGAATTGCCAAGGATTTTGTAAGCTACATTTTCTTTACCCACTATAAAAACTAATAACTTCTATATTGAGGAAATTATTTAAAACACTGATACTATAGCAGTTTCAACCATTTAGGCTTTTAGACTTAAAAAAATATTAAATTTTTAAATACATATAAATTTGAATTATAAGCAAATTTTCTTAATCTGGGTCAAATTTGGATGCAAGAATGGAATCAATTTTCTTGCATTTTTGGTAGGATCTAAAATTACTTACCTAAGGTTGGAACTTCCTGTTTTTCTAAGTCAAGGCAAGAATAGAGGATGTAGAATAAAAAGAAGTTATTGTAAACTGAGTTCAAAGAGTCAGTAACCAAGAATGATCATGGGGGAAGAACAAATAATGTGAAAATGTCTATACTACCTAGAGCAATCTACACATTTAATGCAATCTCCATCAAAATACCATCAACTTTTTTCAAAGAAATGGTACAAATAATCCTAAAATTTGTATGAAACCAGAAAAGAGCCTGAATAGCCAGAGGTATGTTGAAAAAGAAAACCAAAGCTGGTGGTATCACAGTTCTGGACTTCAAGCTCTAATACAAAGTTGTAATCATCAAGACAGTATGATACTGGCATAAAAACAGACACATAGAACAGTGGAACAGAATAGAGAGCCCAGAAATGAACCTTCAACTCTATGGTCAACTAATCTTTGACAAAGGAGGAAAGAATGTCCAATGGAAAAAAAAAAGACAGTCTCTTCAACAAATGGTGTTTGGAAAATTGGACAGCCACATGCAGAAGAATGAAACCAGACCATTTCCTTACACCACACACAAAAGTAGACTTAAAATGAATGAAAGACCTCAACGTGAGACAGGAATCCATAAAAATCTTTGAGGGGAACAGAGGCAGCAACCTCTTTGACCTCATGGTAACTTCTTCCTAAAAAATCACCAAAGGCAAGGGAAACAAGCACAAAAATGAACTATTGGGATATCATTAAGATCAAAAGATTTTGCACAGCAAAGGAAGCAGTCAACAAGACCAAAAGACAGCTGACAGAATGAGAGAAGATATTTGCAGATGACATATCAGATAAAAGGCTAGTATCAAAATCTATAAAGAACTTATCAAACTCAACTCTCAAAGAATAAATAATCCAATCAAGAAATGGACAGAAGACATGCAGACATTTCTGCAAAAGTCTGCAATTTCTGCAAAGAAGACATTCAAATGGCCAAAAGACACATGAAAAAGTGCTCCACATCACTCGGTCAGGGAAATACAAATCAAAACCTCAGTGAGATACCATCTCACACTAGTCAGAATGGCTAAAATTAACAAGTCAGGAAATGACAGATGCTGGCGAGGATGCGGAGAAAGGGGAACCCTCCTACATTGTTGGTGGGAATGCAAGTTGTGGGCAGCCACTCTGGAAAACAGTATGAAGGTTCATCAAAAAGTTGAAAATAGAATTACCCTCTGACCCAGCAAATGGACCACTGGGTATTTACCCCAAAGATACAAATGTAGTGATCCGAAGGGGCACATGCACCCCAATGTTTATAGCAGCAATGTCCACAGTAGCCTCCCTATGGAAAGAACCTAGATGTCCATCAACAGATGAATGGATAAAGAAGATGTGGTATACACACACACACACACACACACACACACACACACACACACACACTCAGACACTGGAATACTATGCAGCCATCAAAAAATGAAATCTTGCCATTTGCAATGACATGGATGGAACTAGAGGGTATCAAGCTAAGTAAAATAAGTCAATCAGAGAAAGACAATTATCATATGACCTCACTGATATGTGGAATTTGATAAACAAGACAGAGGACCATAGGGGAAGGGAGGGAAAAATGAAATAAGACAAAATGAGAGAGGGAGAGACTTAATCTCAGGGAATAAACAGGGTTGCTGGGAGGGGGTAGGAGCAATCGGGTGCCTGGGTGATGGACATTGGGGAGGATATTGCTATGGGGAACACTGTGAATTGTGTAAGACTCATGAGACACAGACCTGTATCCCTGAAACAAATAATATTTGTTAATAAAATTAAAGTGAGTATGAGAGTAAAGGGAAATAATTGGGTCACATTACCTTATGTTGCTGCAAAGAACAGATAAAAGATTCCCCAAAATGAAATTCTTATTTATTTTATAGCATAGAAAAATACAGCAAGGATTACTTAAAAATAATGTCATAATTATAGTGGAAAAAAAAAAAAAGAGTGATCATGAGGCTTGCAATGGGAAAGCTGGATTTATTTTCTTAAAAAGATTTCCTTCTTGTTTCCCTAAGAGCAATGTAAGTGGCCCTCTCAAAGATAAATGGCAAGAGAATGTTTTCAGGTTTCTATCTTTCTATTCTTCTGACTTGCCCTGACTCCAGTGCCAGCTCTGACAGGTGATAGTTCATGACATTAAAATACGAGGCAGGCATCAGTGACAGAGGAGCTGGAGCTGGGCTCAGAGCTTGAGCTACCCCAGGCCTCAGTCCACTTCAAAAAGCATAATTCAAGTGAAAAATTGTTCTTATAAGGACAGTTTCAAGAGAGGCTCTGTAGCTCCCCCTTTCATGACCCTGCCACTTCCTGCTCCATCTCTCTAGGAATTCTGGAGTTGGCATTGCCTTCTGGGTCGTCAGTCTACTGTCGTCAGTCTACTGCTAAGGACTTGCTAAGAATCAGCCAGTGGACGGTACCTAGGATTGTGATGTGATAAAGTCTAGTCAGGGGTCAAAATGGGAACAGAGACAAGGGTGTCTTATCAAAACTGGCTGGCTAACTGGGAAGTAGGGGCAAAAAGGGGGAGAGTGGGTGTCAAGTGATGCAGAGGCAAAGAAAGGAAGAAGGAAAAAAAAAGAAGGAAGGAAGAAAGGAAAAAAAGAAAAAGAAAGGAAGGAAGGAAAAGAAAAGAAAAGAAAAAACAGGCAGCCCATCCAGTACTCAGTTCTGAGCATCTTTAGAGAAAAGGCAGAGAGCAATTATGCCCTTTGGATTACATGTCTCTGGCTCTGACTTCCCCAATACCTCATTCTTATCTGTAAAAGAACTAAACAAACAAAATTGTTGCTGGGGAAAGCACGGGGTTATGCAGGGAACCTAATAAAAACAGATCTCAGAGTTCAGGTGTCTTTGAACAGCTACATGTAAATTACCTTTTTCCTGCATATCTGTGCCTGGGGACTTCTCTTCCTTCTCTCTTCCTTTTCTGCTTCTGCTTCCTACTCAAGCCCTGCTTTCTTATCCTTATTTGTTTTTGCTCTCACTTAATAACAACCAGGGGCTGCCTTGACCCTGCTAAGGTGAAACGCTGCTAGGGCTGCATGTAGGATTGTTCTTTTGTTGTTGTTTAATTCCTAATAGGTCCCAAACTTTAATCATGGCTGCAGGTGAGTTGAAGACTAATATTTTCTAAACTTTTGTTTGTGTGAGTATAAATGTATATAAGAATATATCCACATTATAGTCTTAAGTAAGATCAGGTTTATGCATTATTGGAAGACTAGGTTTAAATAAGGACTACATATTACATAGGCAGAGGCATTTTAAAATGAAATAGTGGCTTTTAGAAAATATCTGGTTTTCCTAAGGCTCTGAACACTAAACTATGGAGATGTTTCCCCAAATATTCTTTGTCTCGATTGTGTTTTCTCAGAAGATTTTGTGATCTGAGTAGCATCTCTTTATGTTTTTTATTTTGTTATTGTTTGTCTAATCTAATATATGCTTAGTTTTCTGCTTTACTAGTTTATTTATCTTTTTCAATAAGTTTTCAGAAAGGAATCCTTAGAAATGCACACTGTAGTCACTCTATGGCTGTTCCTAAAGATATCACAGTATGGAAAATACTACATATTTCTTGTGAAAGAGGATGAATATTTATTATATATCCCATTTAGTAATATCTTTCCCTTACCTGAGGATGTGGTCTCTATCTTAAACAAGGCTCAGTCCTACCTGATGTGACCTTTGGGGATTTAACACATCAGCCAGGGAGCCACATACCACAAATCTGCAGGCATGTGACTCTGAAAAACAGCTAAGGGTTTATACATTATATATAAAACAATGAATGTACTCTTTTAAAAAGGACTCTTGTAATCCATAGAGTGTGTTAGCTTTGATGGTCTCTGAGTCAGTGCTTAGTTGCTTCTTTTTATTGTTCTTTCTTCCCAATAATTGCAGCGGTCCCCTTGTTGTGCCTCAGGTACTGATACTAATGAGAATCTCTCAACACTTGTGGGTCGAATGACATTTTAAAAATTTTATTCTGTGAGTTGGGATTAGCAAATTATCTAAATTTATTATTTTAAAGCTTTCTGTTACATTTTCACATTACTGAATAACAACCTTTTTAAAAAAAAATTGTTTAGAGAAGAGAGAGAGGGAGAGAAAGAAGGGGAGAGGGAAAATCCCAAGCAGACTCCATGTTGAGTACAGAGCCTGAAGTGGGGCTCGATCTCAGGACCCTGAAATCATCATGGCTAAAATCAAGAGTTAGATGCTTAACTGAAAGAACTATCTGGGGACCCTTTGAATAACTGCCTTTTATATAGCCCAATAATCAAATCAGATACTGGATATTTATATACCTAGAATACAAAACAGGCTTAAAATAATCAATTTTAATGATCACATTTGCAGTAATGTCATTTAAATACTATTGGATGATTTGCAACTGGCTGATTGACGTTTTTTTCTTAACCGTGCTTCCTTGTATTTTTATTTTTAAAAATCCATGATTAAAAGTGAATGTAACAACGTGGACAGTGAGTTCACTGAGTGTGGTCAGAATCCAGGAGTGGGATCTAAGGCTATCTTTCAGGTATAATCCTTTAGGACAATTATGTAACCATTATTTTGACATGTGGCCCCTCCTAATTTCTCCAGGTTGTGAACCTGCTTTCCTCCTCTTTGTTCTTCATGTGAAACATCTCCCACTTTCATCTTCCCCACTGGACTTGGCATAATTTGTTTTCTCTTCCTGGAACATTCTTTCCTATTCTCATTACCTTCTAAACTCTTAGTTCTTTAGGCCTTGGTAGCACAATGTCCAGAAACCAATGGGCAATCACCCCAGCTCCATCCAATCTGCCCATGATGGGCTCTCATTACAACCTGCGCTTGTCCTCCATAGCATTGCTACCACTGCAGTTTCGCATTTATGTATGTGATCCTTTAGTTAATGACTTTCTCCCTACTAGATTGTAAGTGAAATGAAGATAGGAATAGTGTTTGTTTCTGCTTCCCTAGCATAGTTCCTGGCACAGAGTATTACATAGTTGTTGAATGAATATTTGAATGAATGAATATAGTAGGTAAAGAAGTTTATTATTAATATTATTATTATTATTTGTTTTTAAGATAAAAGATTTTGTCAATCTGGTACCTTCACTTATATAAGTATCTCCTTTGGTGGAAACAAAGCAAATAATATAGATTGGTATATTCCAGAGAAAATTTGGTTCAAAGATGAAACACAAAGTTTAGTAGGATTCTTTCAATTCTAGAGAGAGTAATAAAAACAAAGTTTCAGTTTATTCTATCCATATGCACATATGGCTACAATTTTATATATATATGCATTTATTTGTATATGTAAACAGAATGACTTTAATGACGTTATTAAGTGGCTACTATGTATAGGTAATCTATTAAAATTTAGAGAAGATAAAAACAACTAATAATGTTTTTGAATGTTCCTACAGTAGGTGCTTTCACACAATTTATCGCATTTATTTTCTGTAAGAGTTCTACTCTTACAAAATGACTCAGAAAGATGCAATATCTTTCCCAATGTGACAAACCTCATAAATGGCTCAGTTGGGAATTGTTCTTGGGAATCTCATGAAGGCACATTGCAGTCTTCCAGTTTTGGGGGAGCATAATTGACCAGGGTATGTAGATGACCAGGATTTCCAACTCCTCTGCTCTGAAATCCATTGCCATGCATGTACCCATGTCATGCTCTCCAAGAGCTGCTTCTAGCCTATGACAGCACAGCAGAGATTCTAAAATGAAGCTGTTCCTAGGACATATGGACTTCTTCATTGCCTGATGGGTTTGAAGATTCCTCAGTGGCCTTATTAAACCTTCTTTAGACTGTGCAGTATAGGAAGCTTCTACCCAAACTTCCCTCCTTGTCTCTGCATTAGGCTTGGTGTCTGACAACAATCCCGGCCTTCCTTACCTGAGCAGAATTCTTACATGGTTAATCCTGTGTTGGCATTTGCTTCTTGAAGGGTGCAGATAAAACCATTCTTCTAACAAGAAGCTCTTGAGAAGGGAAAGGGATAACATAAGCACAGACAGTTGGAAGAGGTCAGTGAGGTTTCAGCCAAGGCATTCGTTATGCTTTCCAGGGATGGGTCTTCAAGAAGGATTTCAGATTTTGCATTTTCCTTTAAGAATTGACACCTGCCTACCTGAGTTGGAGAGGCAAGAGGAAACAGTATGGAAAAAGGAAGCTTTATAGCAAAACCTGTATTTGACAAATGGACACTGTGAATAGAGTATAAGTATTTGTGGAAGGGAAAGATAGATTGAAGGAGAAAAAATGAAGCTCATATTGTTTAAACTCAGAAGATGCATATGGTAGGAATTAAGAGTATGAGCTTCAGAATCAGAAACATCTCAATTTGAGTTCAGGTATTTACAATAATATCTGTATGAAATTAGAAAAATTTAACCCCTGCTACTATTGTTTTCTCATATTTAAAATGTGGTTAATAATACCTACATCATCAATGAAAGGAGATAATGTATTGAAAGAGGGGAAAAAAAAAAACAAACCAACAACAAAAAAAGAAGTTTCTTCTTCAAATAAGCAAAAAATCCTGGAGATTATTAGGATTTGGGATTTTAAGTGAGTGTTTATTTCTCAGGCAGATAGACTTTAAAAACATATTACAGAAGGACTTAAATAAAGATAGACTTTGGGACACCTGGGTGGCTCTATTTGTTAAGTGTCCAACTCTTGATATCAGCTCTGGTCTTGATCTCAGAGTCTTGAGTTCAGGCACCATCTTGGACTCCATGTCCAGTGTGGAGCCTACTTAAAACACACACACACACACACACACACACACACTTGATATTTTTATTGTGTCACAAAACTAATTTAACTGGTTGTGTTTCCAAAGTAAAATATAGTATCAGAATTTGCACCTTGCATATCGCTGGGATAGAGAGTACTATAGTTGTATGTAAGATTTATTCAAATATTTTTGTGAAATATTTGCATAAAACTTATAAAGTGATATGATAGTCAGCTAGTCATGTAGCTAAATTTCCTAAATTCCAGGATTAAAAATTATTTCAGGATCCTTAATAGATGCCAGCTATGGGCAACTTCTTTTCTGGCATTTATCATTCTCTGGTTTTTTAATAATAAGATTTCCAAAATAGTACATGCCCTTCAATGAGAAGTTACTTAATTAATTTTGTAGGTGTGTCCATTTAATCTCTAAATTTTGATGGAATTTTTGTCCTTTTTTTGGTCTCATTGATATTGCTTATTTTATAAATATGGTTTATTCATTCAACTAATTCATGATTGTGTATCTTGCATTCACGGAGGACACAATTCCCAGATGAATTGAATATCATAACTACTGTTGCTAATCAATAAGATTTATAAAACACAGTCAAAAAGAAAGCAAGTGCGGATTTTATTTTTTCCTGATTTCACTTGTGTTTGGTGTAATGGACTTTAACTCATTAGTGCCCTACTCAGGAGTTGAAGATATGGCATTGTCTTATATATGTGAAACATTTCATACCATTAAAACATATAGGGAACAATTAACATTTAGTTTTCAGAGTATTTCTATTTTTCACATCAGAGCACCTTGTTTACTTTTTCTTTCATCAGGCCACAGAAGCCCGAGTGTTAATGCATTCACTATTCAGCTAACTTATTTATAGAAATAGTGTTGATATACATTTAAATATATGTGTATTAGTAGCTAATATATTTTTTATAAAATCATGTTTAAAATTTATATATTTTTTCCTTTTGGAAGTGCAAACATCTCTTAAAGCAATTTTTAAGATTTTAGTAATTTTATTCTTGAAATAAAGATGTTTCATGTGTGAGAAGGTCAGGCAATGGTGTCAGTTTAAGTGGTGATCAAAGAAGTCCATAGTTAACACCAAAAAAGAAGGCAGTTATTTTTTTTCTTGCTTTCCATATGCAAAGACCATATAAAGGCAGATTAACTGATGGGAACATAGAAAAACATGATCATGATTCTCCCTAGAAAGACTCAGGATTTTGAAACAAAACGTCCTTAAGAGTAAATGTATTCTAAAATTTAAAAAAAAAAAAAAAGAGTAAATGTATTCTTAGAGCATTCATGTTCCTCCAGCCTCAAGAGACCCAGCATGTTCCACAAGTAACTTAAGCTAATTGAAACAATAGGAAGAAAACCCTCATTATATTTTTGTTTATACATTTGTGAATTGCATATTAAACCCAGGAATAGGACGTCTGTTTGACTCTCCTTGCTAGTCCTTAATTTGGAAAGAAAGTCATTCTTTACATTTTTTCTTCTTAATTTGGTAAATTTGTAGTACATACTGTCTACTAATCAATTTACTAAATATTATAGATAAACATTAAGTTAAAAAGGCAGTGTTTCAGACTTTTTAAAGACTCTTCTCTTTCATAGTACTGTTGTCCAGTTACTTAATTTTGTCTTGGTTTATTTTAGAACCTAAAAATAAAAAGTAATTTCACAATATATTTTGGGATAATGAAGAAGAATGAAAAGAATTCATGACAAAGCTTCAAATTACTTATTTGAAAAAATGCTATATTTTCATTATTTATAGATATGAAAATGACTTATCTTAGTTATCTTTACTTTGTATAAATGGCTACACTAAAAGTTTATTCATAAGCCAAATGTCTAGATAGTCACATGACTGTAGGGAAAAAGGTGTTTCTTTATTGGCCTCCTTTGGAGCCTGAGAAACACATAACCCTGTCTGATACATTAAATAGCAAGGTTGAAGAAGGTCTCCTCATTTTCTATTTTTTTTCACAGTAAATCTCACTAGAGGAATCCAGATCCTAGGCTTGCCAGAATGTTTGGATATTTCTTAATGTGGAATGAAATTTGTATATTATTCTTCTACTAGGAAGATGAGTTTGTTTTTCCCTGAAGTCAAAGAAAAAAAAATGATTTGAGTTTTCTATCCACTTTAGAGTTTTTAAAATATAAAACACCAAATAAAAGTTTAATGATTGTTTCAATCTCCATATGATCTTATGTCAGAAAAATATATTGTTGAATAAATTCTTTGACAACAGCAAAACAATAGTTTGAATCAGTTAGAGAATTCAAATTAGGATCATTTCTTGGTGTTTGTAAAACTTTTTTTAAGGAGGATCAGCTGTGCTGGACATTTCAACTTTAGTTCTGTGCTTTCTACCAATGAGTTCTATAAAGGTACTTGGGCTGCCTAAACAAACAAAACTAAATAAAATTGCCAAGGTAAAGCAAAGCAAACAAACAAAATCCATGTTTCTAAAGTGCATTGAAGAACAGTTTTATTCATATATGAGAAGTTGGTTAGCAGCTTATATCTTCAGTTCATGGTGCATCAAATATGTGATCGGATTTCCTTTGGCTTTTTATGTCATAGATTTTTAGCTCAGTATGGGCATGTTAGGATGTTAGTGAGGGTGTTGTTGTGAATAGAACCAGTTATGACCTAGTTGTTGACTTTAGGTGGAGAAACTTATGATCAAAGGGGCCTACAAAGAAAAGCATAAACAGGTGTGCAGCAAAGGAAAAAAAAATGAACTACACTTTTACAGTAACGGCTCTTGATATACTTGCTGCCTCTAGAATGGGAGTTTTACATCAGTGTGTGGAGAAACAATAGGGACAATCAATGAACAGAAGAGAGATGCTAAAATAAAATTGAGAAGAAAAGCATGGCTATATCTTAGAATGTTGACCAATATTGTGAATACTGAAAATTCTTCAATTTTCCACTGAAGAATATGAAATTGATTCACACTCTTGGAGTAATACTAAATTTGACTAAATGTTTAATAAACAGGAAAAGTTTGAATTCAAGTGAATATGTTTGCTACATATTTTGCCTTTTTTTTCTCATAGGACAAAGGAAACTTAATTATGTTAGATTGTGTAGGATAATGTATGCTATTTTATATGCCCAGGTTTTGTAGTAAATTTGACATTACAATAAAATATTGCCCATTGATAGTGGCAACAAAACATCCGTTGGTAGATTTTACTGCATCATTGCACGTTTGGAAATCTGAACTGAAGAACAAGATAGTAATGACTAGCATCAGAAGGAGTTTGTTGCTAATTTCCTAATTTGCATAATGTATCTTTTACAAACTGGATTGTCAGTTTATAGGAGACACCAAATGTTCATATAATGAAGTTTAAAAAAAATTCTCAGCTGAAACATGGTCTAGTTTCCTGGCCAACTGGTTGGCACATGGTTTGCTTGGGATACTGTCATGGTAAATCCCAGTAAAAGTTTTTAAACTCCTTTAACTGGGATCCTCAAATGTTAACCAGTCAATAATATGTTAGAAGTGAATGTGGTGTTAAAAAATAATAGTACAGCCCTGATTTCTAAATCAATATTCTATGATTACTGATAACGTAAGTTATAAAAAAATATTAATATAACAACATTTATCTGTGGCCTATGTGTGACATTTGGCTCCTGCTCCTTCTAAAATTCTAAAATATCATGGATTATACTTAGCTGTTAGACTTGACAAAGGATTAATGTCAGTACAAAGTGAAGTTACACTTTATTCAAGCTGATACACTTTATTTAAGTATATATTTATTAATTTTTTCTTTTTTAGTTTTTATTTAAATTTTGGTTCATTAACATATAGTGTAATATTAGATTCAGGTGTATAATTTAGTGGTTCACCCAGTGCTCATCACAGCAAGTGCACAACTTAACCCCCACCACCTGTTTAACTCATCTTTCACTCCCCACCCCTCAAGATGATGCACCTTCAACTATCATATTTCTGTCCCTATAGTACTTTCTCTAATCTTCCTAGACAATAAGTGTAAATGCTTTTGTTTATATCTAGAAATCATCTCTTAGTTTTTTAGACCTTAGTTTTTCTTTTCTACTGCTTACCTCCTTCACCATCTTCTGATTGTTCTTTTAAATTAACTATATCTGGTATCATCATAGCTCCTCAACCTTTCCTTGCAGTCTGTCTTGCTTTCTCATCCTTGTCCAATATTTGAGGATATGACAAAGAAAATAAAAACACGCAGACCATAAGTATAGAATGTTTTGTTTGCCTACACAGCATTTAATTTTTTTCAATTGAGTTAGGTCACTCTATTTAAAGAGTTGGGATTTGTGACATGTCAAATTGAAATTCCAGATTCTCTTGAAAATCATATCAACACTGCGTCCATCTACCTTCCTACTCAGCAATATTAACTTGACTTAGCAGACATTTGAGTTTGCACTTCTGAACCCATAGTTCATCCCTTATTCAAGGCCACAATAAGTTTCATCTCTGCCAGAAAGTTTTTCTGTTCTTCCTGGTATTTTTAAAACTCCTAGGTACTTATAATCTCCATCTTTTATTTAGCTTTTTAATATCTCAAAGAGCTGAATGTATTTTATATAACATTTTGTTTCCCCTATGTTATTAGTAAGCCTTTTGGGGGGTAGGGGCTATGTCTATTTGTTATCAGTGAACAGAAATTGAAAATGCAGTCTGCCTATGGTTGCCTATGAATGACAATAGTTTTGGTAATCATTATCATTATCATAAACACTCAATACCATCAATATATTGAGCAGACCCAGCCCTTAAGGAATGTGTATTTTAAATATTAAAAATCCTTCAAAGTTAAAACAGCAAAATATTTGACATTATGCAATTCTTCCTGCTGAGTTAAAAGACTTTTTGGTAGCACCTTGGGTTGGTCTCCAACAGTGAGAGATTAGTGTGTGGCAGAAATGTGCACAGAATGAGAATTGAAGCTATTCTTTTGAAATGTAAATACACATTTCCACACCAAAAAATATTGACTTCAAAAGATGTAGCAAATGCACATTGCATGTTCAAAATATTTTATTTGTTTTGTTCATTGATACTTGTTATGTATTCTCATAAATGACATGATGAGGCTTAAATTTAAGCATCTATTTTATACTTCAGTCTTGGCCAAAAAGACTACCTACCTAATGGAAAATAGAGGAGTCAAAACCTTAGGATCCCCTGTACCTTCAACCTCTGAAGCCAAATTTTGCCCCACAGAGAGGACATATGAAATATGAGATTTATTGGAGTCTTAACTTAATCCCTCCTCCTCTCTATTGTTTGTAAGGCCCTGGATATTGCCTTATTTCCCATATGCAAATAGTAGAGCAATATGCCCTTAAGGGGTTCAACCTTGTTATTGATTTTGCATCAATCACTTATTAACTTTTTGTGAATTTTTCAGTGGAAACAAAATAAAAGCAGATCTACCCTGTGGAGCCTTCAGAATAGAAACTCAAATGCATTTACTTAATACCCAGTGCTAAAACACTGTGTGGTTTTAAATAGAAATGTTTCAAAGGGAAAATGTTGATGTTGCAGATAATGAAAATGTATATAGCCATGTTAATTTTTCACCCATAAGCTATTCCTTTAGTTTTTCTTTCAGAAGGTTTAGAGCAAGGATAATTTTGATAAAATTGAAAGTTCATCATTTAAAGAGTTCTGCCATGAAAGTGCCAGAGAATTTATAATACTCTTGTTGCTTCTAGCTAATACCCTACAATTACCATTCAGTGCGAGTTTTTGGTACACAACTACATACAAAATTTTTATATTTTACAAAGCCAAATAAAGTATCTGTCTTAAATACTTAGCCTCTATTTTACAATAAGGTATTCAACCAGTTGTGATTAAGCCAGTATCCATCATGTACCTCCTGTGAAGGGACACTTTTTTTAAAAGGTCAAGAATTGAAATAAAAAACTTATAGAATACCATATATCAAGTAATTATGATTATGTTTCAGCTACTCATATAGGCTCCAGTGAACTGCAATGGTGAAACCTAATTTCTGTCTTCAAAGATTTCACAAAAAAGGGAAGGACATAAACACACAAACAGATAATTGAAATATAGTATTTTAATGCTAAACTGAATATCCTCTTGGTATAGAGGGTAACAAGTTCTAGACTGGGAGGCAAGAGTTCTATCAGGCTAAGCCCTGCTGCTAACTAATTTTGTGACCATGTGAAGTCACTCAAACTCCAAGGACCTCATTATCTAAATATATAAAATAAGTTATGTATGTTCTAGATGACTTTTACATTTACTTTAATTCCTTCAATTTTTCTGGTGATACAGGTAATTAAAAGTGAAGATGAGACAAGAATATGTACAACTAAAAATGAAACTAATGCATTAAAAATCAAGAGTTTTAAGGGTAAAAGCAAAAAAGGAATAATTTTCCTGAAGGAAATTGTATATCATATATAATTTTTCTTAGAATGTTCAACTTATAGTATATTTAGTAATATGCCATCTCAATAAGAAATTACTGTTAACTTTTTCCTTAAGAACAAAATCTCTCTTTGATATCTAGCAATGTGAGTTAAAAAATGATTAAAATCAATGTTAAGTGATATGATAACTGGAAGTGAAAAAGAAAATGTCTTGTGTAAATACATCTGTGAATTTTTTATGTTTATAGCTTTTATATAATATAATTGCATATGGCAATTATTTGATTACATAAATTTTTCTAGGAACATAATTAAGTATAATTATGAAAACATGAAAATTATACCCATAAAGTGACTAATTAACTACAGTTTATTTAAAGGAATTGAGAATATTCAACAAGAAAAAACACATTAATGAAACACTGTGGTTGTGAGCAAAGCACTTGCCAAAAATTGCAATTCAGGACTGAGTCTCTGATTAGTTACTGACAAGACACTGGAGCTTGTATATTTATGCCTTTTATATGTGGTGATAGAAATGCCTACTACTGACCATAATTCTGCTACAAAGCTTGCATAAAATATGGTAAAAATTTTCCTGGAGTAATATAGAACTGTATAAAAACCACACACCAATAAATATGCATATTGAATCATAGTACTCTTACATGTTAGAATCAGAAGGAACATTTAGCAATCATCTATTTTGGTATCTTTGTTTTATAATAAGGAAAATATTTTAACAGGTTCAGTGATGTTTTTATATCATACTTACAGTGGCATAGTTGGGACTTCCAGTCCTGTTCTTTTCCCATTATTTTATAGCTTCTCAAAATTTGCCATTCTAACTTCTAAGAAGAAAAAGTAGAAAAAATCTATTAAATAAAACAAATTTGGGGCACCTGGGTGTCTCAGTGGGTTAAGCCTCTGCCTTTGGCTCAGGTCATGATCTCAGGTCCTGGGATCAAGCCCCGAATTAGGCTCTCTGCTCAGCAAGGAGCCTGCTTCCTCCTCTCTCTCTCTGCCTGCCTCTATGCCTACTTGTAGTCTCTCTCTCTCTCTCTGTCAATAAATAAATAAATAAAATCTTTAAAGAAAATTTACAAATTTATATTATAAAAATTTATGTTAAAATAAAAAAATTTATACTATGTAAATTTGAAAATTCCATATTTTAATATGACAATTATTGTTTAAAAGATTTTATTTATTGATTAGAGAGAGAGAGAGAGAGGCAGGGGGGAGGAAAGAGAGAATCATGACCTGAGCCGAAATCAAGAGTCAGAGGCTTAACTGATTATGCCACTCAGGCACTCTGATAATTATTTTTATATTAGCATTACATTAAGTTGCAATATTAGGTATATAAAGAGGGTATATATGTGTATATTTTAGGTTCTGTATATTAAGAAGTTGTTTATCTGTACCTCCACAAATCATCTAAAAATTACCTCCATTTTACACCAAAAATAATGATACCTAGGAATAAACCTAACCAAAGATGTAAAAAAACCTGTACTGTTAAAACTGTAAAGCACTGTGAAAGTAATTAAAGAGGATACAAAGACATGGAAAGATATTCCATACTGATGGATCTGAAGAACAAGTATTGTTAAAATGTCTATACTCCCCCAAACAATCTACACATCTAATGCAATCTCTATCAAAATACCAACAGCACAAAAAAAAGAACAAGAGGCAGTACCGAAGGCTAGGGACCTAATCAATACAGACATCGGTAATATGTCAGATCTAGAGTTCAGAATGACAATTCTCAAGGTTCTAGCCGGGCTCGAAAAAGGCATGGAAGATATTAGAGAAACCCTCTCGAGAGATATAAAAGCCCTTTCTGGAGAAATAAAAGAACTAAAATCTAACCAAGTTGAAATCAAAAAAGCTATTAATGAGGTGCAATCAAAAATGGAGGCTCTCACTGCTAGGATAAATGAGGCAGAAGACAGAATTAGTGATATAGAAGACCAAATGACAGAGAATAAAGAAGCTGATCAAAAGAGGGACAAACAGCTACTGGACCACGAGGGGAGAATTCGAGAGATAAGTGACACCATAAGACGAAACAACATTAGAATAATTGGGATTCCAGAAGAAGAAGAAAGTGAGAGGGGAGCAGAAGGTATACTGGAGAGAATTATTGGGGAGAATTTCCCCAATATGGCAAAGGGAACGAGCATCAAAATCCAGGAGGTTCAGAGAATGCCCCTCAAAATCAATAAGAATAGGCCCACACCTCGTCACCTAATAGTAAAATTTACAAGTCTCAATGACAAAGAGAAAATCCTGAAAGCAGCCCGGGAAAAGAAGTCTGTAACATACAATGGTAAAAATATTAGATTGGCAGCTGACTTATCCACAGAGACCTGGCAGGCCAGAAAGAGCTGGCATGATATTTTCAGAGCACTAAACGAGAAAAACATGCAGCCAAGAATACTATATCCAGCTAGGCTATCATTGAAAATAGAAGGAGAGATTAAAAGCTTCCAGGACAAACAACAACTGAAAGAATTTGCAAATACCAAACCAGCTCTACAGGAAATCTTGAAAGGGGTCCTCTAAGCAAAGAGAGAGCCTACAAGTGGTAGATCAGAAAGGAACAGAGACCATATACAGTAACAGTCACCTTACAGGCAATACAATGGCACTAAATTCATATCTCTCAATAGTTACCCTGAATGTGAATGGGCTAAATGCCCCTGTCAAAAGACACAGGGTATCAGAATGGATAAAAAAACAAAACCCATCTATATGTTGCCTCCAAGAAACACATTTTAAGCCCGAAGACACCTCCAGATTTAAAGTGAGGGGGTGGAAAAGAATTTACCATGCTAATGGACATCAGAAGAAAGCAGGAGTGGCAATCCTTATATCAGATCAATTAGATTTTAAGCCAAAGACTATAATAAGAGATGAGGAAGGACACTATATCATACTCAAAGGGTCTGTCCAACAAGAAGATCTAACAATTTTAAATATCTATGCCCCCAACGTGGGAGCAGCCAATTATATAAAGCAATTAATAACAAAATCAAAGAAACACATCAACAATAATACAATAACAGTAGGGGACTTAACACTCCCCTCACTGAAATGGATAGATCATCCAAGCAAAAAATCAACAAAGAAATAAAGGCTTTAAACAACACACTGGACCAGATGGACATCACAGATATATTCAGAACATTTCATCGCGAAGCAACAGAATACACATTCTTCTCTGGTGCACATGGAACATTCTCCAGAATAGATCACATCCTGGGTCACAAATCAGGTCTCAACAGTTATCAAAAGATTGGGAACATTCCCTGCATATTTTCAGACCACAATGCTCTAAAGCTAGAACTCAACCACAAAAGGAAGTTTGGAAAGAACCCAAATACATGGAGACTAAACAGCATCCTTCTAAAGAATGAATGGGTCAACCAGGAAATTAAAGAAGAATTGAAAAAAAATCATGAAAACAAATGATAATGAAAACACAACAGTTCAAAATCTGTGGGACACAACAAAGGCAGTCCTGAGAGGAAAATATATAGCGGTACAAGCCTTTCTCAAGAAACAAGAAAGGTCTCAGGTACACAACCTAACCCTACACCTAAAGGAGCTGGAGAAAGAACAAGAAAGAAACCCTAAGCCCAGCAGGAGAAGAGAAATCATAAAGATCAGAGCAGAAATCAATGAAATAGAAACCAAAAAAACAATAGAACAAATCAACGAAACTAGGAGCTGGTTCTTTGAAAGAATTAATAAAATTGATAAACCCCTGGCCCGACTTATCAAAAAGAAAAGAGAAAGGACCCAAATAAATAAAATCATGAATGAAAGAGGAGAGATCACAACTAACACCAAAGAAATACAAACTATTATAAGAACATACTATGAGCAACTCTACGGCAATAAATTTGACAATCTGGAAGAAATGGATGCATTCCTAGAAACATATAAACTACCACAACTGAACCAGGAAGAAATAGAAAGCCTGAACAGACCCATAACCAGTAAGGAGATTGAAACAGTCATTAAAAATCTCCAAACAAACAAAAGCCCAGGGCCAGACGGCTTCCCGGGGGAATTCTACCAAACATTTAAAGAAGAACTAATTCCTATTCTCCTGAAACTGTTCCAAAAAATAGAAATGGAAGGAAAACTTCCAAACTCATTTTATGAGGCCAGCATCACCTTGATCCCAAAACCAGACAAGGATCCCACCAAAAAAAGAGAGCTATAGACCGATATCCTTGATGAACACAGATGCGAAAATACTCAACAAAATACTAGCCAATAGGATTCAACAGTACATTAAAAGGATTATTCACCACGACCAAGTGGGATTTATTCCAGGGCTGCAAGGTTGGTTCAACATCCGCAAATCAGTCAATGTGATACAACACATCAATAAAAGAAAGAACAAGAACCATATGATACTCTCAATAGATGCTGAAAAAGCATTTGACAAAGTACAACATCCCTTCCTGATCAAAACTCTTCAAAGTGTAGGGATAGAGGGCACATACCTCAATATCATCAAAGCCATCTATGAAAAACCCACCGCAAATATCATTCTCAATGGAGAAAAACTGAAAGCTTTTCCGCTAAGGTCAGGAACACGGCAGGGATGTCCATTATCACCACTGCTATTCAACATCGTACTAGAGGTCCTAGCCTCAGCAATCAGACAACAAAAGGAAATTAAAGGCATCCAAATCGGCAAAGAAGAAGTCAAATTATCACTCTTCGCAGATGATATGATACTATATGTGGAAAACCCAAAAGAATGCACTCCAAAACTGCTAGAACTTATACAGGAATTCAGTAAAGTGTCAGGATATAAAATCAATGCACAGAAATCAGTTGCATTTCTCTACACCAACAGCAAGACAGAAGAAAGAGATATTAAGGAGTCAATCCCATTTACAATTGCATCCAAAACCATAAGATACCTAGGAATAAACCTAACCAAAGAGACACAGAATCTATACTCAGAAAACTATAAAGTACTCATGAAAGAAATTGAGGAAGACACAAAGAAATGGAAAAATGTTCCATGCTCCTGGATTGGAAGAATAAATATTGTGAAAATGTCTATGCTACCTAAAGCAATCTACACATTTAATGCAATTCCTATCAAAGTACCATCCATCTTTTTCAAAGAAATGGAACAAATAATTCTAAAATTTATATGGAACCAGAAAAGACCTCGAATAGCCAAAGGGATATTGAAAAAGAAAGCCAACGTTGGTGGCATCACAATTCCGGACTTCAAGCTCTATTACAAAGCTGTCATCATCAAGACAGCATGGTACTGGCACAAAAACAGACACATAGATCAATGGAACAGAATAGAGAGCCCAGAAATAGACCCTCAAATCTATGGTCAACTAATCTTTGACAAAGCAGGAAAGAATGTCCAATGGAAAAAAGACAGCCTTTTCAATAAATGGTGCTGGGAAAATTGGACAGCCACATGCAGAAAAATGAAATTGGACCATTTCCTTACACCACACACAAAAATAGACTCAAAATGGATGAAGGACCTCAATGTACGAAAGGAATCCATCAAAATCCTTGAGGAGAACACAGGCAGCAACCTCTTCGACCTCTGCCGCAGCAACATCTTCCTAGGAACAACGCAAAAGGCAAGGGAAGCAAGGGAAAAAATGAACTACTGGGATTTCATCAAGATCAAAAGCTTTTGCACAGCAAAGGAAACAGTTAACAAAATCAAAAGACAACTGACAGAATGGGAGAAGATATTTGCAAATGACATATCAGATAAAGGACTAGTGTCCAGAATCTATAAAGAACTTAGCAAACTCAACACCCAAAGAACAAATAATCCAATCAAGAAATGGGCAGAAGACATGAACAGACATTTCTGCAAAGAAGACATCCAGATGGCCAACAGACACATGAAAAAGTGCTCCATATCACTCGGCATCAGGGAAATACAAATCAAAACCACAATGAGATATCACCTCACACCAGTCAGAATGGCTAAAATCAACAAGTCAGGAAATGACAGATGCTGGCGAGGATGCGGAGAAAGGGGAACCCTCCTACACTGTTGGTGGGAATGCAAGCTGGTGCAGCCACTCTGGAAAACAGCATGGAGGTTCCTCAAAATGTTGAAAATAGAACTGCCCTATGACCCAGCAATTGCACTATTGGGTATTTACCCTAAAGATACAAATGTAGTGATCCAAAGGGACACATGCACCCGAATGTTTATAGCAGCAATGTCCACATTAGCCAAACTATGGAAAGAACCTAGATGTCCATCAACAGATGAATGGATCAAGAAGATGTGGTATATATACACAATGGAATACTATGCAGCCATCAAAAGAAATGAAATCTTGCCACTTGCAACAACATGGATGGAACTAGAGCGTATCATGCTTAGCGAAATA
>NC_081560.1:133524383-133538594 GCF_022355385.1 Mustela nigripes | reverse complement strand
GGGGAGGGTATGTGATTTGGTGAGTGCTGTGAAGTGTGTAAACCTGGTGATTCACAGACCTGTACCCCTGGGGATAAAAATATATGTTTATAAAAATAAAAAAATTAAAAAAAAAAAAAAAATACCAACAGCATTTTCCACAGAGCTAGAACAAAAACATCCTAAAATTTGTATGGAACCACAAAAGTCAGTGAACAGCCAAAGCGATCTTGAAAAAAAAGCAAAGCTGAAGGCATCACAATTCCAGACTTAAGCTATATTACAAAGCTATAATAATTAAGACAGTATGGTATTGGTACAAAAACAGACACATAGATCAGTAGAACAGAATGGAAAACCCAGAAATGAAACCACAATTACATGGTCAATTAATTTTTTGACAAAACAGGAGGGAATATCCAAGGAGAAAAAGACAGTCTCTTCAGCAAATGGTGTTGGGAAAGCTGGATAGCTCATATGCAAAAGAATGAAATTGGACCACTTTCTAACACCATACACAAAAATAAATTCAAAATGGATGAAAGACCTAAATGTGAGGCAGGAAACCATTAAAATCCCAGAGAAGAACACAGCCAGTAACTCTTTGACATTAGCTGTAGCAGCTTCTTGCTAGATATGTCTCCAGAAGCAAGAGAAAGAAAAGCAAAAATGAACTCTTGGGACTTCATCAAGAAAAAAGCTTTTACACAGTGAAGGAAACAATCAACAAAACTAAAAGGCAACATACTGAATGAGAGAAGATATTTGCAAATGATATATCTGAGAAAGGGTTAGGTTAGTACCCAACATATATAAAGAACTTCTCAAACTCAACACCCAAAAAACAATAATCCAATTAAAAAAATGAGCAGAAAACACAATACACATTTTGCCAAAGAAGACATACAGATGGACAACAGACACATGAAAAGAAGCTCAATATCACTCATTATCAGGTAAATACAAATCAGAACTACAATGAGATATCACCTCCCACCTGATAAGAAGCAACAGGTGTTGGTAGGATGTGGAAAAAGGGGAACTCTCCTGAACTGTTGATGGGAATGAAAACTGGTGCAGCCACTCTGGAAAGCAGTATGGAGGTTCCTTAAAAAGTTAAAAGTAGAGCTGCCCTATAGTCCAGCAATACACAACTAGGTATTTACCCAAAGAATACAAAAAATACTAATTCAAAGGGATATTTACAACAGCATTATCTACAATAACCAAACCCACAGAAACAGTTCATGTGTCCTCCAATAGATGAATTGGTAAAGAAGATATGATACACACACACACACACACACACACACACACACGGAATATTACTCAGTCATAAAAAAGAATGGAATCGTGCCATTTGCAATAACAAAGATGGAGCTAGAGAGTATTATGCTAAGTGAAATAAGTCAGTCAGAGAAAGACAAATACCATATAATTTCACTCATATGTGGAATTTAAAAAACAAAATAAATGAGCATGCGGGATAAAAGGAGAGAGGCACACCAAGAAATAGACTCAACAAACTGATGGTTACCAATGGGAAGCTGGACAGAGGAATGGGTTAAATAGGTGATGGGGATTAAGAAGTGCACTTGTGGTGAGCACCTGGTCTTATATGAAAGTGTTGAATCACTGTATTGTACACCTGAAATTAATGTTATGGTGTATGTTAACTAGAATTTAAATGAAAACTTAAAAAACCAAAAAATAAAAAAAATTACCTACATCTTGAGGACTTTTTAAAATTTAAATTAAATAGAACTTTTAAACAAAGTTTGGGTATAGTAACTCACATTTTAATGTTTAGAACTTTGCTAAATAGAAATATTTTATAGATAATGAAGCTGAAATAAATTCTTTTAGATGAAGACAAAATATAGGTGTGACATGCCTAGAGTCAAATCACAAGTCAATGTTAGCCTAGAAAATGTAATTATCAGAATATTTCTTCAGTACAAATTAGTGTGAGATACTTGCCTATCAGTCCCTTATAATCTGAAAACAAGGACAACATAGAAGAATTACAGAATACATATTTATCTGGTACTTGAATAACTGAATATGTCTCATAAAATGAAGTGACTGATGAAGTGGTATCATTTTGGTAGGAATTACTACAAAATAAATAGAAAATCCATTGTCAACCTTCTACCTCGATTATTTGTAATTCCTACATTTTACTGAATTTTGTAGTAGACTATATTGTGTTAGGCACTATGTGAATTTTGATATGCTCCATACCAGCATGTGAGATGACCTCCATTTCTGAAGAAATCTTTCCTGTCCACATCGGCTCACTAGGAAGTCTCTTTTAATCTCTTAGCTTTGAATATTGTCTGTATACTGATTACAGCTGAATTAGATTCCCCATCCTTATCTTTCTCTCTTAACTTCTGGTAGCGTGTCTAATTGACATTTTCACTGGCTTCTCCTATAGATTTTTCAAAATAAATGGCTCTAATACTGAACTCTCATATTCCCCTATAAACCTGCTCTTCTCAAATCTTTCCCATCTCAGAAAATGGAAACTATTCTATCAGTTTGGTGCTGTAGGCAAAAACACTGGAAATCTTTTTTAAGTTCTTTTTTCTTACCTGGTCCTTCATCATCAAGTCCTGTTGGCTCAGTCTTCAAATGATGATCTCCTCCTGTATCATCTTGGCATAGGCCACTAATTTGTCTCTTGTCTGGTTTATTGCATTGCATCTTAGCTCTTCTCTAATGGTAGCTGATTCTAGCTTTGCCCCAACATTGTCTGACCATAATATTTTGAGAGTCATCCTTTTAAAAAGTAAGTAGATCATGACTCCCCTAAACTCCTATATTAGATAGGGTTCTCCAGAGAGAAAAGACCAGATATATAGAGATTATAGAGATAATGGAGGCTAAATCCTAAGAACTTCAGCATACATTGGCAAGCTGGAGATCCAAGAGACCCAATGGTGTAGTTCCAATCTGAAAGTTGTCAGGCTTGAGACCAAGGAAGAGCCCATGCTTCAGTTCAAGTTCAAGGATAAGAAAAAGCTGATGTCCCAGTTTGGAGGCAGCCAGGCAGGAAGAATTCTCCCTTTCTTTCACGAGGGTTACCTTTTTGTTCTATTCAGGCCTTCAACTGATTGGATGAGACCCATTCATATTAGGGAGAGCAATCTGCTTTACTTGATCTACCAATTTAAATGTTAATCTCATCCAAAAGCATTCTCATAGAAACACCCAGAATAATCTTGGGCCAGATATTTGGGTATCTCATAACCTAGTCAAATTAACACATGAAATTAACCATCACAAATCCAATTCTCTCTCTCTCTTGTTTTTTTTTTTTTTTTTAAGATTTTATTTATTTATTTGATAAACAGAGATTACAAGTATTCAGAGAGGCAGGCAGGGAGAGAGGAGAAAGCAAGCTCCCTGCTGAGCAGAGAGCCTGATGCAGGGCTCGATCCCAAGACCCTGAGACCATGACCTGAGCCGAAGGCAGAGGCTTTAACCCACTGAGCCACCCAGGCACCCCCCAGTTCTCTCTTAATTGCATTTGTATTACTCTCCTCCATACCCATTCTGTTTTGGCTACTCTGGCCTCCTTGCTTCTTCTTATTTTCTTTTAGTATACTCTAGTCTCCAGGCTTTCTGCTTGCTTTCGTATTTTTCCCGAGATTGTCTTCCCTTGATAATGGCCTGGCTCACCTCCTCACTACTTTCACATCTCTATTCCATGTCTCTTTCTCAAAGATGCTATCCTTAACTATCCTTTCTAGAGTATTCATTATCTCCCTTAATGTGTGTTATTTTTCTTTATAGCCCATGTCTGAATTCCTTTATATTTATTTATTGTTCTTTGGAACACAGTTTCCTTTAGTGTAATGAGTTTGCCTTTGCTCATCATGATATTCTCAGTTCCTAAAACAGTCTTTAGAACAAAAATTTGTTGTATGAATGACCTACCTTACAGACAAATAAGGGAAAAAGTTGCTTATAATAGCTTAAGGAGATGATGATTGCCATGAATTCCCTGAGACAACACTTAGAGGCTATCTTTGGCTTCCTCCATGAAAGAATTAGAGTTAGAATTTTATCATTGTATTATTCTCTTGGCTATATATGGTGGACCTCTTAGTCAGCTTGAATTGTTTATGTGAAAGCAACAGACATGGCTTACAATGTGGTTATTCATTGAGGGATACATGAGTTTGAATATTTACAGATTTATTTGAGAGGAAAGCAGGATAGATGCAATCCTAGATTGTGCCTATAAAAATTTCATGTACTCTCAGGGTAAACAAATAATTTATATAATCCACAAGGGGAAAGGATTAGAGAGTTTAATAGTTGTGATTGTCTTATATATAGTAAATACTGAGATGGCACAGATACTCATAAAATGGTGATAGCCACTCATACAGGACCAGAGAAACATTGCATCCAAGACAAAAGTTACCTCAGTACCTGTCAGAATAGGAGCTACTTGGAAGCCTGTTGGTAGCATTTTAATGCCCCTCACTACTTCTGCTGACTATAGAATTTGCTATCTGTTGTATTTCTGAATGAAGTTGGTCCTTAGAAGTACTGTCAATTCACTAAGATATAAAGAGGGAGGCCCCAAATCCAGGCCTGGAGGTGAGCTTTGATGTTTCAATAGATTTTTCAGTATTTTGACAAGAAGCAAGTAGGTTTTTTCATTCACTATTAGATTTCAGAAGAATTTCCTGCCTTTGGTGAGATATTCTCCTAGATTATCTCTAATTAATCTAGAAGAATATCTATTAATTCTAAGAAGCCACAGGTCCCTGGTGATTCCCTTAGTACTCATTCGTCAGCCTGCTTGTCTTTCAACATACTTCAATATCCACTTATTCATACTTGAATATGAATGAAAGTAATTTTTCTTTGGGGATTATTAGAAAATTTAACAGCATACCCATAACACCAATTCCTCCACAAAATAATATGGTAGGACTATTGAAATATAATAAAAAAATTAAGTATTTCTATCTATAGAATCTAGATAAAATACAATCTGAAATGCAGTTTTAAAAAAAAGTTTTGACATCATTAAGTTGGTATTATTGATAATAAATCCAAAGATATGTATTAATAATCTTGAATTTACCCTTACATGTTTTGGGTTGTGATCTTAGTTTTCAGATGTAGCTGATTATTCATTATAATTACACTTAAGGACATGATGTAAACATGAACTTGTAATAAATTAGACAGGTTTTACAAAAGAAAACAAGGATTAAAAAGTATATATTTTAAAAATTGCTACATAGTAACTATCTTACAGTGTTCTTCACCTTGTCACTTTCATCTAGTGGGGAATGGGAGTATTATCAGTCAGTCAATCATTCATTCAGTGAACATCTGTCTGGCCTTTACTGTGTCAGGTCTGTGTTAGGTACTGGAGAGGTCTTTGGAAATTGAGAATATGGCAGAGAAACAGAAGACAATCTGGAAAGCTGATATCCACTAATGTAGTAGAATGAAAATAATTTAAATTATTATAATAAAACACATTTTGCTGAATTTCTTATATTTTGTACATTAACTGTAACAACTTACATCTAAAGCAATAGTAGTTCTTAACCTAGCTATGCTTTAGAAATCTTGGGGAGCTTTAAAAAATACTATGCCTAGGCTCTAGGTGTAGGGATTCTGATTTAATTGGTCTGGAGTGAGGCTGAGTTATGTCACTGTTTATAGGTAATTACCAGATAACCATACTGGGCAGTCCCAATTAAAAAGCATTAGTAAGCTCCCTGTCTTATTTTCCAAATAGTTCTTCCTTCTAGATACTGATAACCTTGACGTATTTTCCTGTAGTTGGTATAATGGATTCTTACCAAACTATGTAAAATTCTGTGCCTGTTATTCAGTGTTAACATTGACCTAATCATAGCTACCATTTATTTAGCATCTATAATGTGTTCTGACACATTGTGTTAGAAAACGTACATATGTATTTGTCATCTTTACAATGACCCAGCAAGTTAGGTAAACATTTTTGGACCTTCTATGAAGACTTAGAGGTTAAGTAAATTGTCTTTGTTTTCCCAGATAACTAAGATCAGGATTTTAACCCAGACTCATCTGAACTCAAGATTTCTTTCCAGACTATGCTGCCTTCATGTTCTGACCTCAAGCCGCATCTCTAGACTTAGTTTTGACTCACTCCACTTTACATATCCTAAGCTATGGGTAAACAAACATTTCCCTCTTCACCCACACTCATCCACCACATTCTCACCTGTCATTGGAACATCTTGTTAGCTTGTGGAATGCCCTTGCCAGTCAATTTAATTTACCCTTCTTAGCCATCCTTAAGACAGAGCTCAAGTGCAGCCTCATTGATAAATCCCTCCTGGATCTTTCCAGCTGGAAGTAATTGCTTCTCCGTCTCACCTTCCAAAGTGTCTAATCTGTACCTCTCTTAGGTGCACTCATCATTCTCTACCTTATGGTTAGATGTGCATGTGATTTAACACTCTTTCCTGTTTATGAGGTCCTTGAGATCATAGCTACGTCTGATTCATCTTTTTATTCTGTATTATACCCCACACAATGCCTACCTCATTGTAGATGCTGAAAAAAAATATTTGCTCAGGGAATACACAAAAAATGAGGAAAGAGTAAGCAATTTGATTAAGGTCACCTACAAATCTATACTTGGGGCAGGAAGAGAACCTGATTAGACATACAGTAAGAGTTATATTGCAAGGCATCCTTATTTTTGAAAATATCTGCATTTTGTATAAAATGATTTGATTCCCGAATGTGTCAATTTTTAAAAGGGATTTTATGGATGTTTTGATATTATATGCAAACCAAAAAAGTAAGTGACCAATAAATAAGAAATAAAGGTATTTCTCTGTTCTTAGTCATTTGCTTAAGCAACTGGCAAGAGAATAGAAAACTATATATGTGTGATGGTGTGGGATGATAGTATAATTGCAAATGGTTTCGTAGAAGCAGTCTTTTATTTAGAATGTCTCCTTTTCACATTTATGCAGGAGAATTTCACATACAATGCATTTTAAAATGCATTTAGCACATATACAACTTGTACTCATTAAGAGAACACTAATGCATGTGGCATACTTATCAGAAATTATGTACTTTTTCCCAATATCTAGAAGAAACAATGCTCAGATAGCCTCAAATAGCAAAGTGGAGAAAAAATGAAAATAAAACTATTGCTTAGGATGTTCTTGGTAGTTCTAGAGAATTTTTTTTGCCTTACTATTTATTTAGAAAATTATTCTGACTCCCACAATGGGTGATTTCATTTTATTTGCTTCAGATAACATCACTTTGTACCAGGCACAGGTTATACAGGCCAGGGAGTTTTTCCTGACCAGTGGGTTGTTACTTATGTTACAGGTCACAACTGGTGTGTGGTATCTTTTGTACTGGTCTGCAGTAAAATAAAAATATTAAATGTTGTGAAAAAATTGGCCTTAAATTAATGTTACTGAAATTATGAATTATAAGTTGAATATATGCTTTGGTGTTCTGACAACATATATAACTGGAATATTGAATATTACCATCTAATTGCAATTACAAAACAGTTATTTGAATTTACAACTTATTTTATAAAGCTTAATAATTTAATTTACTTTTTTTTTCCCTCAGAGATCAGAGATAGGAAAATCTCTTTCTGTAAAGAGCCAAAGACTAAATATTTTAGGTTTTATAAGTCATATACTCTCTGCTGAAAGTACCCCATAACACAAATCTTCAAGATCTTGTCCAAATCTTGAGATCTCCAATTCATATGAGATCACAGTACAAATCCCCTGAGATCTCAGTCCAAAGCTCACAAGACCTCATCTAATAATTGAGAGATCTCAGTCAAAATCTTTTTATTTATTATTTATTGACTTCTCTCTATCTATGAAACTCTTAAATGGCATCTCCTTCCTATAGACAGATATTTGGTCTACACAGAAAATCTGTTGTTTAGTGTAGCCACCTTCATTTGCTATACTGTCTGTCAGCACTTGCTGCTTCACCTTGCACTTTTATTTTTTTTAATTTACAATTAAAAAAAAAAGATTTATTTAAGACAGAGTGTGCTCATGCACAAGCTAGCAGCACTAGGGGTAGAGAGAGGGACGGAGAATCCTGAAGCTGACTCCCTCTTGAGCATGGAACCCAGTGCAAAGCTCCAAACCCAGGACCCTGAGATCGTGACCTGAGCCAAAACCAAATCAGCTGCCTAACTAACTGTGCCACCCAGGCACCCCCCCCATTACCTTTTTAAAAATTCATTTTAACTTTATTGAAATTGTAAGATATTTAAAGTGTGCATCATGATGATTTGATGTACATATACTACTATATCCATCATTTCATACCTCACATTTTCTCTACTCCATCCTCCTCCCTCTCTTCCTTTTCCTTCCTCCTCCTCCACATCCTCCTCCTCCTCCTCCTTCATCTTCCTAAGAACATTTTAGTTCTGTTATCTTAGAAAATTTCAATTATACAATGCAGCATAACGTTTTCTATAGTCACCATGTTATGTATTTGGTCTTTAGACCTTATTCATCTTATAGCTGAAAGTTTGTTTGTATCCTTTGACCAACCTCTTCTTATTTTTCCCACCTCTCATCCCTGGCAATCACTTTTCTACTTTCTGTTTCTATGTGTTCGACTTTTTTCTTCTAGATTTCACATATAAATGTTATCATCAGTATTTGTCTTTCTCTGTCTGGCTTATTTCATTTAGCATAATGCTCCACTGTAAGAATGCTACAATGAATATGGGAGTGCAGATATCTCTGTGAGATCCTGATTTCAATTCCTTTGGATATATACCCAGAGTGGAATTGCTGGATCATATGGGAGTTCTGTTTTTAATTTTTTTGAGGGACATGAATACTATTTTCCATATACCAAATGTACCAATTTATATTTACATTTTTTGGTCAGTTTTTTTTTTCTGCTATTGTGTGAGTATAGTGTGAGTACTTGACATTTTTTAATAATAACCCATTATCAGCTATTTAATTTACAAATGTTTTCTCTGATTACATAGGTTGTCTTTTCATTTGGTTGGTAGTTTTCTTTGTTGCTCAGAATATTTTTAGTTTTATGTAATTCCACTTGTTTATTTTTGCATTTTGTCAAATCAAAAAAATCTTTGCCAAGACCAACGTTAAGGATCTCACCCCATATGTTTTCTTTAGGAACTTCATGGTTTCCAGTTTTTTGTCTGTTTGTTTGTATATTATTTTTTAATTTATTTTCAGCATACCAGTATTCATTATTTTTGCACCACACCCAGTGTTCCATGCAATCTGTGCCCTCTCTAATACCCACCACCTGGTTCCCCCAACCTCCCACCCCCGGCGGCTTCAAACCCCTCAGATTGTTTTTCAGAGTCCATAATCTCTCATGGTTCACCTCCCCTTCCAATTTCCCCCAACTCCCTTTTCTTCTCTAACTCCCCATGTCCTCCATGCTATTTGTTATGCTCCACAGATAAGTAAAACCATATGATAATTGAATCTCTCTGCTTGACTTATTTCACTCAGCATAATCTCTTCCAGACCCGTCCATGTTGCTACAAAAGTTGGGTATTCATCCTTTCTGATGGAGGCATAAGGCTATTTACTGTATATGGACCACATCTTCCTTATCCATTTGTCCGTTGAAGGGCACCTTGGTTCTTTCCACAGTTTGGCGACTGTGGTCATTGCTGCTATAAACGTTGGGGTACAGATGGCCCTTCTTTTCACGACATCTGTATCTTTGGGGTAAATACCCAGGAGTGCAATTGCAGGGTCATAGGGAATCTCTATTTTTAATTTCTTGAGGAATCTCCACACTGTTCTCCGAAGTGGCTGCACCAACTTGCATTCCCACCAACATCCCCTCCAACACATGTTGTTTCCTGTCTTGCTAATTTTGGCTATTCTAACTGGTGTAATGTGGTATCTCAATTGGTTTTAATTTGAATCTCCCTGATGGCTAGTGATGATGAACATTTTATCATGTGCCCGGTAGCCATTTGTATGTCTTCATTGGAGAAGTGTGTGTTCATATCTTCTGCCCATTTTTTGGTATGATTGTCTGTTTTGTGTGTGTTGAGTTTGAGGAGTTCTTTATAGATCCTGGATATCAACCTTTTGTCTGTACTGTCATTTGCAAATATCTTCTCCCATTCCGTGGGTTGCCTCTTTGTTTTTTTGTCTGTTCCCTTTGCTGTGCAGAAGCTTTTTATTTTGATGAAGTCCCAAAAGTTTTTGGGACAAAAGTTTTTGGAAACAAAAGTTTTCGCTTTTGTTTCCTTTGCCTTTGGAGACATATCTTGAAAGAAGTTGCTGTGGTTGATATCGAAGAGATTACTGCCTATGTTCTCCTCTAGGATTCTGATGGATTCCTGTCTCACGTTGAGGTCTTTTATCCACTTTGAGTTTATCTTTGTGTACAGTGTAAGAGAATGGTCGAGTTTCATTCTTCTACATATAGCTGTCCAGTTTTCCCAGCACCATTTATTGAAGAGACTGTCTTTTTTCCACTGTATATTTTTTCCTGTTTTGTCGAAGATTATTTGACCATAGAGTTGAGGGTCCATATCTGGGCTCTCTACTCTGTTCCACTGGTCTATGTGTCTGTTTTTATGCCAGTACCATCCTGTCTTGGTGATCACAGCTTTCTAGTAAAACTTGAAATCAGGTAACGTGATGCTGCCAGTTTTATTTTTGTTTTCCAACACTTCCTTAGTGATTCGGGGTCTCTTCTGATTCCATACAAATTTTAGGATTATTTGCTCCAGCTCTTTGAAGAATACTGGTGGGATTTTGATCGGAATGGCATTAAAATTATGAATAAAAAGGGAGAGATCACATCTAACACCAAGGAAGTAGAAACAATCATCAGAAGTTATTATCAACATTTATATGCCAATAAGCTAAGCAACCTAGATGGAATAGATGCATTCCTGGAAAACTATAAGCTCCCAAAATTGAACCAGGAAGAAATTGACAACCTGAATAGACTGATATCTAGTAATGAGATTGAAGCAGTGATCAAAAACCTCCCAAAAAACAAGAGCCCAGGACCTGATGGATTCCCTGGGGAATTCTACCAAACTTTAAAAGAAGAAATAACACCTATTCTCCTGAAGCTGTTTCAAAAAATTGAAGCAGAAGGAAAACTTTCAGACTTTCTATGAAGCCAGCATTACCCTGATCCCCAAACAAGACAAAGACCCTACCAAAAAGGAGAATTTCAGACCAATATCACTGATGAATATGGATTCTCAACAAGATCCTAGCAAACAGGATCCAACAGCACATTAAAAAGATTATCCACCATGACCAGGTGGTATGGGCTACAAGGATGGTTCAACATTCACAAATCAATCAGTGTGATACAACAAATTAATACGAGAAGAGAGAAGAACCACATGGTCCTCTCAATTGATGCAGAAAAAGCATTTGACAAAATCCAGTATCCGTTCCTGATTAAAACGCTTTAAAATATAGGGATGGAGGGAACATTCCTGAACCTCATCAAATCTATCTATGAAAGACCCACAGCAAATATCATCCTCAATGGGAAGAAGCTTGCAGCCTTCCCGTTGAGATCAGGAACACGCCAAGGATGCCCACTCTCACCACTATTGTTCACCATAGTACTGGAAGTCCTAGCAACAGCAATCAGACAACAAAGAGAAATAAAAGGTATCCAAATGGGCAATGAAGAAGTCAAACTCTCTCTCTTTGCAGATGACATGATTCTTTATATGGAAAACCCAAAAGACTTCACCCCCAAACTACTAGAACTCATACAGCAATTCAGTAACATGGCAGGATTGAAAGTCAATGTACAGAAATCAGTGGCTTTCTTATACACTAACAATAAAAATACAGAAAGGGAAATGAGAGAATCGATTCCATATACTATAGCACCAAGAACCATAAAATACCTGGGAATAAACCTAACAAAAGATGTAAAGGATCTGTACTCGAGGAACTATAGAACACTCATGAAAGAAATTGAAGACACAAAAAGATGGAAGACCATTCCATGCTCTTGGATCAGAAGAATAAACATTGTTAAAATTTCTATACTGCCTAGAGCAATCTATACTTTTAATGCCATTTCGATCAAAATTCCACCGGTATTCTTCAAAGAGCATGGTTTCCAGTCTTAAATTTAAGTTTTTAATACATTAGGAGTTGCCTCTTCCCTTTTAAAGGATCAATCTTTGACATTTCTGTTTCATTCTTATATATTCCCAAATGCAAATATATTATTCTCTTTTGGATTTGTATACACATTTCAAAACTCTAAGAGTCTAAGGCTCTCGTAATAACAAATATTTTTATAATCACAGGTGGTACCATATTAACTATGAGGGTAGTCAGAGACAGGTTTTTCCATCAGGTTGTGTATGTTCATGTTGATTTCCATATTAGCCATTGGATTTCAATAATAACATATGACAGAATAACATAAAATCCATAAAATAATATTTAGTTAAAGCAGTATAGTTTTTACATGGCCATTTGGACTTAACTTGTAATGAATGGTGTTTCACCTAGCCAATCCCAAATGTAAATAAATATGTTTGCAAAGGAATACATGACTTTGTATTGACACAATCTATTTCTGAGCTCCACATTGACTTGGACCCTTATCTTCATCCTTCATCCTCTCTTCAAGTCATACCCCATCTCACTGTCTTTGATTCTGATTTCAGTTGCCTGGTTGGCAAGCATGGGATGATAGTCAACTATAAAGTGAGACTCACGTGAAAGTTTTCTATTGTGTGCATTAAATGGTAATTAAAAATAGTGTTTTCAAATTGTTTGAGCTGTATGTGATTAAATGCCATTTCTTGGGCCAGGTAATTAGAGCTGTGGGTTCAAAGAAAACATAGGTTAAAAGGTCAGTAGACCTGGATACATGCAGAGTGATGGGCATTTCTGATGAGATGGTGCTGAAGCAGAGATGTTCAGAGGGTATTTTAGAAAGAGTAAATGGGTGAGCCCAACACTATTATAAATAGGGTTTGGATATGTAAGCCTAGGGGAGGAAATTGGAAAAGCATCTTTTAACACAATTTATAAAGGCCATTTTCATCAGGGTGAATGAGGAGTTTGGGCTTCTTTCATGGGGCATAAGAAGCCATGAAACGTTTTTAGTGGTGAGGAACATGATAAAAGCAGGATATAATAGTTTGGAAATATTGATTTAAGATACTTGAAATGGTCCTAGAAAATACTATTTGATTAATTGTTGCCATGATGGCAATGCATTTCTTTTCAGTAATCTGAAGGAAACTTGAAACTATCTCTGGGAGAAGAGGAGAAAACTGTAAGATTCAGAGAGTTAGCCATTTAAAACTAAGACAGCAAGCAAAATTTACTTTTCAACGGCCTGAGATCCTTAAACTGAGTAGGTTTGGTAAGTATTCAGTTTTCCGCCTTGGTCTTAATTGACTGATTTCTCATAGTTCACATACTCTACACAGCTAGAAAAACAAACAAACAAAAAAACAAATAACAAAAATAGCTTGTTATCTAAGAATAGTAATGAAAATACTGTGGAATTAGAGAATTGATCAAAGAAAAAAACATATTCATTCAGGCATACAATTAAATTGGGTGCCAATCAGTATTGCAAATTCACTAGCAAAACTTACACAAAAAATGAATGAAGCACATGGAATAGCACAGTTTTTTGACCTAACAAAAGATTAAATAAAATTCAGGGCTTAGAAGGAAAATAAAGTTTCTGACGCTTAAATTGGCGAAGTAAAATGAAAGATATCGATCCTATATTTTTCCATTTTGACCCTCACAATCCAGCCTCTTATAGGCACATGACAGTTTTGAAAGCACGGATAAAGATCAGGAAGTGATTATAAAGTATTGATTATGTTAATTTTCAAATTACAAACTTATACCCTGTGATAGAAAATGAAATATTTAGATCAACAGGGAAGCAGTAAAGGATGATTACTAGATATTTAAAAAATTTTTTACAAACATGTATTTTTATCCCCAGGGGTACAGGTCTGTGAATCACACTTCACAGCACTCACCAAAGCACATACCCTCCCCAAGGTCCATAACCCCACCCCCCTTCCCCAATCCGCCTCCCCCCAGCAACCCTCAGTTTGTTTTGTGAGATTAAGAGTCACTTATGGTTTGTCTCCCTCCCAATCCCATCTTGTTTCATTGATTCTTCTCCTACCCACTTAAGCCCCCA